>NC_143509.1:33443037-33812367 GCF_031878675.1 Megascapheus bottae
CAAGATGTAGCAGTCTTTCTCAGAATGTCTAACATCCTTTCCAACCAACTATGCTTAGAGTTAATGCCTGTGTTTTTATTTTTAGATTATTGAAATCAACACATGACTTTCTTCCTTTTTTCTCTGACTCTTGTTTTAATGCATGACAAAACCTTCTTGTTTACGCTACACTGTTGGCTGTCTTTTAACTGGAGTGTCCTGTGTTTGTGATTGCTTTTTGCATGAGAATTACAAAACGTCATATAAATTAAATGGTTGTGGATATGAAAAGAGAATGTAGGGGCTTTATTCGCTTTTTTTTTTTTGCTTGTGCTGAGTATGTCTACTATGTGACACTTAAAATTACTTTCATATGCCCTTTCACTTCCCCTTTGTCTTGCTCCTTTATTCTAGCAAATTAATATTGTTAAGAATAATAAAGTATTTATTAAACTTTCACAGTATTTTAATACAACTAAACCATGATCCTATTATAAATAACTAAACTGGGCATTAAATTACAAGAGGGCTGCTTTCTATTGTATCTCAAAAATGACTATGAAATATAAGCCCTGACTCTGTAACTACCTTAGAAACTAAACACTGATCTGTAGTGATGGTACTTTTCCCTGCCAAGTGATGCAATTATCTGTTGATACACTTGTGCAGGTGGCAAATGTTTTAAATCCACAGCTAATATTTAAATGAAAACACATGGGGAATATTTGTGCAATGACAAGTAATTTTAAAAAGTCACAGTTTTTTTTAATGTATGAATTAAAAATGTGTAAAATCAAAGTGTTAATGCTCTTACCAAAACAGAAGAAAAAAAATCAGAAGAAAGAAATCATTTTAAAATGTTTGTATCTTTATTTCCCTAATGTTATAATTTTGTCCCAAGCTAAAGAATGAATATGACCTACTTTCTTTATTGTTGTTGCCAATTAAAATTAGAAGACACTGAATAAATTAATTTCTTTCAGCTAATGAAACTGTTTATTTTTTGTATAGAGTGGGTGTTTTTTTAAGTCATTTCTTTCCTTTATGACTAAAATTTCAAACCATAATGGATTTTTTGAATACTGAATATGTTCCTAAATCGAATGTATGAGATATTTTGGGAAAATGGGTATTTTTTTCTTAAAAATAATCAGCTATGATGTTATCACTTCCCTACTCTTTTTTGGAAATATTCTTGAGAATTTTAGTACTTAGAATTTATTTTTTCCCCTCAGTCTTGTTTATTCTTGAATTGTCTTTTTTTCCCTCCATTTCTCCATTCTCAATCCTAGGTCCCCTTACAAAGAAATACACAGATGATTTAGGTGATAATGACGGTGCTGAAGATGAAGGTATTTTTTTTCCACCACCTATTTGCATGACCAGGGCCTGTATCACTTTTTCTATACCTTCCTATTTTTTCTTCTTGTCTTTTTTGTTTTTGTTTTTTGTTTTTTGAAGAGTTGTTTTAAATTCCCATTTTTGATGTGTTTTGTCTTCTTGCTTGTTGTTGCACATAAATATACATTTTAAATTTTTTTATATAAAGTTGAATGTTAAGTTTTACATTTTGATGCCAACCATTAAAATGTTTTTAAAACAGAGGGGTATTTTTTTTTCTTTTCTTGGACTGACTTTTGATATGTTGCATCCCACATTTTGACAAATTTGTCCACATTCTTTGAACTAACAATCTTTCCCTTATAGTCTCTCTGTGCCCATTTGCATGTTTTCTAATATGTGTAAATATTTCAGCCACTATTAAAGTGTGTTCATTTTTGCATCCAACATTTGTTTTAAAAAGAAGCCCATGCCCAATAAAATAAAAGTCAAACTAAAAGCTGACATAAAGTGTTTCTCGAGCAATACGTTTTCAATTTAAACATACTGTTTTCTGTTTATTTCCTTAAACACTATATAAAGCAAAAGAAATTACACAGATTGCAAAATGTGTAACACTCAGGTTATGGAATAGACGTTGTGCATCCAATTAAGTGCTAATTGTTCTAAAAAGCTATTTTTAGGTAAAGATTATAAATGCTTTCATAAAACAAGATTAATCGCAACCTTATAATTTATAAAGGGAAATTTTTACTAGATTGGCAAATAACACATTCTGATTTTCAAAGTGTGGTCATTCATAAGCCACAAAAATATTTCCTACTTTATTAAAATGATTTCCTCTTATGATTAGTCACAGTTCTCATTAGTCACATTTCTTTCCCTTTGTGTTCTTACTTGGTATTTAATTATAGGTCTAGGCAGAGATCAGTGATCCTTTCAGCTCATTTTGGTTCCATGTCAAATGTGGTTTTCCTTTTTAAAAATTTTATTTATTTAGCCAGTCCTGGGCTTGAGCTCCAGGCCTGGGCTTTTTGCTCAAGGCTAGCACTCTATCCCTTGAACCACAGCACCACTTCTGGCTTTTCTTGAATAGTTTGTTGGAGATAAGAGTCTCCTGGACTTTTCTGCCCAGGCTACCTTCTAACAGTGAGCCTCAGATCTCAGCCTCCTGTGTAGTTAGGATTATAGGCGTGTGTTATGAGCACACACCTATTTTTACTTTTTAAAACTGTTAACCTAAGCAAAACTCTGATACAGCTAACAATTCCAGATATAGTAGTCATTTCTCCAAACTTAGAAATTAAATCACATAAAGTTAATAATGTGTTAAGAAAAGGTGTTTTAAAGATTTTATTAATATTGATTTTTACATCATATTTCAACAAATAAGTATTCAAGAAGGAAATCTCTATATTCAATCACTGGCACATAGATTTTAGAACATACATAAAATTAAGCTGAGGGTTTGTATGTCATAGATATGTATATATATATATAATATAACATTATATCTAAAGAGTATATAGAAAAAAGAAAAGTTTTTTTGAAATAAAATAATTTACAGGGGCTGGGAGTTTGGCCTAGTGGTTAAAGTGCTTGCCTAGCATGCATGAAGACCCGGGTTCGATTCCTCGGTACCACATACGTAGAAAAAAGCCGGAAGTGGTGCTGAGGCTCAAGTGGCAGAGCTCTAGCCTTGAGAAAGTCCAAGGACAGTGCTCAGGCCCTGAGCTCAAGCCCAGGACTGGCAAATAATAATAATAATAATAATAATTTACAGCCAGGTCAGCAGAACTGCTAACTCAATAAGTTATAAGTTAACTGTGTGAATGACTCTTTCCTAAACAAACAGTGGTGGTATTATTATTATTATTATTATTATTTTGTTGTTGTTGTTTTTTGTTTTTGTCAGTGGCTTGAACTCAGGGCCTGGGCACTATCCCTGAGCTCTGCAGCTGTAGGCTAGCACTCTAGCACTTTAAGCCATAGTGTCACTTCTGATTTTCTGGTAGTTCATTGGAGATAAGAATCTCAAGGACTTTACCACAGGGCTGATTTTGAACCATGATCTTAGCCTTTTGAGTAGCTAGGATTATAGGTATGCACCACCAGTTCACGCCTTGCATTGTTTTAATTTTTATTTTTTATTGCAATATAATAAATCCTCTTGCAGTCAAAAATTACAATTGATAATAATATTTAAGAGAAATTTATATTTGATGACAAATTTCATTTTCCATACACTCCAGCAGTACATTAAAGATGAAACACAATTATTAATATTTGAAATAAATCATTGTAAATGCCCAAGAGATATCATTTTGAATATCATATAATTATTAAATAGACTAAATAAAATCACAAGATGAATGATGTAAGTTTTTAAGTAACATTGATATTTGTTATATTAAAACAAAGACTGATTCACATTTTAGGGCACAATTAGTTCTTAGTGATCTTAAAGAACTTGTTTCTATTTCCAAGCTTTAGAATTTGTTGAACCCTCTGAAAATCTTAACTACTTCTGTACTTCTTACCTACATAGTAATTAAATTATGAAGGAACTCAGTTTTTATCTTTGTAAATCCCCAAAATGTTAATGAAGTCACAATTTTGAAATACATCATCACCCTCTTTTCAAAGTATTTTATTTGCTGCTTTATTTTTTCCATTTGGTATAACGTAGCAAACATTATATTCACATGTTTAGAATAGATAGCCCCAAGTTGCCACAAGTTAAGCCCTGTAAACATGAATTTACTCAATAGACCAGCTTTGAAGCACATCTAACATTTTTAATTAGCCATTAAAAATATTCTAAATTCCTATTAAAATTGACAGGGAGTATTCAGGTTAAATACTAAACCATTTTTTCACGAGAGTTATTGAATCAATAACCTTTTTCATGTTCTAAAATATAGAACGTTTAACCATCCATTTGTAGTTCAGTCAGCTCATCTCTTCTTTATTGGGTAATTGTTGTGAAGAGAAGAAATGAGTTCAAATAAATATCCAATAAGAAGGAAATTGTAGAAAGGTCTGAATATTTTCTACTAAATTTTTTAGAAATCATTTTGTAGATGGGGAGATAAGTAAAATTAGGTTTATTTTCCATATTTAATTTGTTCCAGTTGTTGAAAAAGTAAAGACTATAAATCATTTGATATATTACTCCTATTTATTCTTTCACTCTGAAGTATTTACATGAAAATCTCCATTATTTCTTGAAATGTGTACAACTTTTCCTGCTATTAGAACTCTCCACAATTGCTCTGAGACATTCACTAATCCCTGCCTGGCATTTCATTAAGCCTTAGAGAACACTTCTCAGTGGAATCCACTACTCCTTTCAAATTCTAATGTTCTCTGCCATTATCCTTTTACCACCTCTAGATCAAACACAATTGTATCATTTTTTACTTGTTCTTTTTTAACATATATTTTTATTGTAATTAATAGAAGGGTTACATTATATTCGCCAGATAGAAGGTGTATTACTACACAAACATTGACATCCTTTTTCATGTTTTGGTCCCCATTTCCCTCCCCCCACCATTTTGTAATAAGTATATAAGATATTTATGTTATAGGCTGGTTCCATTGTTTTAGAAAGAGTATTCCAGGCTGGGAATCTGTGGCTCACACCTTAATCCCAGTTATCCAGGAGTGTAAGATTTGAGGATTACAGTTTGAGGCCAGCCCAGCCAGGAAAGACCATGTTACACTTAACTTCAATTACCTACCGAAAAGTTTAAAAGTAGAGGTATGGCTCAAGTGGTAGATGACTAGCAAAATAAGCCTGAACAAAATAAACTGGAAAAAAATAAGCTCAGGTACATGTAGTACTCAGGCCTTGAGTTCAAGCCTCAGGATCAGCACAAAAAATAAAAATATGTAAATAAGTAATTAGACTAAAGTAACACCCCAGATTTCTTCCACTTTAGTCTAAGGATTGTTGGAGACTTAGAAAATTTTTACTTTGCTAAGAATAACAATATTAACATTTTATTATCTAAAAGCAATATTATACTCTAAATAGAATACTGGAAAAAGGTGCTCTGTAGATTTTGTATATCTGTTAACTAAAAATATGCCTCTATATTGTATCCAGTTTAACAGGCACAAATTAAGCCAACAATTCTACATAAGTTTGATGGTTCTGAATGAGGCCCTTAAAAATTCAAGTTGGAGTCACAAAAATATCTTGAAATGTCATTTTATGAATCAGAGAAATATTTAATTGAGGCAATGCCTCTCAAGTTTAAAACTGTTAATACTAAAAAAAATTGCCAATTATCCACTTTATGAGTCTTTAAGAAGGAAGAAACCTGTAAACATATTTAAGGAGTTATGTGCCTAATAATTATTCACCAGGACTATTAAAGGGAATTGTCTCCCAAACATTATTTTCCAGGTACAAAATAAAAATAAGTACACTAGACATATTGACTTTTGCTATGGTGATGTAATATTTAGGCTTATGGAATGACTTTGTTCTTAAGGTCAAAATCCATGTTTCTTCTACTCAGAACAAGTTGCTTGTTTCATTAACCTGAAAACATACAAGAAAAGTAATCAGCAATAGAGATTTTTTTCCCCCTTTAACATTCACTACTTTGAATGATGTGTGTTTGTCAATACTGTAAACATTTGAAATAATTTAGAATAAGTCTGTTCATGAAAAACCACTTTGTTTTTTACTGGAACTAGGCTGGTTTTTAAGACCTCTAGAGAATTCTGATGATTTTAGTGTTGTTAAGACACATTAAATTTATACATAATTTTCAACATTATATAGAGTTGGTTAAAGAAAAAGTATTTAGGACCATTTTATTTTAATGATTCAATATAAATTACTGAAGTACACTTAATGTATTCAGCTGAAGACAAATAGCCCTTAAAATCTGATTATTAGAATTATGGTATGAGCAGATAGTATCAATGTTAGTTTTCTGCTACATTCATTTTACTCATAACAATATATCAAAGGACATAAAAATAAAATATGAACTATTTGCATTTCTTATAAAATGTAACACAATATGTAATAAAGTGTGATATGTAATATGATTAGACTCTCTTACCTATGGTCCGAGCTAATCAGGTGGCTGAGATCTGAAAATCATGATTCAAAGGTATCCCGGCCAGGAAAGTCCAATTCACCAGCAAAGAAGCTGTAAATGAAGCTGTGGCTAAGTGGTGGAATGTCAGCCTTAAACATAAAAACTAGGACACAATGTTCAGGTCCTGAGGTCAAGCCCCACATATGAACACACACACACACACACACACACACACACACACACACACACACACACACACACACACACAATGACAGATAAGTCTGATCCTTTCCTTATTCCAATTATTTTACATTCAAAAATTTCCAAAGATTGTGAGGTTTTCCAATATTTCTTAGCAGTACTGAGGACACTAATATCTAAGAATTTTACTTATTTTAGTAATTAATGCTCCTGTAATATTCTATTAATGATCCATACAGCATCAAGATGAAAGTCCTTTCAAGATATATCTATCTATCTATCTATCTATCTATCTATCTATCTATCTATCTATCTATCTGTCTATCTATCTATCTATCTTTTTTTTCCTGTAGCACAGAGCCCTCAAATTTTATACAACTTTCTGGAAAAGAACTTTCAAATACACTCAGTTGAGACAAGGCTGAAACCCGAGACCTTTGAAAAGTTGGAAAAGGCAAGTTAAAAAAAAAGTTAGAATCAACCCAATCAAGATGCAATTCTTTAAAGTCTAATTTCAAAGGAAAATAAAAAGGTTCTGCTATTAAAAGAAAGAGATCCTGGATTCTTTTGTTATATATCCAGTATTTTCTGACAATGTCCACTTTTTTCTGTTATTAGGTATAAAATGTGGCATGTCTTCTCAATGTGGCTCGACATTATTTTCCAGGTGAGCCGAATGGTTCTATCAAGATTTCATTACTGCTCACAGTTGGTGCTTTGTAATTCTATGTAATTTTAATTAAAGAAGAATTCTGAAGCAGCCTCCCTCTGTGCTACCTCCAAGCATACAATTAGCAGAGTACAATGTCTGCTGTGAACAGTCAGTTAATGATTTCAGTTTAATAATTTATTATTGCTTCTCCTGCGCCAACCAAACCAGGAAAAATATGAAGCTAAAGCTGTATGCAACAAACAGACATTTAGGGTGCACAGGTTTTTGTTCTTTTTAACAAGTTCCAAAAGAATGCTTCATGTAGGTTTGACATCTTCAGAAACCCCAAATCTTTACACAGGAGACAGTACCATTTTCTCTTCAAAGACTTTCCAAGAGAAAATAAATGTAGGTTTCCCTCTTAAATGTAGCTGTGTCTAGCCGATATCTTCTTTGTCAAAGCATCCTCCTCTAAGTATTTAGAAACAAGGCATTCTTCTGGAGTATACGCGTGGGGGTGGGAGGTGTGCCTGTAAGTTCATACACTAGTATTAAGTCAATTTAAAAGAGTCTTACAAAAGAAGTCTTTAATAATTGCCAGGAGCCAAGTTCTCAATTTGAAAATCTAGACAAGCAAGTTAAGCTGTATTTCTGATCCTAAGTAGATTTATTTTTTGAGAAGTCACTATTACAGTGAAAATTGATATATTTAAATTAGTCCTTATTTTAAGGAAATGTAAAATACTCTAATTGCTATGTCTTTCAAACAGACTTGTATATCAGTCCATTTGGAAAGACTTTGATTCACTATTAAAGTCAGAAGTGATTTTTAACTTGATAAAAGTAAAAAACATCCTAAAAGGAATAGAATCTATACTTTTAAGAGAGAGAGTGATAAAATGTGTGAGGCTGAACAAGATGAATTATACTTACAAACTTACATAAACAACTAGTTAAAGATAATTAAAGTTAATTAAAAACTAAAGTAAAAATAAAACTTTTAAATGATAATTTCAATATAGATGTCAGAAAAATAAGCAAAATAATATTAATTTTGTAATAAAGAGCACATGGCCATCCATATAATAGCAATGTTTTATTTTTAGGCATAATTATAGTTATGCATATACACACATATAACATTTAAAATTTTTTGCCAATCCTGGGGCTTGAACTCGGGGCCTGAACACTGTTCTGGGCTTTCCTCAAGGCTAGGGCTCCACCACTTGAGCCACAGCACCACTTACAGCTTTTTCTGTGCATGTTGTACCTAGGTAATGAACCTGGGTTCTCATGCATGCTAGGCAAATACTCTACCACTAGGCCAAACTCACAGCCAACATATGAATTTTTAAGATAGAACCAATATATAGGTTATAATTTTTCTGTAGGAGTCAGTACATATTTAGCATTGATTAATGTTGTTCTTTTTTTCTTTTTACATTAATTTGACAGCTTTGAAGTATTGTAGGTTGGGTCAATAGACCTTAGAAAATCAAATGCTAAATATTTAGCACTAAAAGAAATCTTAACATCAAACTATTACATTTTATATTTGAATTTAGCTTCCTTATGACTGCCTGACTAAGAACACAGAACCAGAATAAAGGTAAGAAGAGTACATTAGCTACAAGAAGAAGTACAGAAAAATATATTATGTTGTTCTCCCAAATGTTAAGGTATGTGGGAAGAATGAATTGGCCTGTTTTTGTAAAGAACCACACTCAAATAACATCCTCATAAATATAACAATATTCATATACATGACTTTACTCAGTCAACCTTCATTCAGTGATACTTTAACTGTAAAATTAGACTTCTTGGAATGAATCTTACAATATTATAATTTTGCTCATAATCAGGAGCACAAATGACAATGTCATCAAACATATTGCCTTGATACAAAGTTCCACAAGTAAATGAGAGGTATAAAAACTGCTTGTTTTGCTCACAATAATGATGATATCATTTTCCTTTAGTTTCTGGCTCATAAATTCCTTGTGAGACCTATAACACTTATAAAAACTAGTTTCAAAGACATGGTTATTCTGTTTTTGTTTTGTTTTGTTTTGTTTTTTTCCTTTTTAGTGTAACTGCCACTTCAGGACTCAATCAAAATACACTAAAATTTGTTCTTTTCCATTTGACCACATTTTGCAATTCAGTTTATACTTGTAAATCAAATTTAATGTAGCAAACAATGGAAGCCTATTGCTCTTTCCTTGAGTAGCACTTAAAATGAGTTGCCTAAGAAACACTTTAAGAATAACAGCAACTTAAAAACCTGTATTAAAATCATTCCCTCTTGTCCCAGAAGTGGGAAACTGTAGTCACTGTTTCTTTTTTTCTTCTTCTTCTTGTTTGATGAAAAGAACAATTGGCAACCATTTGTTTTTCAGATATTCGGGACAGTGGGGGTCCGAAGCCAGTGATGGTGTATATCCATGGAGGGTCATACATGGAAGGTACTGGAAATTTATACGATGGCAGTGTCTTGGCAAGCTATGGCAACGTGATTGTAATCACAGTCAACTATCGACTTGGGGTACTTGGTAAGGAATCCCTTTTTCTGTTTTCTCATTTGGTCTGTTAAATACATGATTGTTCTCTTTTGACATTGGTTTTACTTTCCTTAAACTCTTGTGCTATGCTCCTTGACTTTTGGGAGTTGAACTGTTTGATAGTTCCGAGGAGTTCTATAAAGGCTCATACATCATGTACCAACGAGCAGGGAAGATGTTCAAGTGTGAAACTGACAGGTAATGAAATAATTCACATTGTTGCAGAAAGTACATTCAGTTTCACTTAACAGATTCATGAAAGACCTTACTAAAATGTCTCTGGACAAATTTTGTTCTTCCTCTAATTTTCTTTCTTTTTTCCTTCCTTTCTTTCTTTCTCCTTCCTTTCTTCCTTTCTTCCTTTCTTCCTTCCTTCCTTCCTTCCTTCCTTCCTTCCTTCCTTCCTTCCTTCCTTCCTTTCTTCCTTTCCTCCTTCATTCTTTATTTCCTTCCTTCCTTCTTTTTTCTCTTACTTTTTCTTTATCATTTATTCACTCCTTCTCTCATTCATTCATTCTTCCTTTTTTGCAATGTTAATGTTTACAAGTTGCCTGAGTTTTGCCACAAATTCAGAAGCAAATTTATATTCTTTTCCAGAATATGTGGTGTATGGACTACTTTTCAGGAATGATCACTTATCATTACCCTGAATTTTCTCTGAATATATTTGATTATGTTCTTTAATTTTGAAAATCATGCAATGAACTCAATAAGAGACAGAAAGTTTATTAATGTATACTGTACCTAAAGAATCATAAAGCTGAAGTTTTGGTTTTGAAAAATAAATTATGGAAAAATACTATTGGCAGAGTACTTTTTCCTGTAGTCTGAGGAATGCACTAGCAATGGTAAAAAATTAACTGATAAAGATAAATTTTGCTATGTTAACCAATCTAAATTTGTTATAACAAATTGAGGAGTAAATTCACTACATTATTAAAAAGTGTCATCTGTTGTGTTTTAGTTAATGGAATTTAATAGAAGATCACAATTTATCCATTCTTTAATCTTAATTGTTCTCAAGATCTCATTCTATCCTACACACTTAGAGGTATAATTAATCATTTTGTTTAGACAAAGAGCTCTTTCCTTGTTTTTTCTAAAGTATTTTGAATGAGAAATATGATTATATACTGTTTCATAATCATTTAGATATATATTTTGCCAGGTTTCTAACTAGTGTAATTATAATTTTATATTTGGTTTATTTGCAAATGTAATATGATTAATGTTTATAATCAAGTATATATGAATTCAGGAAGTATAGTCTTTAACAATATGCTTGTGAGGTCTTATTCTTTTTCTAGTTTGCTATTTTGAAATTGGATTAGAGTAGACATTTCAAGACAGGCATAAACATGTTTGTTGTCCTGTTGAAGCAGACATTAGTTCCACTTCAGGGTCATGTTATGTATTGTTTCAGGTATTTTAATAATTTTAATGTGCAGAAACAAGTGTGTTGTCAAGAAGGAAAACTATTCATATTGGTAGGTATATGGATACACTCATGCTTGTCCTTAAGTCATGTTATTTGTATCCTTCTGGATCAATATGGATTAATATGAGAGATTTCAATATCTACAGTGCTTTTCATCTCAATAGTAGAATTGGTTAGTCATTACTCTCTTAGTTTCCTGAATTTCTTAAGTTGTAACTCTGAGTTGCGCCCAATTTTCAAGCTGAAAATTATGATTAAATGCCAGTAAAGTGTTAAAAAGTTTTAAAGGCTTGAACATCCAATTAGTCATAGACATGCATTTTATTTTAAAAGTCCGTATAGTGCCTTTCTCATTTATTAGTTAAGCTTCCATATAGCACAAATCCATAAAATGGACTTTATTGTAACAGTAGCAGAAGCTTTGTTCATTTTTTTCTGATCTACTTTACTTTCTTTCTAAGACTTTTGTTTCTGGTGGGTTTTTTTGTTTTTTGGTTTTTTTTTTTTTTGTTGTTGTTGTTGTTGTTTTTTCTGCCAGTCCTGGGCTTGAGCTCAGGGCCTGAGCACTGTCCTTGGACTTTTCAAGGCTAGAGCTCTACCACTTGAGCCTCAGCACCACTTCCAGCTTTTTTTTTTTTTTCTATGTATGTGGTACCGAGGAATCGAACCCGGGTCTTGGTGCGTGCTAGGCAAGCACTCTACCACTAGGCCAAACTCCCGGCCCTCTGATGTATTTTTGAACTCCTGGGAATTTGGCATTGATCCAAGTTGAATCCTACATTCATGCCTATATTCCAAACTGTGGCTGGGGTTGTGGAACAACAAAGTAACAAGCCAAACACAAGGAGAACATATCCAAGTGCTTGGTCTGTACAATGCCACACTGTTGGTGTTGTTGCCTTTCTCGTTTGTTAATGTTTGTTCTGGCTTAGCTGCACTCTGGGTTTTGTTTTTTGTTTCTCCTGTTAGAAATAGCCACATTTGTCCTTTATTGCTCTTTCAATATGAAAAAATGCAAAACTGTATGTAAATAATTTTATAGATATTTTAGGACATTAATTCTAGAATGAATGGATTCTGATCACTTTCTTCCAGAGATATGTCTTGGGCCTTAAGAAATGTATTTAAATGGATTAGTTCATGAGACAGAAATTACCTTTGTTTCAGCAACCTTCTCATAAGTGGCACATACTAATCAATACCAGCAGCGAGTCACAAAGAGCCATCACAATGAGAGCTGCAGAATTTTGTGGTGGTGTTTGTATACAACTTATTTAATGGTAACAAGGTAAGCCATGCTTTCTTGAGCATGTGATCTAAAAGTATTTCTGTCAAGTTTTTACTTTAATAAATTTTTTAAATTAATTAAAGAAAGGTTTGTACCCACATCAGAGGAAATCCTGAATTCTATTCAATTCCGGTGTTTTGTTGTGAAGGAAATTAATTCCAGGCTCCAGTATGCAAGTTACAGAACTATAATACAATTGTTCTGACAGGAATGGCAGACAAATCTGTTTGATATTGCCATTCAAGTGAGGAAAGTGTATAAGTTTCATCTTTTGATGTTTTTTGGTGATAAATAAAAATAGAATAGTAATTAAGCTACAAAATTTATATCCCTAAACATTCTTTAAATAATCTAGTCTAAAGCATCTCACATTAAAAAAAAACCCTGCAGATTTCAAAGTAGGGGCAGCATAAAGGAAAATAAAATATTTCTTCTAATAACATTGCTCTGATGGTCTCATGAAAAGAAGTCATATTATCCATTGAAATGATTTTGTGGCACTATTGATATTCCTCAAAAACACTAGAAATGGAACTACCATAATACTATTCCTTGAACCAGCCATGCCACTCTTGGGCATTTATTCAAAGAGTCTATAAGGATATAATAAAGATGCATGCACATCCATACTCACTGCTACGCTATATCATATAGCCAAGTTATGGAAATAATCTATATGCCTTAGATGGAAAGTGAATCAAGAAACTGATATATTTGTTACACCATATATAACACACATTTGTAATTGTTATATATGTAATTATATTACATATATGATATATACTTATGTTATTATATTACATGTGATATTTGCAATTATATGAAATTAATTTCATATATTTTACTTAGTAGATATGTAATTATATTATATATATAATATACACAATATAAATTTATTCATCTATGAAGAAAAATAATATATCATTTTCAGGGAAATGGCTGAGTTAGATTGAATATCAACATATATCAGGTGCACACATGGCCATATGCATATATGCACAATCACATTGATTAAAATATGGTGTGTGCAGGGGTGGAATCCCATGCTGAACCATGAATGGACAGTTTAACCAAGTGAATATCGGGAAGCTGAAACATGGATGGCTGTGAGAACTGGAGTTTAAGGGGAATAGGGCAAAGAATAGAGAGGGAAGAGGAGAGAAATGTTGTCATAATCCTCAGTGTAAGTCAAATAGAGCCAGGAAACATGAGGGAATAGGCAATGTTTGTATAGATAGCAAGAGTAGTGGATGCCTTCATAGCCATCAAGATGCCTTGATCAAGATGCTTGGACTCATTAATGGATATGTTGATTTGAACCTTTTTGTGCACATACTTAAAGATAATACATTTTAAAATCCCCTTTGGGCTTGCGCGTGGAGTTGTAACATAAATCATCTCAATGACTGTGTGGTATCTGATTTCTCTCCTTGTAAAAACTATTTGGCAGTGACCATTTAGGCTTTCTCACTTCTTGCTAGTTACATTTTGACACACACTTCACATTTGCTTCCCTCAGCATGTATATCTGGTACATAATACATCATCTCTGTAGTCCTATAAAATGTACTTCTAATTGTTAGTTGGGTGATTAGCAATATTCTAGTGCTTGGATTGTAAAAAGGTCATCATGGTAACTTAAGGAGAACAACTTGGATTATGTGCTCTTTTATCTTCATACTTTTTTGTTAGCATCAATTAGTTGTGCAACAGTTTCAATTTGACTTGTCCTTATACATAGACAATGTAATTTAATTAGACAAATAACTCTTAATCATTCCCTCCCATCCCCCTTCCATTATACAAGTTTTACTGCTTCTTTTAAAAGAGGAAAATAGCCACCATTAAATGTTGTGAGTGTAACCAGAGAAATTCTATATTCTTATGAGAAATATCTGGAAGACAGAGTAATATCAATTGTTCACAGTTTGGATGGGGTACTGGCTTCTAAATTTTTCTGAAAACGGAAACTATTCACATGATAATGTAATTCACCATAATGAGCTTTTACATAGGCAAACAAAAAAATTCTCATCAGATATAGTTTAATGATAGTTTTGTCTGATATGGATGTTGTGGAGGCAATTTTGCAATTCAGAATTCAAAATTTGAATTCAGAATTTTAAATTTTGAAGTATTTTAGAAGTACTGTTTATCTGATAATTTGGTAAGTTTGAGATAAAGTGCTAAATAGATATTTTATTTAGGAATATGTTGTCTATATTAAATACTCATGAAAAAATATGTTGAAACCCTGTCTCATTTACTTGTTTTTAAAGAACTACATTTTGTTTACTTTTTGGGGTCTAGTAGGGCTAATTCATCTTTATCTCTTGGTTAGCCTTATAGCATACCAACTTGAATAAACTAAATTTATTTTTTGTTACAGTTCCTTAATGGGATTTGTTGGTTTTTCTATCTATGCTGTCTAGCAATAGTAATGCTTTGAGTATTCTAATACCTATTACTTCCATGAGTTCAATCATGCTCTTGGTGAAGTTGTGTCAGTAGTCTCTAATTCCTCAGGGAAGTACTAAGAACAACACCGTTCCTACTTTTAGAGCACTTTTATTGAGTGGAAAATAATCAATGGAGAATAATTGTTAATCCTTTACATTATAT
Source organism: Megascapheus bottae (assembly GCF_031878675.1). Classification (NCBI taxonomy): domain Eukaryota; kingdom Metazoa; phylum Chordata; class Mammalia; order Rodentia; family Geomyidae; genus Megascapheus; species Megascapheus bottae. Next base: position 33,458,186 of record NC_143509.1, read on the forward strand.
TTATAATGTGTGCCTATTAATTCATTTAGATAGTTATTTGACACATAAAAATTAGAATAATACAAATAAAAAAGTATGAAATGCTATATAGACTGATGAGGCATAGCAGCCATGATTTATATTTAAATGTACCAGTGTAGTATCAAGAAGATTGGCTGAAGTCAATGTAAGGATTCTTAATTTAAAAAGAAAAGCAGGTGTAGTTCCTCAAGCAGTCCACTGTTTCAGCATTTCAATTGTGCTTTTGCATTATTTTTGCTACTGTCTGTCTCAAACACCTAACTTCCAGTGCTGTACACAAAGACAAAAAAAAAGAGAAGAAAATCTCAAATGTAAAGTTGTGTTTAAGAAAATGTAATCAAACACCTAATTTCATATGATTATCATGCCTTACTGTGGCTGTAAATGTGCTCTGGAAACATAACAGAATAAATCTGTCCTTGAAGTCCATTCAATAAATTGGTATGACTTCAACAAGGCCATGAATAATGGTTTGTTTCTGTGATAAACTGAAGGGAAGTGAGAAAGCAATTTTTCTTTTCTTTCTTTCTTTGTTCACATTTCTTCTTGAAAAAGTAGAAATAATTTGTGACAAATGTACATATATGTTGTAACAATCAATATAACAACAAATCACATTTTCATATTCAAGGAACACAGGAGAAGGGATATTGTATTAAGTTAGTAATATTTATTATTATAATTATTATCATTATAATACCATAGAGGAAATATGCTATTATGGAGGAAATATATATATATATACACATATATATCACTAAAGAGTGTTTGTTGTATTTGGGACTTTGAGTAATACTGGTGATTTGTAATAGACTTGATAAGAAGATGCAAAATATGTTTAGTTGTCTTCTGTAAAACCCAATAACATAATAATAAATGATCAGAACTTCTAGAATGACATTTCAGTAGAGAAGTAATCAATTGAAATTGAGCTAAGGTATGTGGAAGTTTTACTTTTAGTTCAATAAATCTAAAAGGCAATTTAGAACAATGCACATTTAACATGGTCCATGGATTTCTTCTCTCCCATATCAGGTGTCTGAACTGAATTATAATAATAAGAGTCAGATGGAAATCAATGTTTGATTGAATGCTAAGATGAGCTCACTGAGAAAAGACAAACTTCACAAAGATAATGATTCTATGGAAAATAAATTGTTCATTATTTTGATTTTGCTTATAATTCCCAAATTATTTTAATGCCAACCATTCAGTTATGCCAAAACATAGAAATAATTTGAAAGTAAGCATGCCGACTAATGTAAGTACTGGATAAAAGCATACAAAATGTGTTTAAAGTACATTCTCTCATTGGCTATTCATTCAAAATAGTATGCATAAGCAACTTGCTAATTATTGAAGATTTTCTGTAAACAAGATTGATATGATCTCTTTTACTGCCTACTAGTGAAGGATTAAAATAAACAGAAAAGTACACAAGCAATATATTTTACATAGATTTAGTTGAAATTCAACTTTATAGTTATTTGTGCCCATTCTCCAAAAATGACCAGACTCAACACAGCTTTCTCAGGAGTTAACATTCTGTTTACCACTCCCAGATCCTATTGAGAAAAGCCTTTGTCTAGAGTCCCCAGACCCTTTAAATTAGTCTAGTCCCTGCTCTTAACTTTCTTGATCTCTCTGAAGCCTTAGGCACAGTTAACTAGGTCATTTCTGGCCCAGTTAACACCAATCCAGGATCTCTTATCTCTTCCCATTCTCTGTTTCTTTCTCTTTTTCACTGGTTCTCTCCTCTCCTGAACTCTAAATACTAAAGTGCTATTAAGCAGAGCTGGTAGTTCTTCCTTCTTGCATTTTAAAGATTTCCCTAGGGACTTCCTGCATAGCTTTCAATACTGTACCTGTAGAAGTGATTTCTAGAGAGATTCACTCCTATAAATGCAAAATACGCATCTCCAAGACTAAGAATTCCATACAAATCTAGATTTCTGCACATTTGCCCTTACCAATCTCTGCTTGTGGATGTCTGATAAATAACTTACACTTAACAAAGCTGAAATGTGTTGAATTTTTCAGGCTTCTTTATTTCATTTTGTTTCACATTGTAATCATTGCAATGACAGCAATAAGAACAATATTAATTAAGGATTTATTATATTCAAAAAGGTAACATGAGCACTTTTCAGAGACATCATTAGTACCTTTCTAAAATAAACCTAGAAAGTACAGCTTTTTATTTCCCGCATTTCATATGTTTAGAAACAAATGAGTAGAGAGGAGGATGAACTAATTCATAGTCAGGCCAAATAATATTGTGTGGTAATACTTAGCAAGGCTTCTCTGCCTCATGCCACTGTGCTGATGTCATTGTCCTTACACTCTATCTGGAAAAAAAAAAATGTTGATTGTTGGGGCCAAGAGTGTGGCCTGGTGGTTGAGTGCTTGCCTAGCATGCCCGAAGCCCTGGGTTTGATTCCTTGCTACCACATACACAGAAAAATTCAGAAGTGGTTCTGTGGCTCAAGTGGTAGAGTGCTAGCCTTGGGAAAGCCCAAGGATAGTGCTCAGGCCCTGAGTTAAGCCACAGGACCGGCCAAAAAAAAGTAAATTGATCTCAGTTTGTATTGTCCTATATGCTCAAAATGGAGTTCATCAGGTTTCCTCACTGAGTTGGTTCAAAACAATCCTTCTTCTTTCCATTTTCCTCCTAACCAATCAAATCTTTCAATCAAATCACTTTTTACTTGGGTTCCCTACCTGCCATTCTTACTACCCCTACCACTCTTAATGTTAAAAAAGAAAACAGATTATCTTTTCAAACCTAAATGAAATCAGTTCACTTTTATGCTTAATATCTTTTAATGCTATCTCTCCAAACTTTAACTCTTTCCTTATCAAGTAAAACTGCAATGAGCAAGTACTGGTTTGTACCTTTCCGTTCATCAAAAAGAGTCTTCCTCTCTGTTCTAACCATCTTCCCATTTTCAAAAACAGCAAATTCATTCCCATTTCAGGGAGTTTTTTTTTTGCCCTAGATCTTTGTGTATCCATCTCCTTAATTTTTGCAGTTTACATTTAAATATCTTCTCAGTGAGACCATATTGTCAAACAATAGGTTAGGAAACAATTGATATCACAAAGCATCTTCCTTTTAAAATTCTTTGCATCATATTGATCATTGTTTATTATTTCCTGCTCATTGAACAATAGTAGGGTTATTTGTTTTATTATTGTATAGCTGATTCAGCAAAGGGCATTTCCTTTTATGCAACAACACAGATTTGGACAATTTCACCAAAGTTTTAGAATGGAATTTATTAAAATACCATTATTATTAAAAGTTCTTTAAAATCCCTTGTTTGCAGAAGAATGGGTCAGTGTGGTCCTATATTCCAGAGACTGAAAGATCTCAAAATACAACCATCCATATTATTATGACTTCTAATAATGCTTAATTGTTACTATTATTTGGCCACATTTAGTTTCTGAGTTGAACTCTACCAGTTCCAGCTTTTTGCTGGTTATTTGACAATAGGAATCTTAGATTATTTTTCTGATCAGGCTGGCTTTGAACCTTGATCCTGATATTTCAGTATTCTGAGATTTCAGTGTGCTCTGCAGCTAGGATTACCAGCACCTGGTTCTATTATCATTATTTCTGTAAGTTTTTATCATTATCATTTTTCATAATATTATTATTTCACAAATACTCTTTGGGGGCATATTCTTAGAGAAACTTGGAAATATATGGGTTATTCTTTTCTTGAACTATAAGCACAGTGATTGGAACTAAAATCGGAAAATGGACAGTACAATTTTCCCTCATGTGTAGTCAAGTTATTTTTTCTGGGACCATAAATATACTTCTATCCTTAGACACTCAAAAGTCTTCATTCAAACCAGCCATACAAAAAAAGATATTGAGCTTCATCTTCATAATGTGCCATCATGTTACCTCATTTATTAATTCATTAATTGATAAGCATTTGTTATACTTCAATTTATTGCTATCACAATATTGTAAAGAAAACAGACTAAATCAACCCTTCCTTGTAATACATAATGATAAAGTCACATAAATACACAATATTAACAGACATACACAATTTAGTAAGTTGAATTTCTAAATGAAGCAGTACTGAGAAAAAAAATACTACCAATGTTTATGGAGGGGAAATGTCAAGAAAAACTTTCAGAAAAATCCTCCTTTTTTACCTCTTATGTGAATAGTTTTGTGTAGTTTCCTCCTCTGTGCATTTGCCAAGATAAAGCTTCAAAGAAAGATTTCAATATTTTTTGAAAAATATTTAAATTATTTTGAGAATACAAAACGAACTTAAATTTAGTTTGAGAATATAAAAAAACATGGAAGGAAGCTATTTTGGCATGTCAGTACCCTCTACCTAGATATTATATCCACAGGAGTGGTAAAGTAATTTCTGAGCATTTCTGGACTCTCCACTTTTATAGCCACTTTTGATTCAAGGCCGTCCGTCTGTGGATCTTCTTTATTTTCTTTTTCCAATTCCTGAAGTTTTTCCTTAAACTATTTTCTCTTTAAACATGTTACTACTGCTTTGTCTTTGTCAATTTGGTGTTACCTGGCCCACATCAGTATTTAAAAGTGGACAGAGTAGTGTTTTCCTTTCTGGTCTCATGACCACTCCCTGCCCTTGGGACTTACCAGCTGATCCCCGGTTCTGCAGACCTAAACTAACGTCCTCCCATCTCATGCCCAAAATGACAAAATACCTTTCACGTATAACCAAGTATGGATTTCCTTTTTCTCTTCTTTTCCACCATTCGGAGTGGTTCTTCCTGGCTCTGGGATCCTTTTCAGATATTTCAGGTCTTTTGAAGTCTGCTGCTTTCTTTCTGCAAATTTTACCCCTGTGTTTTTCAGCTTTCTGACAAAATACTTGAGAAAAGCAACTGAAAAAGAGGAAAATTGTTGAAGGGCCCCTCTGCCGATCCCCAAACCATAGCGCAAGAAATCAAAGGTGCACTTTACACCGAGCCGCAGGTTCGTCATTTCTGTGCAAGTAGTAATTGAATAATTCTGGTTCCTGGTCTGCAGGTGGTGAATAAAATCGACGGTGTTTGTACACATTAGATAAACCAGAAAATAGTACTGAAGTGCCAAATTTTCAATTGAAATATGTACAATTTTGAAGAAAGAAAATAGATTTTTCTCTGTGTAATGCACTGTAGAATCTATGTGTTTTCAGGCTCAGCTGAAAGTAGTTCTATTTTTAACAAGGAAAATAAAACAATTTGGTAGTCTCTTTAATTATGCCATGGATCAATTAATTAAGTAGCTTTTTAATTTCTTTATGCCAATTATGGGTCTTGAACTCAAAGCCCGTGCACTGTTCTTGAACTTTTGTGCTAATGCTTTAACTACTTGAGCCCCAGCTCCACTTTGGGCTTTTTGCTGGGTCAGTGGAAATCGGAGTCTCCTGGCCTTTCCTGCTGAGCTGGGCTCCAACAGTGATCCTCAGATCTCAGCCTTCTGTGTAGCTAGGACTACAGGCGTGAGCCACTGGCCCCAGCTCACTTTCCCTTTGCTACACCATTCAGGAGCTAGGAAGTGCTAGCTGTTCTCTCAAGTAGGCAGTGGTCAATGCGAAAGACTTCCAGGGATGCTGGGCCATGATCAGATTATCCATACCGGACACGGGGCTGGTTCTCACCGCCTTCCTATGGGAAGGTATCCCGGCGGGAGGGGTGGGATCCGTGGGTGGCTTCAGTATGTCGGAGACCCTTGCCTCGCCCTTTCAAACATAGTGTGAGATGCGCTTGCTATCGCGTCTGTTGCAGGTTGCATCTTTCCATGCCTGGATTGGCTTGGCAGTCAGTTGGGAAAGAGAACATGCACGTTACTGTTTGCTAACAGTGGCTTAACACCTGTAGGAAGATTCTTGCTTTTCTATTTCAAATGTTGCATTTTAAAATGTTACTTTTGTGTCTGGCGTGCATGCAAAATTACCTTACATCTTCGTAAAGATTTTTAGTGCTGTTTCCAGTAGACGCCTTGTAAATATCAGTTACTGAAAATGAATCCAATGTAAGCAGTTTTAGCTTGATTTTCACAAGGACATCCTAGACAACCACAGAGTAAGAAATGGTGGAAATTACTCTTCCATGTTTCTGGTCATGCCAGACCCTTCTCCCTGGCTTTTGTTTTGCTTTCATAATAAAAAGGAAAATAAAATAAAGTACTTTTTCATCTATTTTGTTTTTGCTGTACTGGGGTTTTGAACCCTGGGAAATGAATTGCAGGTTACCATCGTATCTATGTATTTCTTTTTTCTTTTTTTGCCAGTCCTGGGCTTGAGCTCAGAGCCTGAGCACTGTCCTTGGACTTTCTCAAAGCTAGAGCTCTACCACTTGAGCCTCAGCATCACTTTCCGCTTTTTTCTATGTGTGTGGTACTGAGGAATTGAACCCGGGTCTTCGTGCATGCTAGACAAGCACTCTACCAGTAGGCCAAACTCCCAGTCCCGTATCTATGTATTTCTTATAATGGTTAATACAGTTGGAGTCATAGATTTAATTTCCCAAACTCGGTAAAAGTAATGTTTCTCAACTGATTTATACATTAGTAAGTTGAACATTTGGAACTCTTTTTAAAGAGCCAAGGAATGTCCCAAGACAAGACCTAAGAGAAGAATAATTTATCTTCTGGTACTTTTGGGAGTTCTGGAATTTGAGCTTTGAAAAACAAAGTCACCATTTCTAGAGAAATCAAATCTCTTGGCAAATATGCACCAAAGACAAACTGAAGTAAGTTATTAAAAAGGACTGTAATATCACCATAATGAGGAACATTTTTTTCTGACTGAGAGATGTAGTAATTCGTGTTACTTAATTATATTAAAATTCTTTAAGTTTTATTTTTTGTTTTAAGCCTTAAGAAACATGTAAAAACAAAAGATTGAGTAGATAGTTTCACCTCAAATATACTGTTGACTTTTATTTTTTTTTTTGGAGTCATGGGGCTTGAACTTTAGGCCTGGGCTCTGTCCCTGAGCTCTTCAGCTCTAGGCTACTGACCTACCCCTGAGCCACAGCCCCACTTCCCATTTTCTAGTGATTAATTGGAGATAAGAGTCACACGTTCTTTAGTACCTGGGTAGATTTGAACTTCAATCCTCAGATCTCAGCCTCCTGAGTAGCTAGAATTATAGGCATGTGCCTGTAATCAGCAATTAATAGTGGGATTAGTTTCTGAAAAAATGTTTGGGAGGATCACAGATCAAGTATCTACATTAATTAGTATTGAATTAGAATAAGGTCTACATATTTCTTTACTAATAAGAAACCATAATTCATAACCCTTTAAAATGAAGGAAACATTTAATTAAATGACAAATCAATTTACCTTTTATTTATTACTCCTTATTCTTGAACATATTCATGATAGTTTGTGAAAGTATACACAATGTAATTATGGTCAGGTATAAATAAGGAATTAGGTCTAAAGGAAATAGAAGACTTGAAGAGGAAAATAACAAAGTTTAAAACTACTTTCTGAGCTGATGAATTGAGACACTGGGATGAAATTTTACCAGATTTCGTTTATGTCTCAATATCAGAAAGAATGTGAAATACAAATCCTCAGAGAAATCAAAAATATTCCAGATTTCAATTTTTTTCAAGAGAACTGTCTCTTATGGGAACTCATATTTCGAGAATAATTGCAAAAATAAATTGGTGAATATGAATGACAATATTTTAATTGCTTTAAAACAAGTATGGCTAAAGTTTTATAATTTAAATATCCTAGATTGTTTATCTGTCTACTCTATGTTTGACTATTTTCTCTTATTTTTCTATTATTCTGTTACAACTACATTTTTACATTTTATTCTTTTCCTGTTCATGGCTTTAGTTCCAGGCTTGACATAATATTAAGACTATGCAGGAATTAAAAAAGAAAGATAAAAGTTTGTGATTACTTTTTGTAGGTGTGGGGACAGTCCTGGGACTTGAACTCAGTGTCCAGGTGCTGACATTGAGATATTTTGCCCAATAATAGTACCCTGCCACTTGAAACATTCAGATTTCACTTTCTTGTCCCTTTCCTTTTTTGTTTTGGTGCTTAAGTAAACCTGAATCTCATGTATTTTTCTTGCCTGGGCTGGCTTCAAACCATGATGCTCAGATCACAGCTTCTTAAAAGCTAGAATTACAAGTGTGAACCCACAGCACCCATCAAGAATATAATATGTTTTCCAAAATTGAATTAACATTAAATGACCTCAGTTTAATGCTATATCAATTATTTCTTAGTAATGCAAATGTACATAGTAGATATCAGTGGAAATTCCTTGTTGCATTATTAGCAAATACCACTTTAAAATAGCTATTTGTTTTACAATACTGAGGATTGAGTCCACAAAGATATAAGCAATTGCTTTAATGCTTGTGCTACACATTCAGCCTTTTTCTTTGTATTTTTCTTTTTGAGACAATATCTTGGTACCTTTGCTAAGATTGGCTTCAAACTTGCTATCCTTCTGCTTTTGCCTTTGGAGTAGCTGGAAATAAAAATGTATACTTCTATGCTCACTTCACACACACACACACACACACACACACACACACACACACACACACACATACCCACACATATGCATACACACATGTGTGTGAGTAAACTTTAATAAATTACAGCATAATGAAGCCGAAGTATTACTTGAGCTCAAGAGTTTGAGAACAGCATGAGCAATATAAAAAAACTTCATCTCCATACAAAACAAACTAAAAAAACTAATGACAAGAAAATAGAAATTTTAAAATTGAATTGGTATTCTAAATTAACATTATTTCTCACTATTGCTTTTTAAAATAATTACTCTTTTCATAAATTTATATGTTAGAAATTTTTTTTGCCAGTCCTGGGCTTGAGTTCAGGGCCTGAACACTGTCCTTGGGCTTTCTCAAGGCTAGAGCTCTACCACTTGAGCCATAGCACCACCTCTGGCTTTTTTTTCTTTTTCTTTCTACGTATGTGGTACTGAGGAATCGAACCCAGGTCTACATGCATGTTAGGCAAGCACTCTACCACTAGGCCAAACTCCCAGCCCAAATTTTGTTTTTAAATATTCATCTTTTCTCTTTGTCACTCAGGGCTTGGAAATTTAGGATGAATTTAATCTTAAGTTTTAATGATTGTTACAGTTGAAGAAAAGATGATTCACAAAGACAAAAAGTACAATAGCACATATAAAGGCACAGTTCACATAATCACAGTATATTGAAGTCTAAATAATAGTCTTGTTGGTAATTCTGAAGGCTTACTGCTTGTCAAATAAGATTAAATTGTCCTGATTTCTGCTTTATAGTATTGTTGGCTACATGCTTGGTTATTTTAACCTCTCATCACTTTTCTTTTTTCTTTTTTTCATTGTATTTTATCATTGGGATAATGTATAGAAGGGATACAGTTACAATTGTCAGGTAATGGGTACATTACTTCTCAAACCTTAATATCCCTTCTCATGTTTTTGTTCCCTTTTCCCTCCCCAGTCCTTTCTCCTCTCAATCATCTTTTTTCCCCCTTCACTTCCCTATTTCAAATAAAAAAATAAGTGTGCATACAATATACCAGGTAATAAAGTCAGATACAATAACCACATGAGATTAACCATAAGTGGAAGAAAAAGAGAAAAGAAACAACTTCACATAGTACATTAAGAACAACAATCATTGTCGGTCATGGGGCTTGAACTCTGGGCCTGGGCACTGTCCCTGAGTTCTTAAGCTCAAGGCTACTGCCCTATCCCTTGAGCCACAGCTGGTTTTCTAGTGGTTGATTAGAGATAAGAGTCTGAAAGTCTTTACTGTCTGGCTGGCTTTGAACTGTGATCCTCCGATCTCAGCCTCCTGAGGAGCTAGGATCTCAGGTGTGAGCCACCATTTCTGGCTTCACATGCCTGTTTTTAGCAAAATGGAAAACAAGAATGTTAGTCTGGCCAGTGTTATGGGACTCATTGGTATTTGTGAAATCTCCAGTCTGGTCTATGTGAAAGAATCTCTGAAGCCAATTGTGCATGGGAATGCTAGCTTTATACAAATGAGATAACTCAGACATAAAATTCTCTTACCTGATTTGGCATAATCTACACAGTAACTCAAACAATGAAAGTCAACCAAGACCTAGGAGGCTTCCAGGAGCCTGCTTTGTGCTCTCAGGGGACATCCTGTAGTGTGCAACACATGTGTACATGGATGTGTCCATTTTCATGCCATGCTTGAGTCACTTACATAGAGTGTGCTTCTGTAGTCCTTTGTATACTTAAGCAATTCAATTTCCTTTTTCTTTTATAAATCATCAATGTAATTCGTCATTTTCTCCCTATAATGCTAGCTGGCTCCCAGGCCACCTATCAGTCAGCAAGCACTTACACATCCTAAGTGCTAGCGATCCTTTCTGAGGCCTATTAGTCAGTGATTATCAGTGGTTGAGATGGTTAACAAAAAGAATACCAGAAAGCTGGAACTCCAAGGGTGGAGGGAGCATGGTAACTTAAAGAGGAGGGCAGTAGACTGATGAAGAAACGGCTGGAGAATGCTGTCACCATATTCAATGCATATATGTGGAAACGCAGCTTGGAAAACTGGGAAGATGAGTGGGGTTGGGGAGAGAATGAAGAAAGGAATGACACTGAGCAATTGGCACTGTACATGTGCAAGTATTGAGAGATAATAATGATAAGTGTTGGGAGTGTGGCCTAGTGCTAAGAGTGCTTGCATAGCATGCATGAAGACCTAGGTTTGATTCCTCGGTATTATATGCATAGAAAAAAGCTGGAAATGGTGCTGAGGCTCTATTGGTAGAGCTCTTGCCTTGAGAAGAGACCAAGGATAGTGTTCAGGTCCTGAATTCAAGGCCCAGGACTGGCAAAAAAAAGCATGAGATAATAATGATAATACTAGTGATTTAGTTTAAAACATTCTTTGGTAAGATGAATTTGATTGGATGTCTGGCATAATTGCACTAATAACATGGTATATGAATTATCCTCTTATTGAATGTTAGGGGAAATTGTAATATGTCTACTACAAGTGTCTACAAATATATTTCACAAATGGAAATGAAACATTTTATGTGGCTCGTTTCAAAACTGTGAATATAAAAACCATATCCTGTGTCTGGCAGATCAGAGCAGGTTCACATAGTCATGTGTAACCCTTCAAATTGTGCCTGAGTGAGAACAAAAGCTGTTTCAGGCAAGTAAGAAAGTAGAGTAGAGAAATTAAGGTCCTATTTTTAAAATCCTCCATTTTTCATTCATGTCATAAAGACTAAAATTGTACTTTTATTCATTTTAGACTGTGAAAAGGATTGGAATTATTATTTTTTTTTACAAAACAGAGATTTCAAGGTATATTTTTGAATGTTGATAGTCTGGTTCATTTTTATTTAAATATAAACGTTTTCTTTAGAATTAATTAAAATAAATTTAAGTTAGGTGCTACTGGTTCAGGCCTTTAATCCAAGCTACTTGGGGAGCTGATATCTGAGATTCATGGTTCAAAGCCAGCTCAGGCAGGAAAGTTCATGAAACTCTTATCATCTATAAACTACTCCTTCCCCCAAAAGCTGCGAGTGGCTCAAGTGGTAGATTATTAGCCTTGAGCAAAAACAATGCTCAGGGATAATGTCTACATTCAGAGTTCAAGCCCCAGAACTAGCAAAACAATAAAAAGCCCAATGCTAGTGGTGCACTTTTATAATACTGCTTAAGAGACTAAAAAGTGAGAATCAAGGTTCAAAGTCAACCCAGGCATAAAAATCTGTGAGATTCATATCTCCAATTAACCAGAAAAAAGCCAGAAATAAAGGCATGGCTCAAATAGTAGAGCACCAGCCTTGAGCAAATCAGCCAAGAAGATTGGAACACACTGATTTTAACCCCAGTAAGGTCACTAAGGCACTAAATAAATGAAAAGATGATAGATGATAAACAGATAGAGAATTTAACAATAATATATTTGAAGTTCATTCCTTTGATTTTTTAAAATGACTGATAAAAAAATATTTCTCCCAATTCTACTGAGGACAAGCATCAAAATAATAGAACATTTTATTTTATTTCAATTTGCTGCTGCTGCTGATGATAATGATGATAACGATGATTATTTTTGTGGAGGTTCTGAGTTTTGAATTGAGGACCTGGGTACTATCTCTTTGTTTCTTTTGCTCAAGTCTAATACTAGAGCCTTTTGAGCCACACCTCTAATTCTGGAGTTTTTTGATGCTCAGTTGGAGATAAGAGCCTTTGGGACCTTGCCTATGACATTCCTTCCTGGCTTTGAACCTCAATCCTCAGTTCTCAGTCCTGAGTAGCTAGGATTACAAGCCTGAGCAACTGTGCCAGGCAATTTTGATTATAATTTTATATCATTTGCTCACAGTGTCCTATTATAAAATATACTGGTATTTAAAACGTATTGTTATTTAAAGAGTAACTTTTTTTTTCTGGTTTTGGGGCTTGAACTCCACCTGGGAGCTGTCCCTGAGCTCTTCAGCTCAAGGCTACCTCCTCACCCTTTGAGCCACAGCGCCACTTACCATTTTCTAGTGATTAACTGGAGATAAGAGTCTCATGGTCTTGAGTGCCCAGGCTGGCTTTGAACCATGATCCTCAGATTTCAGCCTCCTGAGTAGCCAGGATTATAGGCTTGAGCCACCCCACCCAGTTAAATATTCACTTTTTATTGTTTTTCTATGCCACATAAGGTTTCCCTAGTGAAAAGTATTGGTTATTTATACCCTGTCCTCCAAATCTTAAGAAGTTTCCAGCCAAATTAGTTGCATGCTCATCTCTTTTTAACCAGATATTTATTTACATGGTGCTTGATTTACTATTTCAGTAATGAGAGGTGGATCTAATAGTTCAGACCACAGAATTGGTAAACATCATAATCACTGTGCTCATTTTTAATTTATATCAGGTTCTAAAATGCTTCAGTTTAAATACTTTGAAACATTCTGTGTAAGAGTACACATTCCCTAGAAATATCTAGATAACCGAGACTTTTCTTAGCATATGATTTTGGTTTTAAGATAGAATAAAGTGCAGTTCACTCTGAATCACACAGTTCAAATGGAAATTTCCAGAACAATGGAATTGTTTGTTCAACTCCCAGTGTTGCTTACCTGCAGCTATGAGCTACATTTTTTTTTTATGACAAAATGTACGCAATGGGAATTGTGAATATTTGGGGGTTTTGTACCAAGGAAGATAATTCGAATCTTGGCACTGCCTTTAAGTTAACTCCTGCTGGTGCTGCTGCATTTGGAAGGATTTCAGGATCTATTTATAAAAAATGTTTATAAAATTAGAACCTATGAACCAGGCACTGTTGCTTAATGTCTATAATCTGAGCTACTCATGAGGCTGAGATCTGAAGATCCTAGTTGGAAGCCAACCAGGGCAGGAAAGTCCTTAAGATTCTTAGTATCAATTAATTACTTAAAATAAAAGCTGTAACTGTAGCTGTAGCTCAAGCATATAGAGTGTTATCTCTGAGAGAAAATCTCAGGGACAGTGCCCATGTCCTGAGTTAAAGCCCCAGGACTGACACAAAAGAAATAAAATAGTTTGAGGGTAAACTAAATAGCACAGCAGCTTCTTTTCTATGTGATTGTACTGTTTTGCATGACATTCTTCTGGCCATTAGCTTCTCATTAAAGCCATGCAAGTGTTATCTCTACGAATATAGATAAGAAACTTCTCTGCTTAAAATTATCTGGTCATGGCTTTGTTGTGATAGTAAGACAAAATTAAGTAATTAAATGAGAGAGTGATAAAGACAGACAGGTGGATAGATAATAGATGTAGCTAGATATTGCAATCAGAAGTATATCATATATCAGCTATACATATACAATGATGTGCATATATATATAATATTACAAATGGCTGTGCTATTATCCAAAATCGCATATCAACTCCCAGAGTATGCATATATATCTATATATGTATGAAAAAAATGCTTCTGGGTTAATCAGGGTAGACTCAGTTATGCTGCAGGAATAATAAACTAAAAAATGTTAGCAGCTAACTCTGTCAGAGTGTTCATGCTACACTCAATTTCTCTGGATACACAGCGAACTTTTCCCTCAATGTCCTCAGCATGACATTTCTCTAAGTCAGACCGCCTTGATCTGGATCCTGTGTGGCCTCCCCTCCCCATTTCCCGAGGCAGAGAAAGAGCAATCACAGGATTGTACACAGCCTTCTCATTACCTCAGCCCAAAATAACCAGAGCTCTGGCTGTAGCAAGTGATTGGGTACTACCTAACTACAAAGGGGCTGGAATGAACAGAGAAGTGTATGGAATATGTGAGCAACATTACTGTCTCAGCCGTGACGTCTAAGTCATTTGATCACAAACAAACACTTAAGCCTTTTTGTCTGATTTCTCAGAAATTCATTCTCAGATCCTAACTTTATCTTATTTTTTGAAATGATCATTTGCAGTACTCTGAAAATAAGGGCTCCTGCTGAAGGTATTCATGATGAGTCATTCAGAAACATAGCTAAATATTTAATATATCTACTTCTGAAACTGAAGATGAAAAGGGAAGTGAAGCATAGCTTTGCTTTCAGGGACATTGGAGATTAGTTTGTTAAAACAACATGCATATGTACACAATAAAACCCCTTCGTTAGACTACCTAGAAAGAGTAAAACATTCAAAAATATATACGGTTAGCCTATCTTATTCATGGATTATTTTTGACCAGGTATATAATAATGAAAAAATAGATCAATCAAAATAAAATTTCAAAACACACAGCATAAATTTCTGCATGCCCATGACATAGCTTATTTGATGTAAAGATACATTGTCCATTTTAGTTTCAATCTTGATGTGATCTATTTGCTGAGCATTTCCCTTCCTTTATTTAGTGAAAATCTGCCCCTCTAAAAGCAAATAGTATCCAAAAATCAAGTAAAAAAATAAAGTATTTAATTGAAATGATAAAGTGAGCATGTTCGATTTGTTGAAATGCAACATGTATTTAGTAGAGGTCGTGTGGCATCATGGGAAAAGTAAATCAAGCATCTGAAATGCCAAACTGAGCTATATGCATGCAGAGCATGCATGCTTTTTCCTCTATGGTCTTCTAGGAACCATAAATGTGTGGTTGCCAAGAGGTTACTACACATCATACAGGTAAGTCCTTTATCCCATCTTTCACCATCTATTAGGTGTCAGATCTTACATTAATACACAAAGGGCATACAGGAACCCTTTTTGGACTGTAATTTTAATTGAAATATGAGTGTAGGCGATATATAGTAAACAAATGATGCAGAAAATGACAGTTATGTAAGTGTGTGGAGCAAAATAAACCACTGGGAAGCCCAGGTGGAAGCTGGACGGTCTTTCTTAGATCAGATAATCAGGACAGTATATCCTAACATGAGGGCATTTATGCTGATAATGACACAGTCAGGCGTTCCAAGGTCTGATTTGGCCTTCAGAAGAAAAGATTAGAATTGTTCTTTTTTAAATTGATAAATTGATGATAAGAAGCCAGGCCAGTGGCACTATAAGATAGTGTATCAAAAAAAGTAAGGGTTGAATATAAAAAGAAAGGCAAAATCCATAGTGTGTAAATTCTAGGCTCAAGGAAGGATTGTAGAAGAATTACATAATAACTAATCTTACAATATCTTGGGGAATTAATGAAGTTAGGTTAGGCCAAGAAGTGCTCAGAGTTGGCAGAAAGAACTCAAAGGTGCATTATTATTAGAAGTCAAAATGTGATCAGGTGAAAATACATAGCACCTTAAGATGGTTAGTGTGTATGTATATCTAGCTCTGCGTGTGTGTGTGTGTGTGTGTGTGTGTGTGTGTGTGTGTGTGTGTGTGTGTGTGAATGTGGAAGGAAATTTATTATAAGCAATGGTTCCTGTGGGTCTGGAAGCCAAGAAGACCTGCCAAAAGCCAGCTGTAAAGCCCAGAAAACTGGTGATATAACTCAATCTATATTCAAAGGCTGAGCTTAGGGATTCCAATGCATGAGAACAAAAGCAGGATAAGCAAGTGAGATCTTGTATTCTGTATTTTTCTATCTAAACCCTGAGTAGATTAAATAACATTCACCAATAATGGCAAGAATTTTTCCCTTATTTGATTGATTCAAATTTTGGAAATTCAGTCACAGACACACAGAAATAATTTTTATCATCTATCTGGTCGTTACTTCAATCAAGAATACAAACTGAATGGGGCGGGGAGCTTGGCCTAGTGGTAGAGTGCTTGCCTAGCATGCACAAAGACCAGAGTTCAATTCCTTGGTACCACATACATAGAAAAAAGCCAGAAGTGGTGCTGAGGCTCAAGTGGTAGAGCTCTAGCCTTGAGAAAGTCCAAGGACAGTGCTCAGGCCCTGAGCTCAAGCCCAGGACTGGCAAAAAAAAAAAAAAAAAAAAGAACAAAAAGAATACAAACTGAAAATATCCATCAAATAAAATTCATATTTTGCTTCCTTAGAGAGAATAAACTTAAAAAAAGCTTATGATTTCATAATCTTAAACTTGATAAATAATTTATTCAATTTCTATAATTTGAAGTAATTGTTCTCTCTCTCTCTCTCTCTCTCTATATATATATATATATAGCCATAATGTGAGCTATTATATCATGTAGACACTTATTAATTTTTTCATGGAAGTTTTTTTCTGCATTGTGAAATAATACAGTAATAATTTTCCTGATATAAGCCTTTTAAAATTTAGGAGAACTCGGGGCCGGGAGTTTGGCCTAGTGCTTGAGTGCTTGCCTAGCATGCACAAAGACCCTGGTTCAATTCCCTGGTACCATATACATAGAAAAAACAAAACAAAACAGAAGTGGTGGTGAGGCTCAAGTGATAGAGCTCTAGCCTTGAGAAAGTCCAAGGCCAGTGCTCAGGCCCTGAGCTCAAGCCCAGGACTGGCAAAAAAAAAAAATTAGGAGAACTTACAAACTAGGATGAGATCTGAATTTTTTTCCTGAATAATATGGATAGTTAGGGCAAAATTCTGAGTAATAATCCCACATCCTTAAAATAATAGTCTCTTGGCCTCTGGTGTTGAGCTGAGTGAGGAAGCAAGAAGGAGTAAAGCAGGAGTCTAGAAGGGAGGCTAATGCAGTTGTTTGGGCAGAAGAGAATGTTGACACGGACAAGGATGGTTAGTGTATAGGAAAAGATCAACAGCTGGCTTCTGGATGTTGGGAATTTAGAATTCCAATGAATGTGAAGATGAATTTCATGAGTTGGCTCCAGGAGTTTTCTTCTTACATAAAGCAAGAGGCAGCTTCCATAAACTGAAGAGAAACAACTTTTCCATGCCAAGAAACAAGCTGACTTTTCAAAATACGAAGCTGGAAATGCCTAATAGACATCAAATCCTTACTTGATAGTAGGGTTCATAGGTGCTGAGAGCAAGGGAGAGTTCACGCCAGAGAGAAAATTCTCAATCCAGACATGCGTGACTTTCAGTTTTGAATGTTTTCCTTCTCCAAAATGAGAATGACAAATAAAGCATGGTCTAGTGGTAGAAAGCTTCCCTAGCATGCACAGAACCATGGGTTCAATTCTTCGTTATGGCATATACAGAAAATGCTGGAAATTGTTCTGTGGTTCAAGTGGTAGAGTGCTGGCCTTGAGAAGCCCAAGGACAGTGCCCAGGCCCTGAGTTCAAGCCTCAGGAATAAGAAAAAATTGTGCTCTTAAATCAAGTGTCCAGGAAACAATATAATGTTTGTAATTATACTCATGTTGTTATGTAACAGATTCTCAGAATTTATTTATATTGTAACTGAAAATTTGTACCCTGTGATGAACATTCAGTATTCAGTAGGGTTAACTTTGCTTTACTTCTCAACTTCCTTCCATTTGGATTTTTGTGCATTTTTCTGTCATCTCTTAACCTAACAGTTAACATATGGCTTATTTTATTTAATATTTGGCCATAGCATGCTTATGTCTTTAAAAGCTTAAAAATGATCTGACATTTTCTTCATATCTGCAGCAAATAGTTAATCGATCCCATGATTCTTAGCTGAGTGGCTGTTAGACTTGCCAGAGGAGTATTGGCTGATTAGAATTACTCGGGAATAGGTATGTGATTACAAGTGGCTTTATGTTGAATCAATTTATCAGTATGTTTCCATGCATTTAAATTATGTTAACTTGGACTTATCTGAGCATGTTGAAGAGCTGCCTACCTAATACAGTAAGCTATACATACAGATCCCAGCCTGTATTCATTGAGATTTATAATTCCCCAATTTAATCGGTCACCTAATAGGGATTCCACTCTGCTTCTAGACTGTCATAACTTATGACATCCAAGTCTATGTTTCAATATGGTCTTAGTCAGGGGTGTCATGTAGCCAGTGAAGCAGAGAGGAGAAAGAAGATTTCCATTCTTGAGTCTGTACCATTAAAATGACAAAATAGGTCCATAATAAACAAGAGGTTATTGGACTGATATGCTTATAGCATCAACTGTAGTGACTGACAGGAAAGTTATTTATGAAATGTACCTCTCAAAATGTATGGCTCTCATTTCTTTGCCCCTTTCAATAGGATAGATTGCCCTCATACATTTATTTGAAACATCTAATTTTGTTTTTTTCTTTCCTTTTCTTATTGGTGGGTCATGGCACTTGAACTTGGCCTGGGTACTGTCCCTGAGCTCTTCAGCTCCAGGCTATCCCCCTACCTTTGAGCCAGGCCCCACTTCCGGTTTTCTAGACATTAACTGGAGATAAGAGTCTCAGGTCCTTTTGTGCCAGAGCTGGCTTTGAACCTCAATCCTCAGATCTCAGCCTCCTGAGTAGCTAGGATTAGAGTCTTTTGGAAAATATGATGGCACCATATGGGTAGGAAATATTGCAGAAATTCAATCCATAAAATAAGTAAAGCATAAATATTGTTTAAATCTTACAGCATTTGAATTTTCCAAGTTAGGGAAAAATACAAATTTTGAAATTCAAATTAATCCCTGTTGACATCATTGTGATCATATGGACACCCTGTACAGAAAAGTGATAATTGAGCATTAATAATCATGTGCATGTATGACCTACAAGTTCAGTCAGTCCAGCAAATACCCTAGAGTTAGTGTTTGAATAGTGTATGATTGCATTGTATTCACAAACAGTATCTTTATTTGCTTCAAGTTCTATATGAGGATTGAAATTTAAGATTTCAAAATGAGCGTAAAATAACATTGATGAGTAATATACTTGAAGAAGATCCTTCTTTAGTAAAAATATTAGATTGTTACGGATTTCATATAGTTTTAATTTTCAACAGGATTTATCAATATATTTTCTACCTATAAACACATTTAAAAATATTTTCAATAAATTTCCTGTCATAAATGTAAAAGCAAGGAGGAGGTTCCTTGTTTATTTATTTATTTACTCAGGGATTGCCAGTTCTGGGATTTGAGCTCAGGGTCTCTTGCTCTTAACATGGCATTTATACTCAAGGCTGTCACTCAAACGCTTCAGTCAGAATGCCACTTAAAATTTATGCTGATTGATTGGACATCATAGTATTTCTATTGTGCCTTCTCAGGCAGGTTTTGAACCCTTATCCTCAGAGGGTGCCCATCTAGGAAATAAGTTTTGAATGAATGCATGTTTTTTTTTGTTTTTTTGGTTTTTTTGTTTTTGCCAGTCCTGGACTTGAGCTCAGGGCCTGAGCACTGTCCTTGGACTTTCTCAAAGCTAGAGCTCTACCACTTGAGCCTCAGCACCACTTCCGGCTTTTTTCTATGTGATACCGAGGAATTGAACCCGTGTCTTCGTGCATGCTAGGCAAGCACTCTACCACTAGGCCAAACTCCCAGCCCCTGAATGCATGTTTTGCTGCATAATTTTGGTATCAGTTCTATGTTAGTATTAATGAACTCCCTGTATTTGAACCTACATGAACACAGCAGCTACAAAGCACACTGTCAGACACTGTGGTCTGTACTAGATGCTCACCATCTTCTCCCATTTTGACATTGTTACTCTAGGATGTTGCTCTCTGCAATAAGATGTACTTGATTTGCATATATGTAGACAGAGGAATAATGCCTTTTTAAATTAAGACAGGATAAGGAGAGGATGGGGGTGAGAGAAGGAGGGAATAAATTTGATTTAGGGTTAGATAACATATGCATGCATGGAAATATGATGAAATCCATTGTAACTTACATATGCTAATGAAAGCATTTGTATATTCTCAGAAGCTTCTGAATGTATAGACATGGAGAAAACTGGAAAGTTTCTCAATTAAAAAATCTTTTCATTTTGGAATTACTGGTTAAAATATTCCATGCTAATATTTTCCTGGTGTGTAACTGCAGAAACTTTAGGTTTCTAATGGTTTCACTGAAAGCACAGATCATTATCAACATTTATATCAAAACATATGGACATATACTGAATAACCTTGCATGTAGTATAGTATATATGTATATATATATACATATATATGAGTATATATAATATATGTGGATAATTATATGATCAATACCATACATTCTGTCTTTCACTCTTCCTCTCTTTCAAATAAATCCACACATATTTTTCTCTCCTTTGACCCTATTTGTCTCCAAGACTTAAAATAACAGGTGGATAAAATAGATACAGAAAATACAACTATACTTTGATAGTTAAGCCCAATTCTAAGATAACTAGATAACTTCTGGAGGGGAGGGCTTTATAGACAACCAGTGCATCTAGAAAATAAATAAACTTGGTACTCAGGAGGCTGGACACAGAGGGTCGTAGTTGAACACAGCAAGATTATGTAAGTAAAGAAAAAATTAGAACAGTGAAAGCAAATATACATCAAGAGAAGTATGATTTCTACATATTCACGTAGGCCTTGCAAATTGTTTCCCATTTCTCTTATTTTCATAAAGCTACAACAAAGAGGGAACTTTATAGAGACATCTTTTTGTGGGGGGGTGATAATTATCACCGACTTCATCTAGAACTTGCAACCAGGAAACCTCAGGATAAAAACCCATCAGATGTTAGGATAAGGTGATGACACCAACCCGTACTGCCATGACTGTCAAAGATAATCAAGTGTTTTGCTACACTCCTAAGTCCAGGAGGCCTCAGTCGCAAAAGCTGTAGTCATATAATAACCTAAGAGTCTTAGGACATTATTACAAGACATATATCAGAGTTGCATAGTGGTGTAAATTGTAAAAAACAAACAAACAAACAAACAAACAAAATACAACTATGGCTGCTCTTACAATTACCTCTCATTGGGCATTAGTATTCATCATGAAGAATTTACCTGTAGACTTCATTCTACATGAAAGACAGGGGATTTTCAAATTTTACTGTTTAAATAAATTATCTGTTCAACAATGGAATAATATAAAATGGGAAAGTGGAAAGTTATGATTTCTGGAATTTCCTTCAACTCCTGCTAGGCAATATACATTTAATTGACTACATTAGTTTCATACTTCAAAGTATTCATGATTTATGATAGAATATAGGAGTTTTGAACCCAACTTTAATCTCCTCTTACTGCTGAGAAGGAAAAGTTTTCAGATTCTCATCTCTAATCATGTAACATAATTTTGTAATATTTAAACAGATGATAAAATCTTGTTGGTGGAATGAATGGGTACTGTTAGAACAGTACACATTCCATATAATTTCAAGCTAAAATGAGTATTTGTGGTTTGTGTTTTTCTAAGGCCATCAACCAAATTGTTATGGTCACATGGGAAAGGATACATAATTACTTGCTAAATTGATCTAAAGGCCCCATATTGATCTACTGGGTACCGTGATATTCATTTTTGAAAAACAATGTAATATGTGTTATGAAAATACATTTACAAAAGAAATGGTAATATCTCTTCTGGAACTTTTGAATCCCTTTTACATATTTACACAATGAACTGAAAAAAAAATTTGAATGTTATGTTGAAAAAACAATTTTCCTCTTTTTTTTCCCCCAGTGAAACATGAAAAAATTATGAGAGGAAATTAACCGAGTAATTCTTAATTCATAGCCTTGTTAGTTCTTTGTACAGTAACTTTACCACTCAAGACAAAATGTTTTGCACATACATAAAATAGTTTATGTAGGTATACTTGTGAGTAATATGTTATTCATTTAGAAAATAGTTCATAATATAATAGACAATTATTACACAAGAAAAGGGGTATCAACTTCAAAACCAAAACATTTACAAGTCTGTACTGCTTTTGAGATAATATGAATTATCAGAGAAAATATATTACAAAAATATCTTGAGGTTGCATATACTGTTCAGTACTCATATTAATGAATATATACTAGTTTGTGTAATTTGGAAGATTTGATGAGGTAGACTAACCAATCTCAGTCTTAACAGTATTTAAGTAGGTCCACTATACAAACTTTTTCTCATGTACATCCATATGTTGAATTGTTAGTTAACTCTTTCTGCTTCAGAGTATTTTCACTGGATACTTAGTTTATACATATATATATGTTTGTATATATATGAGATAGATATAGATACATATATTGATATATATGATGTATACACACACATACATGTATACATTTTTTTTGCCAGTCCTGGGCTTGAGCTCAGGGCCTGAGCACTGTCCTTGGGCTTTTCCTCAAGGCTAGTGTTCTACCCTGAGCCACTGCACCACTTCTGGCTTTTTCTATGTATGTGGTACCGAGGAATCGAACCCAGGTCTTCGTGCTTGCTAGGCAGGCACTCGGTCTATATATATACTTTTTATGTCCATATATTATTTTAACTGCAAAGGAGTTATAAATATAAATGATTAGTGCACCCACGTGTATACATGTAGGTATACCATGGAAGTTGAGGATATATGCAATTGTAAATAATAAATATTCCTGATCTGAAACTTTTATGTATTGCCCAAATCATCAGTTGTGTTTTGCAACTTCCCAACTGGCACACTTAAAGCTGAAAAAAGTTGAACCAGTATGACTGTCATATGGTAGAGTAGGAAACAATAGTTCACGGTTAGAGGAAGTGGAGGGATTCCACTGCAATTGAGGATTCAGGTTGTCTGTTTGTAGAATCTACACCCAGTACTATTTAGCCTGTGACTCTTTGAAGTTTCAGTTACAAAAACTTTTCAGTCGTGCAGCTGCTTTGCCAATTCTAAATGGAAAACATTGGAGTAGAATCGAGGTTTGTGGTATAGTATTTCATAAAAGCATAACTTTGTCACTCTCTTAATTTTCTACTAGATAATTGTCTCTTCTGATAGAATACCTTAACATGAGAAACCTAGCTTTTAAAAGAAGACTCTCAAAAAGATCTAAAGTGCAATCTCATTTTTCAAACTCTGCAGAGGAAGCTTAGAGTTCTAGCCATTCGAATCTTGGATCCTTTTTCACTGGGTACAAGCTAGTATTAAGAACATGATCAATTATCCTGTCATTGGAGATTCATGCCTGTAATTCTTGCTACTCACAAGGTGGAGATTTGAGGATGGAAGTTCACAGCCAGATTTCTATCTCCGATTAACTACCAAAAAGATGAGAATGGGTAGAACACTAGCTTGAGCACAAAACTAAGTGATAGCACCAAGGCCCTGAGTTTAAACCCCAGAGAAGCCTATGCATAAGCATGCTTTCAAAATTGAAACTAAGAATAAGAAAGAAAAGGTAATGTAGCTCATATTTAAAGCACCAATAAAATAGTACATCTTGCAAAAGAATAAATACAGTCAAGAGAAATGTATTTGATACTTCAGGGAAGCAATGATAAAAGGCTAGGGACTTTTAAAGGCTAGGGACATTTTCAATATATTATTCTAATAGAAAATTAGGATAAGACTCAAGTGAAAAATGAATTTAAAATAATCCATGTTTAATTGTGAAAGCAATTATTAACAAAAAATACAATAATAGCAACAACAAAACTCAAGCATTTACAGGTTGCTCTTTTAGGCAGTTTGATAATGGAAGAAAGTAGATGCTTTGAGATCAAAATGGAAGAAAAATATTTTGTCTTTTTAAAAATATTGGAAGAATATCTATGTATCTATTATCTATCTATCGTTATACAGTAATGGGGGTTTTGTAGTGTATAAAGTATTAAATAAGTTGCTGAAAAAACTGGGACCCATAAGAATAAGAGTTTCTCCTCAAACTTTGTAGTAATAATTTTAAATGCAAATCAAACTTTGCATTTAAATTTATTGGAAGAGAGGAACAATAAAACCTAATTTCAATTATTTCATTTAATTTTTAAAAATAGGATGAGCATAGTTTTAGACTTGTTCTTGCATTCACTCATGAACTTCCTCATTCACTCATTTACTACTTGACCATCATTTTTTGTGTGAGCGTGCCAGTATTAAGTCTTGAAAGCTGGACCTCATGCTCATGATAGATTAACAAACAAACAGATACATACATACATACATACATACATACATACATACATACATACATATGTACAGTCATATATACATACATATATGATAGACAGGGAAAGAGGGAGATAGAGATAGATAAATAGCTAGCAAGCTAACTAGATAGATAGATAGATAGATAGATAGATAGATAGATAGATAGATGAATTATTCCAGGAACAACCTAATAGTGGACACAATTTCAGAGCAAAGAGAAATTCAAGGAGAATATATAATTCAGCTTGCTTTTTTAAATGGGTATAAAATCTGATTTGATGTATTAGTGAGAGAAATAAAACAAGAATCTAGTTCTTTTTACTCCTATATTTTTTCAGAAACTAGGCGTTACTTAGAGAAGCTTTTTGGACAGCAAAAGACTTTCTCAAGCCTGTTGTATTTTGGGCGTTACAATGATGGACTCAGCAGGCAAGAGATGAAACGAAGGTCAGTGTATTTTCTTTTAAATAAGGGAAGTAGACCTTGTTCTGGAGGCACAGTGCTGTCGTTTATATTCCTGAGCTCTGTGGAATAGATGCTAGTTTCTTCATTCTCCAGATGGTGCAGTGAGAACTCTGCCCTGAAGAGACAAAGAATCTAATTTTGCTGAGTGCTTTCCCTCCTTGTGCCATTTCCATGAGTGACTGGAATTACCATGGATTATCTTGCTGGAGAGAAACTGACAATATATTTCACATCAGTCAGAGGAAATCAAGACATGGGAAATGAAATCATTTGCTAGAGGGTAACATGAATTTAGTATGTTCACCGTTAATGGATCACCTATGTCTCCCATGTATGTCACTGAAGCCACACTAACGTATTAGTCTGTCTTTGGTGAAATTAAATAAAACCTTGCTTTTTAACATCTAGGTTAAGGCCAATTGATAAACATTTTTCTTATGTCTAAATGATTCCAAGAAACATTCCAGTATATATTGCTCTGTGTATCTCTAGCCAAAGTTTTAGTAACTTCCTAACTAACATTTTTAGTTTTTAAGTCACAGCTCCACTTCTTGTTTTTATTATTATTATTATTATTATTATTATTATTATTATTATTTTGCTGGTTAGTTGGAAATAAGAAACTTACAGCCTTTCCTTCCCTGACTGACTGAAGCCATGGTTTGAAACCATGATGATCTCAGCCTCCTAAATAATTGAGATTACAGGCGTGAGCCATGAGCCCTTGATCTAACACCTGTTTGACTCCTACTGTTGTATGAACTCCAGAGAAAATAAAATCTTAAATGACTGTAGTGTTTACTGCCTTTCCAATGTATTTCCTTTAGTAAGTATATTAGAGGTGTATGTTGACATGCTTTTTAGAATCTGACTAAATGTTCAAGGAAACGCTATTGGAAATAATGAACTTTCCAAAGACAATTAATTATGTTATTGCTTTAAAAATGAAGTGCAAGCAATGGAATTCTATGCTGCCATCAGAAAGAACGAAATCGTCCCATTTGTAAGCAAATGGAAAGACTTAGAAAAAAAATCATATGAAGTGAAGTAAGCCACTCAAATGAACATAGGCTCAATGGTTTCCCTCATTTGTCATAATCATTATAAACCTTGGGTTCTCCCAGCAGAGGTTTACAATAGGGCAAAACCTAGATACATAAGGCCATATAGGATGAGGCTAAATGAAAGGACCTTAAAGATATAAACAAGAGCCGAATAAGGTGTGACTGTTGTTATTAATGTAATATGTTAATTTTTTATGTCATCTCTTTTGTTGTCTCTTGGTTATCTCATTGTTAGTATCTTACCTTGTTATCTGATATATTATGTATATGTTTATTTGATTATTTGAAATAAGATAGGGAAGGGGGAAAACAAGATGAAGGGAAGGGGTGCAGAAGGGAAATGGGTACAAAAATAGGAGAAGGGGTAGCAATGATTGTTAAGGAATGCTCCTTCTATCTGGCAAATATAATGTAACACTTCTATTAATTACAATAAAAAAATTAAAAAATAAAGTGCAAAGAAGAGATTGCTGAAAACAAATGTATGTTTTGAATATTTTCATTATATCTACATAGTTGCACAAAGGAGTTGTCATTAAACTAAGAAGTTTATGAATGTATGTACCATAAGTTTGCATTCCCAATTGACAACTGACAAAAGTCATTGTTTTATGCATTTCTCCCTTCTTCTTTCCCTTTTTTCATTATGTTATTTGCCAGAAAGAATGTTCATATATTACTTGGCTCTCTTATAGCACTTTTCTCTCATCTTGTAGATGATAGGATTTTAAAAATATTGCTTCTCTAAATACAAAGTAAATGCAAAGAGAAAAGACATTTTAATCAAGTTTTTGATTTATCAAATACATGTTTCCACAAACACTGCTATATGAAAAAAATTAACCTTAAAGTTATGGTTGATTCCAATGGAATTTTTTAAAAAAAAACACTAAGATTGTGTTGTTTTATACACGTTAAGATAGATTTCATTGTCAAAGGGGAAAATAATATATGATAAAATTGTTACATTATATAATTCAGCAGCTTTTATTCTTTCCTCTTGCCAACATTCTTTGATAATACAGACTCTGATAATTAAACAAATTTCTAAATAACATTAAATTTAACCATGGCAATGATTCCCTTGGAGAATAGTGTCATTTTCTCTCATCTCACCAATGTAAAGATTAGGACATGCTTACAGGTATTGCTACTATTAATTTGTGGAGTTTACACAAATGCATTGAGAAGTTAAAGGCATGGGTTAGGTGAACATATGCCAAATGAAGAGACTGAATTCTTTTGTTAGACAAAAGGCTTCTGATTTCAACCCTATGACTTCTCACAACCCAATGACCAGAGTTAGCTCCACAGCAGAACCTCCCTAAGACATCTGGTTCCACCATTGTAGCGCCTAATATCTACAGCTGCATTTCCTACCTGGATTCAGATTATAGGCTTTCCAATTGCTGGCAGTTAAACCTGGGGCATGTTACCTAACCTCTATTTCCTTTTTCTGTAAAGTGGTTTTAATTATATCACCTAGTGTGGTATGGTAATTTAATTAACTGATAAGGATATAGATCCTAGAGGAGTGCTTGGCTCACACTGTATATGAGATCAATATCAGCTATTAATAATGTAAATTCCTATGCAACATCTATAAAGGAAACATGTAAGTCTCTGACATACAGTCGACCTTTGAGAAGATTTTGGAATTACTTCTACAAGTTTGGGCAGCTGAAAAGGCAGAGTCATGGCTCCGTACCAACTCAGAAACACATGCCCTTGCTTTCCAAATTAGTTTCAATATTCAAATATTCTCTTCCATTCATCACAGAAGGGAGTTATAACATATACATACTGTTTTATATTTATACTGAATATGACATGTTTCTGAATGGTAATGTCTTACTATTCCTTTGACTCTAACATTAAAAACAGCGACAGTGATACACACAAAATGCCTTCTTTCTTATTATTTCTTACGCTAAGGCTGTAAGGAAAGGAGTCTTTGAAAAAAAGAGAGAGGACTTTTAGGATATTGACCTGCATTTATTACAGCATGAACAGTCACCTTCCACTGCAAAATGGCTTTGTTGATTTTTTCCAGTGAGTGTTGCATTTAATCTTTATTTTAATTGATTTACCTCCTTGTGAGTCCTAATGAGACATGAACTATTTTATTTGCTAGCTGTTATAAAAATTAAATAGTATCTCCCAATATTAAAAGTTAACTAGAATTACCTGAAATAGATTTCTTATTTTAAACAAAACACATAAAGAATTGTAAAACAATTTTCTATGGACAAGATGTATCAGAATGGAGTGTTGTATATGAAATGAGAAAACAATGGAAGAGTTCATAACCTTCTTATGTTTTTCACACATGGGAGATAATAGCTAAGGGTGAGTTCAAAGCAGATAGCCAACTATTCGTGCACTAAAGATTGTACTTACTATTAACCATGCATATTTGTAATCTCAAAGCCCTAAATGCTACAAAATCTGTAAGTTTTGAACACTAATTGATGTTAGAGTGAAATGTCCAATCTGGCAAAGCATTAACAGTGGGGTTTCTATTTGAATGGATTGATATAGGATCTATTTATATCCTAATACCGATACGCTAGTACAAGTAGGGTCACTGAAACTTGCTTGAAGAATCTTCCTATGTTATTTTTTGTTAGGCAAATATTATACCATTTCAGGACCCATATGCATATGTTAGAAGAACTTGATCATTTTATTAAATTCTATTCTATAATCAATCATAACATTCTCAGGTTAAAATATCAAATAAGTACCAATCTATTTTTTTGTATTCTCAGTGTTATTAAAATAGATTTCACATTCTGTATATAATATAAATAAATATGAGTAATATATGCAATGCATTTTTGAGATTGCTTATTTTTTACACCTAAGCTATAATTATGGAAAAAAATAGTATTTCAGGTTGTGTTATACAACTCAAAAGACCCAATTTGAGAAAATAATTATCACCACCATATTGAGATTTTCTGAAAGTAAATAATTATGTTTAGAAGAACTGTACATTACTATAGGAGAGTTTGATAGGGATAAAATGTACCAATTATAAACCTCTTTCACCTTCAGAATAAGTATGCATATTTTGTGAATTATAGATAATTTCTGACATGTCACTAATATTATGCTGCCTTGACAAACCCTTTTTAGTCTTGATTTACCAAAGAGGATTTGGTATGGTAAATTATTATGTCTTGTTGAAGTACAAGGCATGATGGCACAAACCTGTAATTCTAGCCACATAGGAAGTGGAGGTAGGAGGATCACAATCAATGACCAATCAGGGCACCATAAAGACCCTAATAATTAAAAATAATTTAGGGTTTGGGGGTTGGGGGCAAGACAGGAGGATATGGCTCAGGTGATAGAGCACTATCAAGTGCAAGGTCCTGAGTTCAAACACAAGAAGCACAAACTCCACAAGACTTCTAGGATCTATTTATTACTATTAAATGTATTTTAGTATCTCTGAATTTATATTTTATTACCATTTTTTATTTCTATTCAAGTGAAACTATTTATTTCCCAATTGTATTTGTAAAATCTTTAAACAATTGTTATTTTGCTTTTGTAAAGACAAAGGGGCCATTTTTTGTCATTTCCCTACATTTTCTATATTTCAGTGCAGCTTAAAGCTTTGGCTTACACCTGGAAAAAGTCATGTTATATTCTCAGAGTTGTCAATAGCACTCTGACTAGATGAGCTAAAGAGTGTTGATAGGAACAATCGGTTTTGCTATTATAATGATTATTCTCTTGTCTTACATGAGGTTACCAATGGAATACAATATTTCCAAGTGCCTTAAGTAGTTTAATTTGCGGTCTTCGAACTCCCCTTCACTTCTGCAATCTCAATATGATTCTTGAACATGGATTTAGGGGCAATGAATGCAATCTGATGACATCTAGACTCCGTCTGCTGTTCTTTGAGACACCTCACCTCACATGCAACCTGCTTCATCATCAGCTCCACACTGAGATTCTGGGTGTAGCTTATCAGCAAGGTGATATTAATATATGGAGATTAATAGACAATTATTTTATTTGTTTACTTTTATGGTCCTGAGAATTTAACACACAACCTTATACATGTAAGACAAGTATTCTTGAGTTACTCCTTCAGTGTTATATGAAATTTTATAAAGCACCATCAGTGTAAAGTCAGAAAACCTAGATCTGTTTTATTTTTTAGTGTGTAAATTACATTTTAAAATTGTGGCCTTAATTTCTTTCATTTTTCCCATATCCAGTAACTTTATAAGGTAAATTACTTGCCAATTTAAAGCATTAAGCCCAATAGAAGACTAACCCTAGCAAGTACACAATAAAGATATCCTGAGACATGTATTAGGAGTAAAAAATATGATTAGTTTAGACTATGGTATGAGGTTTGACTAGACTTTATGGATGGATTGATTTAAACTGATTTAATTATACTATTTATGGTACATAATGGCTACGTATATTTTCACTTCTGAAATAGGAATAGGTGTCCTTTAACAAATGACTACAATAGTAAGAATTTGCCTCATTTAAAAAATGATTAGCTACATATAATCTTCATGCTTTCTGCATAGTCTGCTTCTATCTTTGAGTTGCTATTTGACTTACATACTCGAAATGGCAAAATTTATTACTGAGAGGAACTCATACAGAGGACTAATAATGCTGGGCCTTTTTTGAGTTTGGGTTTATTTTTTGTTATCTCTGGCTATGTAGACTCAAGTGACTTTCAAATTCCTGATTCTTCTGTCTCAGTCTCCTATTTGCCAGGATCACAGCTGTGTCTGACCATGCTAGAACACTTTTTTAGTTTTCACTCTTAGTTAAAAATATTTGTGTGATAATGATTTTAGAGTTTATTTATTTATTTATTTATTTATTTATTTATTTTGCCAGTCCTGGGCTTGAACTCAGGGACTGAGCACTGTCCTTGGACTTTCTCAAAGCTAGAGCTCTACCACTTGAGCCTCAGCACCACTTCCGGCTTTTTTGTATGTATGTGGTACCAAGGAATCGAACCCGGGTCTTCGTGCATGCTAGGCAAGCACTTCAACCACTAGGCAAAACTCCTGGCCCAAGGGTTTATTTATTTAAAAATATACATTTTGTTGGCAATCTACCTTATTTTATACACTTGACATATTCCTCAAATATTTGTACTCATTGTATATGAAAATACTGTGCTTTTAAAGTTTCTGGATATGTTAATGGTAGATTGCTCTGAATAGCTACTTAACAAATACAAAAATAAAGAAGCCAACCTTCATAAATCAATATAACAAGTTGGAATTTTATCTGTTCAATACTACAGAATTTCATTTTCATTCTTTAAAGCAAAGTGCACCTTTAACATGTTTTTTTTAAAGAAAACTTGCCCATAATTCAGATACCCATTTTCTTTTGCAAAATTCGTTTGTATAGCATTTTAAAGTGATTGCTACTTATGAACTCATTTTAATTAAAGTAATCACTATATTTGCTACCTAAATTAAATGTCCCATAACCACTCTGCAATTTCAATATATAAAAAAAGAAAAAAAAAAAAAGCTCCGTTGTGCCAGCTATAAGCCTTAGATCTTTCAGACTATTTTTGTGAGGGGCAGGGGAGGGAACACACTCCTTTGAGAAACACTTGTAAATTGTCCCTTACTTGTTAATCTTTTTCCTCACTCTTTACAACTGTGCCCATATAATGCTCATTTACAGAATTACCAAAGATGAGAGTCAAACCATTTCCTAACTAAAATATAATAAACTATATTGTAAATTTTATTTAAATGCAATGGTGTGACCATCATCTTCTGTTTAGCACAGTAACAAGGAAAGAAAATTGTCAATAAATTTAAATTATTACATATAAAATATTATGAAAATTCAGATGATACACATTAAAATGAATAGTCTTTGAGGAAAAAAAAATCCTAGGGAGAAATTTGTAACCTGAACTGGAGCTCAAAGGACATCAAGCACTGAAACAGTGAATCATGGGGAAAAAGGTACTCACATTTTGTGGAAGAGTTTTAACAAAGGTTAAGTCCCATCCATAAGTAAAATTCATAGAAATTTAAATAGAACCGTTGAGACTCTACCAGACTCCATTTTTTTAAAGAGCTAATTAGTCAGGCACTAAAGACCACACCTAGAATCCTAGCTATTAGGCAGCTGAGGTCCTAGCCACAAGACTTTCCATTCCAAACAATCAAAAAAGGCAGACTGGAGATGTTGCTCAGGGATAGAATACCTAGCAAATGAATGAGATAAGCACAAGA
This sequence comes from Megascapheus bottae, assembly GCF_031878675.1. Lineage (NCBI taxonomy): Eukaryota > Metazoa > Chordata > Mammalia > Rodentia > Geomyidae > Megascapheus > Megascapheus bottae. The sequence continues at coordinate 33,490,410 of NC_143509.1, forward strand.
TGCAGGTTCAATTTCTGGTACCAGCAAAAAGGAGCAACAGCATCAACAAAAACTCGTTAATAAATGTTGCACTAACAAATCATAAAGAAAAGCCGGATGAAGTGGCTCATGCCTATAATCGTAGCTACTCAGGAGGCCTAGATCTGAAGATCAAGGTTCAAAGCCAGCCTGGGCACTAAAGACCATGAAACTCTTTTTTTTTAATAATTTTTTATTGAAATATATATAGGGGTTACAGTTATATTTGCCAGATAGTAGGTTCATTACTTCTCACACAGTATACCCCTTCTCATGTTTTTGTCCCCTTTTCCCTCCCCCAAGCCTCCTCCCAATCATCTTGTTTTTTCCCCTTCCCTTTCCTATTTCAAATAAACTTATACACAATAGACCAGGTAGCAAAGTCAGATACTGTAACAATATGAGATTAACCAAAGAGCAACAAAAGAGAAGAGAAATAACATAGTATATTAAGAACAACAATCACACAAGATAAAGCTCTTGTTTCCATTAAGGCCATATAGGTTGATGCTAAAAGAAACGATCTCTGTGAGACTCTTACCTCCACTTAATCACCAGAAAATGGGAAGCAGGACTGGGCTTGAGGGTGGGGTCATAGCATTGAGCTGAAGCAGGTGCTCAGGGAGAGGGCCCAGGCCTAGAGTTTCAGCCCCATGACTCACAAATATATATATATATATATATAGAGAGAGAGAGAGAGAGAGAGAGAGAAATCATAAAGGAATATTTTCAAAAACTAGAAATGCATTTATAGGACTTTTAATATATTTCTTGTGCCATTTCATATTCTTTACTATTAGATGGTTGTAAACTTATTTTCAATTTCCTCACAGACTCCACATAACTTGTCAAAATGTAGAACTCTTAAAATTCTTCTAGGAATATTGTCATTAACCACTGACTTTTGTGTACATAAATGGTAATATTATGAACTTGTTTCTCAGGAGACTAGTCATATCTGTATTTGATTCAAAGTGCCTGAATAAAATGAATCTTTTCATATCTATTTTGGCAGTGCTAAATGGAGTTGGAATTTAGGGTCTTGTGTTTATATAACAAGCTTTTTATCATTGAGCCTCCCAGGGCCCCTTAGCCCTTCTTTGTGCTGGTCATATTTTTTGATATTTTTTATTGTAATTAATAAAAGGGTTACATGATATTTGCCAGATAGAAGGTGCATTAATTCACATACATTGATACCCTTTCACATGTCTTGGTCCCCATTATCATCCCCCCCAACCCCTATTTTTTTACCCCCCCTTCCCTATCCAATTTCAAATACCCAAATACAAATATATCTGATATATCAGATAACAAAGTGAGATACTGTAACAATATGAGATAACCAAGGGACAGCAAAAGAGCTGAGAGATAACATAGTACGTTAAGGACAACAATCACTCATTATATGGCTTTTGTTTCTGTATCCTAGAGGTCGTTTCAATTAGTGTCATACTATATGGCCTTATGTATCAAGGTTTTGATCTGTTGCAAATCTCTGCTAGGAGAGACCAAGGTTTTTACTGATTATGACAAATGAGGGAAACCATTGAGCCTAAGTTCCTTTGAGTCTGGCTTACTTAATATGATCTTTTCTAAGTCTTTCCATTTCCTAACAAATGGGGCAATGTCATTCTTTCTGACAGCAGCATAGAATTCCATTGTACAAATACCACATCTTGTTGATCCACTCATCAACTGAGGGATATCTAGGTTGGTTCCATATCATTGCTATCGTAAATAGTGCTACAATGAACATTGTGCTAGTGGATTTACTATGTTCTTGTTTCTGGATGATTGGGTAAATGCCAAGGAGTGGAATTGCTGGGTCATAGGGGAGCTCTACGTTTAGCCTTTTGAGGCATTGCCATACTGTTTTCCATAGTGATTGAACGAGTTTGCACTCCCACCAACAGTGTAGTAGTGATCCCTCCTGGCCACATCCCCTCCAGCATCTGTTGTTATTAGATTACCTGATCCTGGCCATTCTAACCAGAGTGAGGTGGAATCTTAGAGTTGTTTTGATTTGCATTTCTTTTATGGCCAGAGATGTCAAGCATTTCTTCATGTGTCTATAGGCCATTTTTGTTTATTCTTCAGAGAAGACTCTCTTCAAGTCTTTGGCCCATTTTTTAATGGGTTGGTTGTTACTTTGGAGATTAGTTTTGGAGTGATTCAATTTTTGAGCTGTTGATATATTTTAGATATGAGGCCTTTGTCCATTGTTTGGTTGGTGAAGATCTTCTCCTACTCTGTAGGCTTCCTAATTAGTTTACTAGCTATGTCCTTTGCCATACAAAAGCTCTGCAGTTTAATGCAGTCCCACTTATCCAGCCTTTCTCTGATTTGTTGTGATTCTTGGTCCTTATTAAGAAAGTTTCGACCTGTGCCAAGGAGCACTAGTGTATCTCCTATTCTTTCTTGTAAAGTTTTCAGAGTGTCAGCTTTTACCTCCAGGTCTTTGATCCACTTGGAATTAATTCTAGTGCAAGGTGACAAAGAAGGATCCAACTTTAGTTTTCTGCAGGTGCTTAACCACTTCTGCCAGCACAATTAGTTGAAGAGGCTATCTTTCTTCCATTCTATTTTTTTGGCTCTCTTGTCAAAGATTAGGTGGCCATAGGTCTGGTTTAATATGTGGGTCCTCAGTTCTATTCCATTGGTCTTCAGGCCTGTTCTTTTGCCAGTAGCAAACTGTTTTGATAATTATAGCTCTGTAATAGAGTCTAAAGTTTGGTATTGAAATTCCTCCAGCGCTGTTCTTTCTGCTAAGAAGTATTTTTGCTATACGGAGTCTTTTATTATTCCATATGAAATTTTGGATTGCCTCTTCTATTTCTGTAAAGAATGCCATTGGGATATTGATGGGTATTGTGTTGAATTTGTAGATAGCCCTTGGCAAGATTGTCATTTTCACGATATTGATTCTTCCAATCCAGGAGCATGGGAGGTTTTTCCATTTCCTCAGTTCTGCTTTAATTTCCTTTTTCAAGGTTTTAAAGTTTTCATCAAAATGATCCTTTACATTCTTAGTTAAGGTAATTCCTAGGTACTTTATTTTCTTTGGGGCTATTGCAAAAGGAGTTGCTTTCCTGATTGATGCCTCATTCCTCTCACTGTTGGAGTAGAAGAAGGCAGTTGATTTTTGTGAGTTAATTTTATACCCTGCTACCCTTCCAGAGCTTTGAGTAAGCTCAATGAGCTTGGGAGTAGAGTCTATAGGATTCTTTAAATACAGAATCATGTCATCTGCAAAGAGGGATAGTTTTCCTTCCTCTTTCCCTATTTGAATCCCCTTTATGCTTGCTTCTTGCCTTATTGCACTGGCTAAGTATTCTAATACTATGTTAAAGAGGAGTGGAGAGAGTGGGCATCCTTGTCTCGTTCTTGATTTTAGAGGGAATGGCTTTAGCTTTTCGCCATTAAGTATAATACTAGCTGTGGGGTTGTCATACACAGCCTTTATTGTGTTTAGGAATGTTCCATGGATTCTTAGTTTCTCCAGAGCTTTTAACATAAAGGGCTGTTGGACCTTGTCAAATGCCTTTTCTGAATCTATTGAGACAATCATGTGATTTTTGTCGTTGCTCCTGTGGATGTGTTGAATTATAACCGCCGCTCTCTTTCCTAGTTCCTCAGAAAACATTTTCTGTGCTGGTCATTTTGAAGATAGTATCTTATTTCCTGCTGGAGTACCTGAGCCAAAATCTGTGTACTTTACTTTTGTCCTCATATGTAGTCGAGCACAGGGGAAATTAAACACACATACCACTTGAGTGAGTATGGGTTTCATGGAATTTTTCTAGCCAGCCTAGCCTCAAACTACAATCATCCAAAATCCCAATCTCCAAAGCACATAGTATTATAGTCTTAATCAGTATTGATCAGCTTGAAATATTGAATCTTTTCAATAATCCTTCCAATATATTTGTGAAAACATTGTATAGGCTCATGTTGTTTCCTCTGGATATTCCATATGCTACCATTAAAGTTTGTTTAGGTTTTAAAGTAACTACCAATGCCAAGAGTTTGGCCTAGTGGTAGACTGCTTGCCTAGTATGCACCAAGACCAGGATTCAATTTCTTAGTATTACTTACATAGATAAAAGCTGGGAGTGGTGCTGAGGCTCAACTGGTAGAGCTCTAGCCTTGAGAAAGTCTAAGAACAGTACTCAGGTCCTGAGCTCAAGCCCAGGACTGGCAAAAAAATAAAAATAAAAATAAAAAATAAATAAAATTAATAAAATAGCTACAAAAATATTTTAAATGTTACAAAGAACTAGATGCTAACCATTTTCCCCGAAGCTGATTTTAAAATTAGTTAATTAGAAGCCCACTATTGACAATATGCTTGATTTCTTTGGGAAGATGGATATGGCAAATCAGTTTTATTGGGCCACGTCCTATATATTTGAATCATTAATTTAAGATGTCTCTCTGACAACATAATGCAGTTTTATAGTCTTCCAAGATGTGTTGTATTTTGGAATCTCTCTGAGTATCAAAAACCAAGACCCAAATTAAGGAAAACCATACTCACTATTATATCTTGATTTTTTTTCTGTAACTTAACATACCCAGTTTGAATGTCAAGCCATTGTGTAAATTTTTCCACAAGATACTGTATAATTTCCCCAGATAATGGCTGATCCACACAGTAGTTCAGCTCTATAATAAGGAAGTCAAGCATTTGATAATTAAATGATTATCCTGACTAAATAAGGATTAGAAAGGATGCATGGAAAGCATAGGCATATCCCAACTATTCTTTCAAATAACCACTTGATTTCATGTTTCCCCTATGACATTGCTTCTAGAGATAACAGCCATTCTGTTCAGAATCTTCTCCTTACCTTCATCTTTTACCAGGACTTATTTTCTCCCTAAGAAGAAGCAGCAAACTTATTTCTGAATCCTCTGGCTAAAGCAGTGTAAGTTATTCTCTGTGAATCGGGAGAATATTTGGATACTCCTGGCTTATGTGTCAGCTGCATAGCTTCTTTCCAAGAGGATAGAGTACAAAAGCTACTTTCTGACTGCTGCAAAGACTTTTTTCAATTGGAATGATATTACAGTGCATCAAAGCCTTTGAAGTAGGAGGTACAATGATATGTCTAATAATATCGTAATAGCTTTTCTATGTAGTAACTCCTGTGCTGTTCACTTTGCTCAGATTTTCTCAGTTAATGTTGATTGACTTATTTTTATTAGCATATACTTGTTGTGCAAGGAAGAGCTGGTTGTACCATTCCCATACATGTAGACATTACCTATTGAAACAACTTGTATTAGATGGGGTATTCTATTTTGCGACTAGGCAAAACAAACTACAAAGAAATTTGAAAGATCTTTCTGTAAACCATAAATTTAAAACCATAGTCCCACTGAGAATGTCAGGCAAGTATTCTGCAGATAAAATTGTATATAAAAAGTAAATTTCATAGTTCGTAACTGTGGCAAGCTTGTTTGTTGGAGGGTCAAAACAACAACGAAAGTGGTATGTATGTGTTCTTTTATTACTAATTGTCTTCCTAAGCAGGAACTATGATCCTGCAAGAACATTGATGACTGGTGTATTGTGGGGATGAGAGCATGATCCAAGCTGGAATTCAAAATATACCCCGAACAGTTCTTTCTCTTTGCATGAATTCATAAACACTGAGTCTATGGGACAAGGAGTCTTAATGAAGACCATAGCTGTTCATACAGACTCAGTATAGGATGAGGCACACAAAATGGGGGTAAAGTCATCATCCTTTCATACATATCCCAGTAGTTCCCAGACTCCTGGAACACCTGGGATTTTGGCATCAGAAAGACACTTTTGACATTTTCCACAGGTGTCTTTGTTAGTACAAGAACTGTGGTGAGTCATAGAAAAAGAAATAAAAATATACAATTTATTATAGTGCATATATACTGCTTAGGGCTCTCTAGAGGTTTAGAATGATTTCACAAAGAAATATAGAGGAAGTATGGACAAAGATTGAAGAGGATGAGCCTTCTGATAACTTGTACTTAAGTCAAACAAGAAACATTAAGAATCTGTTATTTCTGCAATAGCATGGTGGCTCATGCCTGGAATCTTAGCTACTCAGAAGGCTGAGATCTGAGGATCAATATTCAAAGCCAGCCCAGGCCATAAAGACTGTGAGACTCATATCTCAGTTAATCACTAGAAAGCTAGAAGTGGTGCTGTGGCTCGAGGAGTAGGGTGGAAGCTTTGAGCTGAAGAACACAGGGACAATGTCCAGGTCCAGTAGAGCAGTAGCCTTGAGTCAAAACGCTCAATGACAGAGCCCAGACCCAGAGTTCAAGCCCCACAACTGACAAAAAAAAGAATCTGTTATTTTTCTATAAACATTCCTGTTGATAATAATTTGAAACTAATATCGACTTGTTGGAATTTTTATATTACCTTATGAAATCCTGACAGTGTATACTTCCACATAATTGCTTTATTTCCTATATATCCCAGGTGTATATACTGCTGATTTTCTCTCAATTAGAAATTCCCTCTCATATCTACCTTAGAGAACATACTGCTTTCTTTCTTGTAAACCAAAGACAAAATATTTCAACTTTCTTGACAGATGAAACCTTTGTACCTCTCTTATACATAGCACAAAATGTACATTTTTGAATTGGTGGTAGCCATAGTGAAGAAACTTTGGATATTGACCTACCAATAAGAAGAGGGGGGGGCAGAGACAGACACAGAGAGACAGAGAGAGAGACAGAAACAGAGACAGAGAGAGAGGGAGAGAGAGAAGTAGTCAGGCAAGCAGACAGAGAGGGACAGAAAGAGAAAGGTACACAGAGACAGAAGGAAATTAAACATAGTCAAAAAAAGAAAGGAAGCACACAGAGAGAGATAGAAAGAGAAAAGGTATGCAGAGAAAGAGAAAGACTATATATATATGTATATATATACACATATACATATATATAGTCAATCTGTGCCTGCTGACATTCCATTTATTGGACTGCAGTTAATATTTTCTAAGAACTCTGGAATACCTTCATTCCCTATCCCAAGCACACTATAAAAAGAAATTAATGAGTCATGATTAACTCATGATCATGAGTTAATAACGGAAAAAATGTGAAAAGAGATGTTTAAAAGATTTTCTTGTCCTATGCCCAAAGATTATTCTCTTGTAAATATTTTACCTTATATTTCGTTTTGTCATTATCTCTCTATCATTATCTTCACATTCACAAATGAGCCTGGAAAGAGATTTCCAGTCTCTTCTTTTCCATTTTGATTTCTCAGAGGACAATATTTTGCTGAATTTTAAAAGATGAATGAGTGAAGAAAAATGAGCTCTGTCAGATTTCTCTGCCTCCGACTGAGTCATATATTTTCCCTATTTCCACATAGCAGACAAAACAGAAGGATGGAATAATTTGTCATTTCCTGTTCTGGGATGTTTAATTTCAGACATATTTCTCAAGGTCTGAAGAAATGGTTACCTTCTGTTTTATAATCATAATCTAGTAATAAGGCCCATCTATTTAGGATCTGGGTAAAATGCTAAGATTTAATTTATTTCTAGAAACACTGCCATTCAGAGAGTTCCCATTTCCTTTTCCTTTTCATATTCTTTTCTGCTTTTTTATTATTCTACAGAGGTGTAATTTATTTTGCCTTTTTGAGATACTGTTGTCTGTTCTTTCAATTTTTTGTTCGTTTCTTATCACTGTCTTTATTATCATCTTCAAGGAGTTGAACAAAGGAATTACTATATAACAAAGAAATTTATGAGTAAAATATATGTTGATCAATGCCACTCCTTCAACATGATCACCCATCCATCTCCTGCCCACTCCTTCTCATGCTTTTATTAATTTTGTAGTCTATATTTTGGATTCTATATTTCATTCTCCCAATCTTCAGATCCTCATTTGTCCACTAGAGTTCGGTATCTAAAGTCGTCTATGATCTCCAACTTCATTACTTCCACATTCCATTCAACTTTAATGTCAAAAGTGGACTCTATGTGTGGACCCACAATAATTCTTAGCTTACACATAGTTTGGCATTATTTCATTTGCAATATCAGTCAGAAAGCTTTAAGTGCTGAGTGTAAATGAAATTTTTATATGAGACTCTTTATTCATCATTAGGACTAAATTGTCTGGGTAGTTCATGTAGGTAGCTATAGATTCTTCATTACTTTTACTTCCCTGGAAAACACTTTCCCTGGTTCTAAAAATGATCTTCAAATAATTTATTCATGCCCTTGCAAGCACAGAAACTGCACTGGTGATGTCAGCAGTTAATTGAAGCCATGGATCATGTCTGAATTTGAAAATGTCTGTGCAGCTTTGGTCTAACATAAAACTTTCTAAGATTGTGGATCTGAGAAAAACCATTATATAAATGACTGATGTCTGTTTCTCCTGATTAAAGGTGTGTACTTTATACTCTATTTCCATATGGTTTAACTTCATAATTGTTCCCTAACATATCATAGCAATAGATCTGGAAAGAAAAAAAAAACAAGGCAAAGAAGAGAGAGAGAGAAAAACAGAGAAAGAAAGAGAAAGAGAAAAAGAAAGAGCAGAAATGAAGAAAGAAAGAGTAAAAACAAGGAAGGAAGGGAAGGGAAGGAAGGAAGGAAGGGAGGGAGGGAGGGAGGGAGGGAGGGAGGGAGGGAGGGAGGGAGGAAGGGAGGAAGGGAGGAAGGGAGGAAGGAAGGAAGGAAAAGTGGGAGAGAAGAAAGAGGATAAAGAAGAAAGAAAGGAAAGAATGATGGCAAAGAGAGGGAAAAAGAAAGGAAGTTTTCAAAGTTCAAATGATTCCCTAGTTCTATCGTTTAACAGTAAAATAGCAAAATGTTTTGAGCTTCTTTTACATAATTAATACTATATATATGATATAGTGAAATATATATTACATCAAAGCTAACAATTTCTTCCTGTCTGCACTCTTAAGAAGCTTGCATTTGTGTCTCTCTCATTTTTGTTCTGCTTCTCAGGCATATATAACTGTGATCTACCAAAATATTTGAGTGTAGTTTATAATCTGAATATTCTATGAGCTATCAACCCCCTAGTGTAGTTAGTGACCCTCCAGTGCTAATAGAGTCTAGGAAGACAATTTTAAGGACTCATTTCTTTAAAGAGATATTTTAACAATATTTCTTAAATTCACTAGTATGCTAAATAAAATTAGTAAGCTAAAACCAATTTTCTCCACATTGCAACTAAGTTTGTCACTCTAGCACTAAGATTTCTGTAGAATTCAGATTTACCTGAGGGCATTTGCAAGTAGTTTTCTGTTTTAAAGTTCAGAATCTCTGCTTCAGAATATTATGTAATCTGGACAATTGTTTCTGATCCATTTCAGTCAAATTTTAACCTGTGGACATAAAAGTGTTCGGAGTATTTTCATATATTGGTAAATCTCCATTGGATCTACTCATACATCTTTTAAATTCCTTTCTATTCACAATTTTTGTATATATGTCTGTTTTAATTTGTTTTTGTTTTATGCTAGTACTAGGGATTGAACGCAGGGCTTCTAAGAATTGTTTGGCACTCTATCAATACAGCCATACCTCTACTTCTTATTCCTAATTACTTAAGTTGTGCCTTTCACTTATATTCTTAAAAATGGATGCTGCAGCCAGGCAGGGTGGCTCACGCCTGTAATCCTAGCTACTCAGGAGGCTGAGATCTGAGGATCAAGGATCAAAGTCAGCCTTGGCACAAAATGGCCTGAGACTTTTATCTTCAAATAAACTGCAGAAAACGGGAAGTTGGGCTTGGCTCATGGGTAGGGCAATAGCCTTGACCTGAAGAGCTCAGGGACAGCGCCCTGGCCCATGACCCACATGCTGCAACAATTGTATTCACTTCATAAACATCTATAATAAGTTTTGTTATTTATTTATCCTATTATATTTCTGAGTTTTCCCTTTCATTTAATTCTTTTTTTCATATATTTTTAGTGTAATTGATAGAAGAGTTGCATTATATTTACCAGATAGAAGGTGCATTACTTCACAAACATTGATACCCTTTTTCATGTCTTAGTCCCCATGTTCCTCCCCCCACCCCGCCCCTCATCTTGTTTTCTCCCCTTCCCTATCCTATTTCAAATAACCAAATAAGCATATATACAATATATCAGATAACAAGGTGAAATATTGTAACCAAGGGACAGCAAAAGAGATGACAGATACATAGTACAGTAAGGACAACAATCACTCATTATATGGCTTTTGTTTCTATATCCTGGAGGTCCTTTTATTTAGTGTCATACTATATGGCCTTATGTATCTAGGTTTCATTTAATTCCTTTACTCTTATTTTTTCCTTCTATTATTTGAGGCTTACTTAGCAATATTTTTATCATTTTTATTAGCATCTTTAGCTCATTATTTTTCATTTTATTTTAATTTGTTCTACACTTTAATCTTCAACAGAATGATCTTTTAGATAGATTCCAAATATTTTTTTCAGTGACTAACATTTTCCAGGTCAACATAACTATGAATTCCCGTCATATTGTTGTCTTTGATCCAAGTTTTCTATAGAAGTGTGCATTGGTTTTATAATTATTTGACTATTTACTATTTTCCATTTTCTTTCTTTTTGAAATGGTAGATTCTTTATTTGTATTTATTGTTTGTGTAGTGTACAATTGCCATGATAAATGATAAATATTCTATAAATATTGTGATGTATATGAGCATATTCAAATATAGTATATTAACATATGAGCATATTAAAATACAGTATATTAAGTATAAGTTAATATGTATACATATATTAAACAACATATATGTTTCTTTATTAAGGCTGGCAGGACTGAGGCTTGACTTCAGAGCCTACATACTTGTTATGCAGGCACTGTACCACTTTAGCCATGCCTTGAATGCCTTAGTGTCTTTTTGCTTTCCTTTTTTTCTGATAGGAACTTGCAGTTTTGCCTAGGTCTCACATCAAGCTGTCATGTTCCTGCCCATTCCTCTAACATGGCTAAGAACATAGCTTCCCTCCACATGAACCATGTCTCTCTTGTTAGTTTAGTTAAGGTCTGGCCTATAACCTCAGTCCTCTTGTTCTTCACCTTACAAGTAACTGGGATTATAAATGTGAGCCACGGCCCCCAGCCAACCAAATAGCTTTTAAAGAAGAAAGACCTGCCATTGTAAACCATAGAATTTGGCTGATTCTTCAAAGAATACAAAAGGCAGGAGGTATTTGAGCCCATGTTTCTATTTTCTATTGAAAATTTCTCCTTAAAGCAAGAAAGTCAGGGGCTGGGAGCATGGCCTAGTGGTACAGTGTTTACACAGTATTCACAAAGACCAGGGTTGATTCCCCGGTACCACATGCACAGAAAAGGCCAGAAGTGGTGCTCTGGCTCAAGCCATAGAGCTCTAGCATTGAGAAAGGCCAAGGACAGTGCTCAGGTTCTGAGTTCAAGACCCAGAACTGGCAAAAAAAAAAAAAGAAAGAAAATACACGTTTTTAAAATTCATACAAACTTGACCTTGAAGCCCACTATCTTCCTCTCTCAGTTTGCCTCCTCTGTAGGAAATCTTTAAGTGAGACTGGTTTTCCACAGGACCTGGGTTTAGATAAGAACAACAAAAAGATAGACATGTAGAATATGGGCTTATATGAGCATCAAGGAAACTCAAGAGAGGTGTCCAAACTTGTGGCAGGTGTCAACACAAACATCAATTAACAGACAGGAGTACAAAATCCCTTTTTTGATCAAGCATAGATTTTACAATAGAATGTTAGATTTTCATCTTTTAGTACATGACAAATATTCTGCTTGCTCATTCTTAGTTTTCTTTAAAATTAGCTTATTATGAAGTCAGAGAATACTTCATTTATTTCAAATTTTAAATGCATACTTTAACTCTCAACATACAAATCATTATAAAGCTAATCAGATTCAGAAGGTAGAAAGACATGAGAATTTGGAAGACAGGCCTTTAATTTTCTCTTATCGTTTAGACTATAAAATCAATGTGGTATTTCACTAAAATTTACAAAAAATGGATGAAAATTTGAAATGTGAAGTCCTTATGTCAGAACTAGAAATTTAAATAAAAATACTGAAAGAAAAAAAACAGAATTGACATGAGGATAAAGATAGCATGTTAGTTCTTAAATTATTCAGTATTCATAATGGTGAACTCATGGATATTTTTAGGAGTTAATAATTTCAGATTAGAGGAAAATGCACATGTATTCATCTAATTACAATAATAACATTTACCAAATAACATTTAAAATAAAAATGGTTACCAAGGGAATAATTAAATAAAAACTTAAGAGATGTCAGAATGTGCCGGGGCCAACCGGCAGCAAACCAGGGTTCGCAGATTGGGGTTCCTGAAATAGGGGACAAGGACTAGGAAGAAAAAGAAGAGAGACAGACACACCGGGTCCGGGATGTCCGCAGTCCAGGCAAAGACTGCCGCGTTTATTTTCCACTCCCCCTTCTTCCCTCCTCCTCTCCCAGGGAACCTCCAGGTGTTACATTCATATGGTAATTCTCAGGTCATTTACATAGAATAGGGCCAGAAAGCAATAAGACAATATAGCCATCATCTGATGCAAGTCAAGGTACAGTTTGATTCCACTCTGGCTCCCAACAAGAATGGGCTATACAGGTATGTTTCTGAACTTGTAAGTTTATACCAGGATGTAAGGATAAGGAAATTTACTTTAACATAGAAATAAGTAAAATAAAAGCATAATGCATATAATGTTGTATTCTAGAATCCAATTATTTAAAAGCAGTAAGGAAGTAAGTATTTATATATATATATATATATATATATATATAGAGAGAGAGAGAGAGAGAGAGAGAGAGAGAGAGAGAGAGAGAGAGAGAGATCTGTGTGTACCTTGATGCTTAGATACTAAACTAAGAGTTAACCAGTTAACTCAGGAAGTGATTCATTATAGTTTTGTTTCTCCGAAATGTTTATTGCTATTTTGTTTACATAATAAAAATGCTAATAGTTAAAAGCATCAAGTTAGGTGGCATGATGTGGAGCAAGAATCTGATTATTACTTCCCATTAAACGAGTCTGCTGTGACATTCAAAAACAAAAAAAAGAATCTGATTATTGTGAACTTCCATGTCAGAAAATCCATTTTTGGGTGCAGGGATTCTTTGAACCATGCTCCTGTCTCTAATTCTTACATCTACCCTTAGCCTTTGCACTAATAAACAAAAATAAATAAATTATAAAAACTCCAAATCTCCTTTCTCTGGAATAACTTGATAAAGGCAAACAAATAACATAGTACATAGCCTATATGAGGTATATGATATTTTAAGATTTTGCTGTGCTAGAGTTGTTATGAACTAGTAAGAATGAAGAACTTTTCAATAATTATAGTTGCAGATCTTCCAACGATAACAAGGTAAGGATAGTTACATCTTACTTTGTCTTCTTTGATTTTGCAAGTCCTGGAGCTTGAACTCAGGGCCTGAGCACTCTCCTTGGGCTTTCTCAAGGAGAGAACTCTACCACTTGAAACCAGTGCATCACTTCCAGCTTTTTTCTATATATGAGGTACTGAGGAATCGAACCCATGTCTTCATGCATGCTAGGCAAGCACTCTACCACTAGGCCAAACTTCCGGCCCCTCTTCTATTACTTTTCTAGCTGTTCCTTGAGAAATACTTATTCATGTAAATATTTCATTTTTAAATTCTACTCTTGCAGTTTTTTTTTGTTTGGATCCAAAATATTCTCATTTATGTCTCTTTGGTTCATCTTTAAAAGGTGTACCTGACTATGCTGTGGTTCATATTCAATCCAAATTTCTCTGAAATAGCAAATATATTTCCTAAAGGCTCTATATTATTATCTTTCCTATCAGTAAAGCACAACAGATATTTTTAAATTTTCATGATGCAGAATTTTAATAAGCAAAGCAGTAAATCTGCTCTTCAATAAAATGCTTCTGAGTATCAGAGTATATAACGACACTTATTTCCTCAATTAATTTCCTTGTAAATGCACTGGCAGTTGTGTCAATGGAGTCATTCTGAGTTATCTTTAATAGACAACTAGCCTCAGTCATGGCCAGAATTTTTTTAAAAAGGAAGATATGCCCTTGGGCTAATTTGACATTTAAGACTTCTGATGAGTTTCTATTTCACTTCAGGGTTTATTCTAATGCTATGAAACAAAATTAGATGCTTTGGTTTCTTCCCTGTTTTGAAGTAGGATATGCAAATCAATTTTGTTACTATAGGACTGGCTTTCTACCTAAAGATGGAGCCATAATAAGAAGCCTGTGAGGTAGTCTGGAATCTTTAGGCAGAATTTGCTCATTTTGCCTTCATTTTCTATTAATAAAGAGAAAGGGCTGCTAGATGCCAATAGTTCATACCTCTACTTCTAGCTCCTCAAGAGGCTGAAATTTTGGAGTCACAATTAAAGCCAATCCTGGCAGTAAAGTCCATGACTCTCTTATCATCAGTTAACCAGCAAATTGGTGGAAATGGAGGTGTGGCTCAAGTGGCAGAGTGCTAGCCTTCAGGGAAAACACTACGGCTAGATCTTGAGGTTAAGCCCAAATTATTATTATTTTTTTAATCCAAAAGGGAAAGGCTGTCAGAAGGTGGGTGGCTCCTTTCTGTCACCCTAGCTATATGGAAGGAAGAGATTTGATGTTGATAGTTGAAAGCAGCCCAGGCAAACAAAACTAAATCAAACGCACCAAAAAGCCAGAAATGGAGTTGTGGCTCAAGTGGTAGAACCTCACCCTTGAATGAAAAAAACTAAGCAAGAGCTCAAGGCACTGAACTGAAGCCCCATTAATGGCATAGAAAGAAAAAAAAGACAAAGAGAAGTAGTTCAGTCAATTACTAGAGCCACAATTTCCTGCGCAGAGACCCGAAATATGATCTGACATAGGAGCTTCAAATATTGAGATGACAGTGTAAAGAGGAAAAATTCAAGAACAAGAATCAGTATCTGATGCAATATTAATGATCAAAATAGAAAAACTTAAACAGTTTTACATATTTATAAATGAAGTTGTCAACACACTAATAGACTACTGAATGGGTTGTTTAAATGCAAGAATTTAGGTGAAGTATTTGTGAAATATGACAAGAAACCCCTTAGTTTTACAAGCATAATATGACAGGAAAAGTCACCGATGCCTCCATTTTGGAAATGAAATATAAATAACCTATTTTAAGTTTGTCCAGGCTCAGGAATGTGACAGTTCATAGATGTACACACTGGCAGTTTGCTTAGTAGCTTATCATTTACTGTCACTTTTTAAATTAGAATCTGATCTTCCATTGTCTTTAATCTAGTTATATCATGGATGACAAATTTCTTTCCCTTAAGCAAATTTTATTTATTATAAAGCTTTAAAAAATAAATCAAAGCCTTTTTTATAGAGAGGCAGGAACCATAAATGGAACCATTTCACTTTTGAATGTGTTCCATATTGACATATTGAAAAGATAATGAAAACATTTCAGATGGCTTATATTTGTACATTGACTTTCCCCAAAACTTTCTTATTTTTCTGCTTACCACAAATACCTAGTTATTTTGACATTATTTTTATAGCCATGCCATGAACAAATTGGGTGAGTTTAGGCTCATTTATGTATTCAGTGGAAAACAGATATCATGTCAGAGTTCAGTATTTTTACAGTTCTACCCAAGAAGCCATCTTACATTTTTCATTACCCACAAGGAGACCATTAAAGCAGATAATTTTAGTGTAAAAGAGAAATGATTTTAGAGAGTCTGGGAATTCAGATTATATAGAGGAATCATGGAAGAAGCAGGAGAATGTAAAGTATGACCTGTCTTATGAGGAGAATGAAGAAGGGGACATGGTTTTGCATGGATATGTAAAACTTTTCCATCAGCCAGTGTGGGTATCAAAGTGAAAGTATTCATGAATCAGGATTATTGAGAATCTTTGTACATATTCTTCTTTAGATTCTGAATTAAATGGTGGTGTGGTTTCAAGATCATGGTGGGAGTTCAGGCACAACTCTGCTTGAATGGACAGCATCACCTTTAGAGTTCATGTAAAGCCATTCATTATAACCATACTGAGTTTATCTCTCACTGTTTTATAGCACTTGGATTTGAACTCATGGACTCCTAATTGCTAAACAGGTTTTCTACCCAGGGACTCATGCCTCAGTGTTTTTGCTTTTAGTTCATTTTCCAATGGATCTGGAACTTTTTCAAGCCATTCTCTCACCTACCATGTACCAAGAATATAGATGTGAACCTCCATACTCAGATGGCTTAGAAGATGGACTCTTCCTCATTTTGGCTGAGGTTGGCCCTGAACACTGAGCTTCCTGTTTCTGTTTCCCAAATAGATAAGGTTGGATGTGGCTCACCATCCTCAAACATTCCTACACATTTGAAAACTCCCTTAAGGAATCCAAACATGTATGATCACGTTGCTTCTCTCCCTGGGACTTTATAGTGGTTCATTCATATGATTGTTTTTGTAAGTCATAAAGTTCTCAATATAAAAATATCTTTTTTTTGGTGGGTTGTGAAACTTGAACTCTGGGCCTGGGCTGTGTCCCTGAGCTCTTCAGCTCAAGGCTATTCCCTATCCCTTGAGCCACCATGCCACTTTAAAAACATATCTTTTTAAAATGATGTTAATGTTAATAAGTCAGCTCATTACCTTGAGAATTTCTGATTGTGGCAGGGAGAAGGGGCAGACATTTGAAAACAGAATTGATTGATAGTAATTAGATTTTTTTCCCTTTTCTTGCCTGATAGGAGCTAGAGACTATTTTTCTATAAACAAGTGAATGGATTGAATGAAGAAGAGAAAGAAAAAGGATATTTTGTTGAGATATTTTCTATGTCTGCTATAATCTACTAGGAGTAAAACTATTTCAGAAATCAAATTTTTGACAACTGACTCCTATTGAGTTGATTTTGTATTTTCAACTAAGTTTTAGTCAATATTAAATTTGAAACCTCAGCAGCATCCAATTGATTTGTTTGCTTTAGACAAAAAAAGATAAGACTCATGGGAGATGTGTCTGTAACACATCGATGCTAAATGCCTACTTTTTCAATAAGACAACATTTTCTGATTTAAGAATATACCCATTAGGTGGGCTGTTTGGATTTATATGATGATATCCTAGTTACAAAGAAATCTTTGGAAGTAGATGTGATACTTTTGAAATTATCCTGCATGAATGTGTGCTATTTTGAATGCATTAATGGGAATAATGATAAAATGAAAGAGAATTAAAAGTTAGCCATTTGTTATTTAGAACTTAAATTTCCACGAGCCTGTTTTGAATGTTTATGGGTTAAAAAATAGGAAAATCTGGAGCTGGGCATGGTGGCTCACTCCTGTAATCCTAGCTACTCAGGAGGCTGAGATTTGCAAGGTTCAAAGCCAGCCTGGGCACTAAACTCCATGACTCTTATCTCCAGTAGAACCACTAGAAACTGGAAGTAGCCATGTGTCTCAAGCTATGTGTCTGAAGAGCTCAGGGACAGTGCCCAGGCCCAGAGTTCAAGTCCTACGACCTACAAAAAAAAAGTAGTAAGATCTGAGTATTTCCCCAGCTACTGGGGAGACAAAAGGATCCGGAGGGTCATGGTTTGAAGCCATTCTGAGCGAAATACTAATGGGACCACAGCCTGCTAACTTCAGGTTATTAAGCCAGCTGTGGTGGTGCACATTGTAAGGGAAGCTATGCAGAAGCATGGGTGTGAGGGCACAATCTAAGATCTGACTCAGGACAAAAAACGGTGAGAGCCTAGTTGAAACATAACTAAAGTAATAAAGGGTTGGGTTTGTGGATCAAGTGGTAGAGTACTTGGTAGTAATCCCAAGACCCCAAGTTTAAACTTGAATTAAAACATCTGTTCATTAAAATATCTTGAAACCAATTTCTTTTATTTTGTGTTGCTGGAATACAAACCGAGGGCTTGGGTTTATTAAAGTTACTTTAATACTGATCCATATTGCAGCTTGAAATTAATTTGTATAAAAATGTTCAGTAAAATTTAAAATTTTTAACTTCTTGCAGAGTAGTTATCAGATCCTGGCATTGTGATCAGTCAGTTGTCTCTTAAATTTAATTTTGACCTGACAACACATGAGTTCTTGTGCAGAACTAAAAAATAAAGACAGTGTTGGCCCACAAGTTGAATCATACATCTTCTTCAGTAGATGACTACATTAGATGATAAGAAATGGAAACCTCTCTCTATTTGATAATTTCAGTTTCTTTGTATGAGAATAATGAACAAGATTATGAACCATTGAACGTTCATGTCAATTATAAGCCAGTTCTGACTTTTGTCTTTTTTGAATAATTTGAGTTGTATGTTAGGCTTCTTGATGGACAATTTTTCCTTGTCTAAACAGTAAATCTTTCACATAATTAGACTTCATTAGCATATGAGGAATATACAAAGCTACATTCTCCATGTGATAAGTTTTTTGCAAGTTAAAATATGCTATTTAACATGATTTTTCAGGTATTTCTAATCATCAGTTAACATTAACTGTTATTTTGTGATGGTATTTGGAAAATGCTTCAATTTGGTTGTGTGTAGAAATGTGGATACATATGACCTAAAGAAATGTCACCTGAATAGACAAGGTGATGGGAACATGGGATTGACTAAAAATAAATCTCCCTGTGTGAGGGTTTATGTGGGGTATACATACATTCATGTACTTATTTATGTATAGTATTTTTCATGGTGAGACAGGCTGATGAAACCTGTATCAGAAATAGATTTGTTTCATCTATGTCAGCTCCAAAATATTCTTATATGACTTTTTTTTTAATTTCTCAGAGGAAGGGCCGGGAGTTTGGCCTAGTGGTAGAGTGCTTGCCTAGCATGCACAAAGACCCGGGTTGGATTCCTCGGAACCACATACATTGAAAAAAGATGGAAGTGGTGCTGAGGCTCAAGTGGTAGAGTGCTAATCCTTGAGAAAAAGTCCAAGGACAGTGCTCAGGCCCTGAGCCCAAGCCCAGGACTGGCAAAAAAAAAAATTTCTCAGAGGAGGGCATGGCTCAAGTAGTCTAGCACTTGCCTAGCAAGTGGGAAGACAGAAATTCAATTCCCAATCCCACAAATCAATTATTTTCCATTAAAACTTTTAATCCTCAGAAAGACAAAAGTTGAGGTATTCTATGTAGGGCAACATTTTAATGAAGATTGAAAAGCTGTAATATTCTAGTCATTCCTATATACCTTAATGAATACTAACCAGTTAATGCATCTGTAGATTTTTTTGGTTACACCATCAGTTGGTAAATGGTTAATAGATGTGCAACCATTGGGAAGTTATGGATGCTTCAGCACTTTCCAGGTCAAGTATACTGATTGCTAAATGGAGAGAAAGGCAAGTTTGGTGCATTAGTTATAGATATGAGAAAAGGTAAATATGAAAATCCATCATGGTCTGGGGGTGTGGCCTAGTGATAGAGTGCTTGCCTAGCATGCATGAAGACTGGGGTTTGATTTCTCGAAACCACTTGCACAGAAAAAAACAGAAGTGGTGCTGTGGCTCAAGTGGTAGAGTTCTAGTCCTAAGGAAAGCGCACGGACAGTGCTCAGGCCCTGAGTCCAAACCCCAGGACTGGCACACACACACACACACACACACACACACACACACACACACACACACACACACACCAAAAAGAAAGAAAGAAAGAAAGAAAGAAAGAAAGAAAGAAAGAAAGAAAGAAAGAAAGAAAGAAAATAAAATCCATCAGGACCTGAAACAAAGAATACAAAGGATGTATTGAAGGTAAGAGTATCTTGTCTTGTCTATATGTTCAATCAATATTTACATCCGTAGGTGTGTGTGTGATTGTATACTTTAGAAGTTGAAAAATGTGTTAGCTACTCAGAGTCTAGTATGGATAACTCTAAACAAGTTTGTTTATTATTTTTATTATCTTTAAGTAGTTGTACAGAAGAGTTGCCATTTTAAAAAGCAGTTTATAATTGTTATGTTCAAAATTTAGAATATGTATTTTATCAGAAGAGGGTGAGTTCAACAGAAGGTGTCAGATAAATGAAGAGAGGAAAGATAGGTAGATATATAGTCATAATATTCAGTGAACATACATGAATATGGAACCAGGTAATTAGAGAGGTGGAACAGATAGGGAATAACAATGAAAAGAATGCCATTAATCAAAATCCATTGTACTACTACAGTGCCACAGTGAATAGAAAGATCATCTAAAGTTTATTCAAAAAATAAACCATAGAACACATTAAATCACAAATAAAATTGCAATGACCCACTGTTCACTACTTAATAATCAGGCACAGGGACTTCTAGTTTGATTTTCACAGCTTTTGGTGGGATTAAAATGGTCCTAGTTGTGGTGAAAGGAAGCAAGATACCCAGAAGTCAGGAAGGCTCAAGAGAGTGATGAAAAGGTAATCTAAGGGTGGGTACCAGTAGCCCAGGCCTGTAAGCCAAGCTACTCAGGAGGCTCAGAGATGTGGTTAATATATCAAAAGTAGATGAGGCAGCAAATCAGAGGCAACTTTTATCTCTAATCAACCAGCAAAAAAGCCAGAAATGGTTCAAATAATAGATGGGGTTTTTAACTCTGGGCCTGGGCCCTGTCCCTGAGCTCTTCAGCTCAAGGGTTCCACCCTACCCCTTGAGCCACAGTACCACTTCCAGACTAGCAACTTTTCATGAAAAACTAAGAAGAGTACACTGGCCCTGAGTTCAAGACCCAATATTTGTACAAGAAAGAATATTCTAGAGTGATAGCTGTCTAGTCTCAATATCAGAGGTAAAAATGTCGATTTACCAGCATCTGTCATTAAGTATGGACTCTGCAGTTCTAATAGGACAGACTTGCATTTTCATATGTACCTCACCAATATATAAGGTTCTGATTCTGTGACTTTAGTTGAATTCATATTCAAAATACTTGTATGATGGTCTTGAAACATGAGAAAAAATGCAGGGAGGGGAGAAAGAGGAAGAAAGAGAGAGAAGAAAGCAAACAGAGATAAAAGAAAAACCTTGGAAGTATCCTATGTTAGACTGAAAGAAAAAAAGTTATAAGTATAATTTCAAAGAGCAAAGAGGCTGTCTCTTCTTGACTTAAATGTCATTTTTCATATTTTGAGTCTAGTTTTACATAGTGATATTTCAGGCTTTTAAAAAACATAGCAATAGATCAGTGACTGTATATTCTAACTGCCAGGGATATCATTTGGGGGCACCATTACCTTTCTCTTTCTTTTTAAAGTGCAGTAAAATGGTGAACTGAATTACATGTGAACTTTGTGCTGATTCATGCATCAGGGCAAAAATTATTTTCATATTTAGAAAGAAGTAAATGCAATTCCTTTTTCATTACTATTTGCTTGTTTTGATAAAAATGAACACTCTTCTCAACTAGAATCCAATAGACACTTTGAAATAATTTCTGCAGAAAATAAAAGTAAAGAAAATCTATAGATATAAGGAAACTAATGCTTCATGTAATCCTAAAATGTAGGTGTGTTAAACAATATACCAGGAACATATTAGCATTCGTTATAAGAAAAAAAATGAAGGGTTTGCTTATTCAGAACTTCTTAAGAGGCCATCTTTTCTATGTTTTCAGTAGGAATATCTGTCCGTAGAAAATCACATTTGTTGCTAGGCCATCATAACTTGAATGCTTAGAGGAAAATACATTAGCTCTTAGCTAATGTGGGGAAAGAAACCTTCAGAAATGGAATGGGAGCTAGTTGCTGATGCACACACCTGTAAACCTAGCTACTCAGGAGGCTAAGATATGAAGGTCATAATTCAAAGCCAATCTAGAAAGAGAAATCTGAGAGACTTTTATCTCTAGTTAACTTTCAAAATCCTGGAAGTGGAGGTGTGGCTCAAGTAATAGAGCATGGGTTTCAAGTGAAAGAGTCAAATGAGAGCACAAGACCCTGAGTTTAAGCCCCCATAGTAGCACAAAAATAAACGATTTTATAAATAAGGTAATGACAATCATTGTAGCAAAGAAGATTTCCTTCCACTTCCATTCCACACTTCTTTTACTAACGTGTGCCAAAATGAATACATACATCAAACAAATGAGGTTTCTAATTCATTGTCTGTTTGGTATTTTTTGTTGCTCTTTGCCTTGGATATACTGAAGAGAAAAGTTACCATATTGTATCCAGAATTCCAGCAAGCCAAGGCATCTGATTCCAATAAATTGAGCTCACATTTGAAAGCAAGTCTTTTATTTGAGACACAGCTGTCTTCATTGCTAGCTGAGATGTTCAGCGATAGATCTGAAGCTGAGGGAGGAAATGCTGACCAGAAAAAATACATTGGCTTGTGGAGCATGTGAGATCAGAAAACCTGTGCAAAAGAGTTCTTCTTGGTTGTACAGGATATTCTTCAGTGTGAAGTAAATGTAGTCATCAGTATTACTGGTTTTCTCTTCATAAGAATTTACCAATTCTCTGTTGTTATTTGATATCATTTCAAAGCTCAATTTTAAATGAACTAATGTATGAATATTTGATCCTGCTTTGAAACCAAAAGCTATAAATTATATGAAACTTAAGATGACCTCTTCACAGAAACCTAATCAAGTATATCTCACTTAATTGGTACTTGGGGAACATTTACTGAAAAGGGGAAAACTTGCTTGGTCTGAGGCATCTTTTGAAAGAAAAAAGACACTGGGAAAACAAATAAAGCCTGAATGCTGCTTGTAGATAGCAAAGTTTTCAATGAAGTTAGCTTAAAGGTTAGTTAGTTTAGAGGTCCCTGGCAGTGCCAGCAAAGAAAAAAAAATAAAATAAAATAAAAAAGAAAGAAAGGAAGGAAGGAAGAAAGAAAGGAAAGGAAAACAAATTATTTTGGTTTTACTGTACAAAATAGGACTCACAGGCTGAGTGATTTCTCTGGTTCTGAATTTGAGTGTATCAAGCTGAACTATAGTTGAGAAAATCAAGTTTTCAAGAGGGATAAGAACAATGTCTTCGCTTCTATGTTAGCCTCTGGGAGAGTATGAAAGTGAATGTTTGTTCAGGGGGAAGCTTACATCCGAGAAACCACTGGAGATAAAAGATTTTCCTCTTTGCTTGCCTGGAACTAACTCATCAAAATGTTCCCAGTAAATGCTGCTTGAGTTGATACACATCAATCTCAAGTAGAAATCAATTTAGAGATAGATCATTGGTTTTAGATCTCTAAAAAATAGTATAGCGAATACAATAATTTCAACTAATATATGCTATTGAAAAATGTAATCGTAATATAGCTACTCTAATGTCAAAAAGCCCATATGATCACTAAAACTGAGAATAGAGCCATGACTAGAAGGATTTGGTTCACTATCACAAGAAACTCTCAGCTGAATGTAGCCAATGTTTCTGCTTTCCTTTTTTTTTTTTTAAATCTAAAGCAATAATCTAGGTGGAAGCCACAGGAACTGACTTTGGTCCTTTAGATAACACAAGGGATTGTCTGCCCATTGGCTTCATTCAGCTAGGACCTTTCAGAACACTATTTAGGATATAAAAATTTTAAAATGTTGGGTGCACTTTGACTAAAATATGAAATATTTATTATCCATAAGAACCTTCATTTTCAAACGCACATGGTGGTTAAATGGCTTTCATGGAAATCCATAATAGACTAGCATCTTTGGTTTATGATAAATGTATGAAGGCTGAGCCAGCTTGAGGGGTGAACTGAGGTATAGTTAACTGAGTAGTGACCCAGAGAGGGCTGGCTTCCAGCCATGGGCAGTAGAAGTCACCTCACAGGGACAAGACTGGGCAGTGTAGCCAAGGGATTTCTCTGGCCTATGGCTGCCATGACTGTGAGTCAATTGGTCAGGAGAATTTTTTATTTGACTGGCTGGCTGCCTTGCCATGTAGCCTGAATTGAGCATGTGGGTAGTGGAAGGGCCTCAAATGTGTCTTCACTGTAGGCAAGTCAATTGGACAACTGCGTTTGATATGGCAGTCTAGTCACAATTAAAATAGAGTAAAAACCTAGAATTATAAAAAGCTTCTATCCCAACTTCCTTTGTTCTCTGCAGGTACCGGGATAAGGCCGAAGGAACTACTGGGTTCCACCAATGATAATTTATTTTCTAAGAAAAAGAAATTTGTTTTGGTGCTAGTTTTAATGGTGGTGGTGATGGTGGTATTGTGTGTGTGTTTGTGTGTATGTGTATGTGTGCACACATGCGCGTGCACATGCGTGTACATGTCACTAAAGTACCTTAGTTCTATAAAGCTACACAGAGGCCACATGCCATAGGATTCTTTAGGAGATGATTTGAGCTGAAATGGCTTCCAGGCTAAGAATTTCAGTGCTCTTCCTCTTCCTCTTCTTCCATGCTCCTGATCTTCCTCCTCTTCTCTCTCCTCCTCCTTCTATCTACTCCTTTTCTCCATTGAGTTCTTAAAGCTCACATCAGATTTTAGTGTCCAGTTTTTACTTGGCATATCTAAATGTAAAGTTCAGAAGTGAGTCTCAAAGCCTTTAATCTCATCCAAATTTTCTAGAGTTTATTTCTTAATACAAAGAATTTCTTTTGAATAGCATATTTAGAGCTACCCCTCCGAGTCTCTTCAGTAGCTTTGTTTATTTTTTTTTCTCCTTCCACATAGGGAGTCACAGAAAGGACCCAGGAAATGGAGGTGTAAGAGGAAGTGAAAGGACCTTAATGACACCATGTTTCACATATTGTCACTACTGAGAAATGTCTCTAACACCCAAGCCAACAGTGGCTGACTCTCAAAGAACTCAATAACTCCTTGCTAAATGCAGCAATACAAATGTTAGAAATTTTAACATGCACATTTAAGCTGAGATGATGATTTAAAGAGAAACATTTGATCGGTACAAAAAGAATTATGTAGTGGGCTCTGATGCATACCTGTTATCCCAACATTTTTTTGGTTCTTGCTGGATCTACCTTACTAGACTATTTTTCTGGTAAAGGTTTACACACTTAGAAAATATTTTCCACTTTAGGGCAAAAGTCCTAGCCATCTATAAAAAATTGGCATATAAATTGTCATCATCTGGTTTCTAACATCATCTTTTCTTCCGTAAGCTGAAACTCTTTTCTTGGACCCAAGACTCTGAAGTTTCTCTGACAATTGAATTCTCCATCCCACCCACCATGCCATATGTTGGAGTCCTAATCCTCAGGACTTCAGCATATGACCCACTTTAGAAATAGACTCTTAAGGGCGAAACAAAGGCAGAAGAACAGTCAATTCGGTATGCTCTCATTCAATGATTGCTGATCCATAAAAGAAATGAAGATTCGACGTAGACATGCAACAGACAAAGAAATGACCAGATTAAGAGTGCAATGAGAAGATGGCCACCAGTTATCCAAGGAGAGAGGTCCCGAAAAAACCAGTCCTGATGATACCATGATCCTGGGCTCACAGCTTCCAAGCTGTACGAACACACAGTTCTTTTGAGTTGCCTTCATGGTAGATTGAAAATACAGAAACTATTTTATGATCCAGGGCAGTCACTCAGGGGACTTCTAACACTGCCCTGCCAGCCTTCTCTTTTAAAAGGATTTCCACCTTCTTCCTTTTTTTTTAAAAAAAAGCTGTTTCTTTAGAGCTACTAGGTCTTAAACTCAGGATTCATCCTTACTAGTCAAGCGCTCTATCATTTGAGCTACATCTATCAGGATTCTTAATGAACTTTGAGCCATAGGCTCTTTGGTCCCAGGTGTAATTCTATAGCTCTCTTCTCGGGCAGAAGTTTTAGAAACATAACAGAAAACAATATACCTAAAATTACAAAGGAAATCAATTTTTGGAAATATAGTTCTTGACAGGAGTTAGTGCCTGTAGCCCTAGCTACTCAGGAGGCTAAGAGGTAAAAATCATGCTTTAAAACCAGACCAGGAGGAAAGTCTGTGAGACTTGTATATCCAAATAAACATCAATCAGGAAGTGAAGCTGTGACTCAAAAGGTAGAACACTAGTATTGAGCTAAAAGGCATAGGGACAACACCGAAACCCTGAGTTCAAGTCCCAGCCCCATCACACACACATACACACACACACACACACACACACACACACACACACACACACACACACAGAAAAGTAAAGGAAAAATAATGGGAAGAAAGAAAGAAAAAGAAAGAAGGTTGGAAGAAAATAAAGGAAGAAAGAAAGAAGGAAAGAGAAAAATATATCTATCAAAATATTTCACATGTTAAGGTTTAAGATTACTTAGGTACTCTTAATTATCACAGTGAACGACCATATCTGAGGAATATCTATAACAATAGTAATGTACTGTGATAACATTTTTGATTCTTACCAATGAAAAATCACAAGTACTATGAATACTACAGTGATTTAATTTCCTACAATAAAATACAAATACAAAACTGCTGGGGGATAGTGGTGAGGAATGTGTGATGTTTTTCTTCATCTGAGTTCACAATGGAGTAAAAAAATTCTGTCTTAAGCACATCATAATAGTATAATTTCCCTTGGGTAAAGACCATAGGATTATAGACAACCCACTAGGGTATGCATTTTGAACAATCATTTCTTTTCAGTGTTGGTCATATCACTTTAGAATTTGGTGACACAGATCTTCAAGGTGCTGAGAGGAGGAAGTAACCGGTGGAGAGGACAGAGAAGACGCCTAACCTGAGTCCTAAAAGAGTTATCTTTTATAACTAATAGAATTTTAAGAGCTTTGAAAAGAGATAGCCCATTAGTAATGCAAGTAGCTATGTCTATTAACTTTAGCAGGTCTTTTAGGTTTTGGACTATCAAGGCAAAGTGGGTATCAGGGTTATTACTGTAGCTAAACAAGGACTTTCTCAAAACTCCTCACTTCTTATCTTGCCGTCAAGACCTGACCACTGCACAGGACAGCATTAAAGGTCACTCTACACTGCTGACACAGATGTAAGATTCAGTAGTTCCATGATACACCATAACCATAGCATCTCTACTAGCCAGAGTGACTTCAAGATGCCTCCCGCTGCCTCACTTACCAGGCAGTTTCTGTCTAGATCCTTGATTCATAAGACTTGGATTCAAATATTTTTAATACTATCACACCACATGGAATTTCATTCACCCTTGGTTTATTCATTGACAAAATGAGCATGGATAGAAGTATCTGTTCTGCTGTCTAAAAAAGACTTAGCCTTAACTTCAATATAATACATGCAAAAGCAGTTAAATGTAAGTCATAAAATGGAATGAAATCACAACAGACAAATGTGATAGTAAAAATAAGCACACCAAACATTGTTATCTGAAACTGCAAATTAATGTTCCAAGACTTTCTGTTTATTCAAAACAGATTCACAGAAAAATACCACTATTTTTAAAATGTGAAAATATTATGTTTTTAAGCCTTCAGTCAATAAAATCCCCAATAATAGTATGTTTTTATAGTTAGATTTCACATTGCTTTTATAATACTTCCAGTACAGGATCCCTAAGAGTTCAACATTTCAGTAGAATATCTTAGCCAATCTAAGGACAGATTTCTATTTTCATATCATCAGAAAGCAAAACCTCCTTTACAACTTAGCAAATGAAATTTAACTACCCAGGAAGGATTCTTGTGATGCCCATAGAATGTTCACTGCAAGTCAGCATGGGATAGGTAAGAGTTTTAAGAGCTTAACAATACCTAAGAAGTCTCTCAAGAAAAAAAAAATCCTTGTGAAAATTTAAAACTGAAGATAATGACTAATAAGTGTGATAAGATTCTAAGTATAGCAGGAAGAATAAAACTATAAAGAATCAAATAGACTCCCAGGGAAGGCAAGAACATATTAAGAAATGTCAAGTTGGTGGGGTTTGCTAGAGGAAATAGGATGTGTACCTATTGAATAGGTTAGGTTAGAACAGCTGTGGTGGTGTTTGATATCATATTTGCAGTGGCTGTAATACCAAACAGATCAATCAGCTTCCACAAAATGTATTTCCCTCTTAATGACTTAGTAACTAAACAGCAATATAACCAGAATTTCAAACATTTGGGCGTGCTTTATTTTATTTAAAAATGTTCACAGGAATGGATTCAATTCTAATTAATGTTTAAGGATCTGTTTGCACATATTTATAAAATTGAATCAACACAATACAGTTCAAAATAATTAACTGAAAGTCTCCAATTCTTCAATAACTAGGAATTTCAAACTCTCAACTGACTTTTACTTGTGCTCTATCACTTGAGTCATACCTTTTTGCTTTTTGGGTGGCTAAATGAAGTATAAGTTTCATAGGCTCTATTCCCTTGGCTGATATATATATATATATATATATATATATATATATATATATATATATATATATGCGTGTGTGTGTGTGTGTGTGTGTGTGTGTGTATAGACATATATATGAACTCAGGGCTTGAGCATTGTCCTTGGGCTTTCTCAAGGTTAGAGTTCTACACCTTGAGCCATGGCACCACTTCTGGCTTTTCTATTTTAATATATGTAGTACGAAGAATCGAACCTTGGTTTTCATGTATGATAGGCAAGCACTCTACCACTGGGCCAAACTCTTGGCCTATTTTTTAAAACATACTACTGGTTTACATTGCTATGTGAGATACATGAAACATTTCTATGAATAGTGTAATTTTGTAATTTTGTAAGCAATTTATTGTTCCAGAGCTATGTCAGGAAATTATAGGATGAAGTTATAGTAGCTTGTGCTGCTAGAAAGTAGCAACATGTTTTAAAAATGAGATTCATCAAAAAGACATAGGTGAAAACATGGAAAAGTTCTCAATGACCAAAGATTTATTAACTTAAATAACAATGTAATGTCATAAACATATAAGTAAGCATACAAACATTTTAGAAAATATCCCAAGATATTATAGATTATTATATTGAGATAGATATCTATCTCAAGGGTCTATGCATATAGACTAACACAAATACAGAAATTAGTACATAGAATGAAAGTGATGAATCTTTCTTGTGAAACATTTCTCAATGAATAGACAAACAGTAAGAGAACTACAAAATCCCAATTAAAAAGATAAAAGTTATAGGCTGGGCTTGGTATTGTGTTAGTGTAATCCCTGTGTGGAGACAGAGGTTGGAGGATCACAATATGAGATAAGCCTTGGGAAAGTTAGAAAGCCAGATCTGATAGACAAAAGAAAAAGACAAAGAGCTTGAGATAGGGTTCAACTGGTAAAACACTTGCCTAGAAGGCATGTGGGCCTGAGTTCAGACACTCAAAAAAGAAATGTCCAGGCTCTCCTAGCAGAGATTTGCAATAGAGCAAAACCTAGATACATAAGGCCATACAGTATGATGCTAAATGAAAGGACCTTTAGGATATAGAAACAAAGCCATATAATGAGTGATTGTTGTCCTTAATGTACTATGTTATCTCTGTCCCTTGGTTATCTCATATTGTTACAGTATTTCACTTTGTTATCTGATATATTGGATATATTTGTATTTGGTTATTTGAAATTGGATAGGGAAGGGGGAAAAACAAGATGAGAGGTGGGGATGGGGGGGAGGGAAATGGGGACCAAGACATGAGAAAGAGTATCAATGTATGTGAATTAATGCACCTTCTATCTTGCAAATATATTGTAACCCTTCTATTAATTACAATTAAAAAAAAGAAATGTCCATAATCAGCTTAGGCAAAAGCTACACTCAGGGATTTGATAACAAATGTAAAGAGAAATAGTATATTTGCATAATCTAAAAGTATCACATTACCCAAATTCATAATTACAGTGAGACACAATCTTCATATTCAATTCTGATTGATAACACATTAACCAAATCATAAAATCAGCAAGTTTAAAGTTATCAATAATACCTATGGATGCAATATTCCTCCTGATAGAGTGCAGGAAGACAAACACATCACTTCATCACTTCTCAGATCTTGTTCTTAGTAATACCTGTGATCAATCAAGTCATGAGAAATTGCAGACTCCAGTGCAGAACAGCCCATGAAATAACTGGCCACCAGTATTCTGAAGTACCAAGATTGAAAAAGACCATGACGTTCTGAAGAGTTATTGAAAGTGGAAGGAATGTAAGGAGACAGAAAATGCAATTCCAGGCCAATGTTGGAATCCAAGAACCAAGAGAAATAAAGATAAGTAAAAATAAATTTCAAGCATTTGAATAAGCTCTGTAGTTTTAGGGTTTTAATTTTAGAATCTGTGTCCTTATTCAGTATATTACTTTCCTAATGGAAAAGTCATTTAAGTATTCTAAATGCATTGACCATAACATAAATACCTCATTAGGTTATCTGAGGGTAGCATATCCATTTGAATATCTTGAAAGTGCCATGTATTTGTTCTTTGAGAATATGTTTGGATTTTTTTAATCTACCATTGTCACTGAGAGTCAGGTAAGTAAGGTAGTTTGAAAACAATATAAGGTGTGGCCACATAGGAATAATTCTCATCACTTCCTGGGTCATGTTTCTGCTCTATTATAAAAATAAAAGAACTGAGCATTGCACTATGAATATACTTGATATGTGATATAGATACCACCTGTCATTTTCTAGAATTAATTGATAAATCTTTTCATATCTATAATAGTGTTTCATTCAGCATAACAGTTCTACAAATATATTACACTTTCTCTTGTCAAGTTTTGTGTTTGGAAAATTAGTTTTATTTAGTTAGAAATAATTATGTAAAAAGTTTTATGGGTTTATTCTTGAACTATTTTTTCATTTTTATATTTATCCCTATATGATCTATACTTTGTTCATTTTTTCATATGAATATGAAATATATGAAAGAGAATATACATATATCACATCTATATGTATTATAAGCAGATATACTATACATATATATAGATATATGCTGCATAGGTACAAATTATTATATAGCATATATGATATAGGTGTATATTATATAGTATGTATTATATTTGCCACATATCCTACTTGAAGAAATTTTGACAACTGACAGTTCTATTGAAATGTGTTTGAGTCCTAGAAAACTATTCTTCAATATTTCTTTAACATAATTATCTTCAACTAAACTATGTTAAAATTTATTACATCTTCTGCTTCTCCAATCTGCTTTAGTTAAACTTATTCCCTGAATTTTTATTTCAGATATTAGGCCTTTTATTTCTAAAAGCTTCATTGATTCAGTGGTTTATTTCTCAGTCGACATGTCAATGCAGTAACACTGCACATAGACCCCTTCTGCCCTTAGACATGTGGCAGATATGTGTGTAACCATAACTCACTAAGGTCAACATCTGGTAAACTTTATAATCACTTCCAATTATTTACTTCTGCATTTCAATGCTAATTCTGTATTGTCATTTTTTCAAATATAGTTTGGATTATATCCTAGATCTCCTGAAAAATAACTTCATGGTGATTCCAGATTTTGTTATGCTGCTTCAAATATGTAAGTTTTTTCAGATAGTTGTATGTTTCCCAATTGTCATCTATGGGACAGTTGTTTCAAAGAAGCTCTAAAGCCAGGACAAGAAAAAAAGTAGCATGTAAGGTGACACAGAGAGAATTTCTCAAGTGTATTTTAATGTGCTTTAAACAGAAATAAACCATTATTAATTTTTATTTAAGCTTTATTATTTTAAAGCTGTATCTATCTATTGTATAGCAGTTAGTATAATTTTCTTCCTTCCAATCACTATTTGTTTGTTTGTTTGTTTATTTTTGTCAGTCATGGGACTTGAACTCTGGGCTTGGGCGCTGTCCCTGAGCTCTTCAACTACCCCTTGAGCCACAGCGCCCTTCTCAGTTTTCTGGTAGTTCATTGGAGATAAGAGTCTCATGGAGTTTAGTGCCCTGGCTGGCTTTGTACCTCAATCCTCAGATCTCAGCATCCTGAGTAGCTAGGATTACAAGTGTGGGCCACTACTCCCAGCTTACTTTTTATTTAGTGTAAAATGTTTTTGTTTCCTTTAAGTATCTATAGGAAGGTGTTGCCAGTCAACAAATCAGTTTATGAATATAATGCAGCTTGAGCAATGTCATACTTTCAATATTCTCACCTGGCCCTTCCAGCTTTTTTCCTCACTTGTCTTAATTTTATAGGTATGTAATGATTTTTTTGCCATTCAGGGCCTGGGCTTGGGCTTTCTCAGGGCTAGTGCTCCACCATTTGAGCCACAACACCATTTCCAGCTTTTTCTTTGTATGTGGGACCGAGGTGTCAAACCTAGAACTTCAAGCACTCTACCACCAGGCCCACTCCTGGCCCTGTAATGATTTTTTTTGTTGTTGTTGTTTTGGCCTTTTTACAAAGCAGATGATGTACACCATGTGTCTTGATCTGTGTCATCACCTTCCACATTCTACCCTTTTTGCCTTCTTCTTCCCTGTTATTCTTAATTGTGGTCTATTCAATGAATTCTTAACTGCATTCTCTCTCTTCTTTCCCCTTCATTTGTCTATCCTCCTCTCCTTGCTCCTCCCCTTCCCCACTCCCAGACACAAGTACTTGTTTCCTGGTGTTTGATTAATTGGTCTTCGATCTAGTCCCTCTAAATAATTATTTGTGATATTTGAGCTCTCTCCACAGAATCTATTATACTTCAGTCAATTCATCTGTAATCACTTGCATACCGTCCACTGTGTTTACCTATGGATTTATAGGCACATTCTAATTACCACAAATGAGGGAAATCAAATTCACTAATATATGATAACCTACAGATTATCTTTCTCAAGAAACCAATGCTAAACAAGTTTAAGTAAACAACTAGTTTATTAAAACTCACTCAGAAAGCTTTTTAATCAGATGAGAGATAACTGAGGAGATAAAGTATCTGATCATATACTGATTATGTGGCTTTACATTGTCTTGTGTGTAATAAACGTGAATGGCATTCACTCATCTACTGCACTCTCCATTCTCCTTATCCTACAATTCCTTTCCTCTTCCTTATAGCTTCCTGAAAGTGCCCCTCCTACCTTTATGATCTTGGTCATTTTGTTTTGTTATGTTTTATTGCTTTGCTTTGTTTTACTCTCACTTCTGCAAATTAAAGAGCACATGATAATATGTGTATATATTGGACTGATTCATTTCACTTATCATGAGGATTTCTAGTTCTATCAGTTGTTTAGCAAAAGAAATAATCCCATTCTTCTTATGTAATTTATTTTTAATTGACAAAAAGAAATTATATATATTGACATCATACTAGATTATTTCAAATATATGCATGTATAAAAGTATTATTTTTATTTTTCTTTAAATTCCTTTATATTTATATGTTATTGCCTATGTTATTATTGGTACTTTTAGAATTCTTCCTTTTGTTTTGCTTAAAAAGCAGGCATTTTGAATTTTATGAATTTTGAAAATAATAATTCTCTCAGTAATTACAGTGGAGACACAAGCACATTGACATTTTACAATGAATAATTTTGGCTTTATTGATTTCACTCTTTCTTTCAATATCTGTGTCCAGTCTTTTATCCACATCTGTATTAGCAGCAATTTACTGAGATTCATTTTACCTTTTCCTATCAGTATATTCCTTGATCAGACCTAGAACTTTCATCTTCCTTCTTCATTCTCTCTTCCTCCTTCTCAAACCATTTCAATAAGCGTCATTGTTCTAGTTTCACACTTGTACATGAAAGTATTTCTATCATTTTCCTTCAACTTTCCATTCACCCACCCTCATCTCACTAGCACCCACAGCCCTGACAATCAGAATAAACTCCTTCTGAACATGTATTTCCCTTTGAATTTAAGTAGAGAAAACGAGGTGACTTCCTCTAACATTCTTTTTGTTTTTGATCAAAAGAATGATTAGCATCTAAATCATGTTAGAATTTTGTTTGTCCGTTACAGGGATAACCTTAAAGTCTTGTTTGCAATGCTTTACTAACTTATGCTGCCTTTGGAAAAAAAAACTTTCTGCTCTCTAACTGACAGGAATTCTCTACAGGAGATAAAACTATAAATAAAATCTTAAAAATATAAAGCAAGGCAGCAAAATAGATAGAAGGGACTATGATTTTCAACTTAGTTTCCTCATGCCTAATTTCCATTTCTGGACATGCTCAAACATCCTGTTTTAGTCTTCAAGGTTTATTCTTATGTGCTGTTTCTAATGAGGCACAGTAAGAAAGTAGGTGGTTTCAGAGTCATGATGTGTCTTCCTACATCTGTTCCCAGTGATCTTCAAGTAAAAATAAATATAACACTCCATGTAGCCTCTGCTAACACACAGGTGACAGTGAGAGGTAGGAGGTAACTGATTTACATTAATGAAGGACCTCGTTAGCTTCTGGTGAGTTAAAACTTTCATACCCACGTTAACCCATACTATATGGAACACCCCTTATATACACCAACCCAGGACTACATCAATATACCTATTTTTATCTCAGATGTCATCTACCCTTGTCATAATCTTTTTCTATTATCACAGTAGTATACCACTGCATATAACTTATAAACAACAGACATATTTCTCCAAGATCTGTAAACAGGGAAGGACAAGAGCAGAATTCCAGGATTTCAAGAGGGCTCCTGTCTCCTGTCAAGATGGGGCTTTGTTGCCGCACTTTCTGAAGGGCAATGTGGAAGGGAAAGAAGAGATTTACTCCGGTAGGCCCACTGTTAGATCAGGTTCTTGTCCCATCAATCAGGGTTCTGTGCTCATGTCTTCATCCCTCCTAATGAATGGCTCTGCTTCTTCCTATACTTATTATATTGCCAGTTACGAGTTGTCATCCCCTAACTGCTGCTGAGCTCGTTTTGTTCATCTGAACCAAATGAAGAGAGCAAACAAGATGGGTAGCTAACCCATCACCATTTCCATGGATCTTGTCATTTTTTCCCTGAGGAATCTAGCAAGTATTATTATATTCATTGTAAAATTATATTTGTCCTACCTCTCATTTTTGTATTTGATGCATTTTTTGTATTTCATGTATTTTATAATTGATTCTCTACAATTAAAAAGTTAGTGATGCTAACTTTCCTATATATTGTAATTGACTAATTCATTGGAAAATTCACCATAAAAATTAAAATCAAAGTTTGTATATGTAAAGTGGGGGTTTAAAAAGAATTGCTTTTACATTATTTAAGGTTACTACCAAGTTGACTACAAAGGCAAGAGAAACACATTAACATATTGTAAATCCAAAATAAAATAATAAGAGCCATGTAGTTAGGCTGGAAATAGATCCTGCTATATATTAAAAATTTACGTTCAATATATAAAAAGGAGAGTTTAAATCTTTAGTAAAAAGAGAATCATTCAGTAACTAAGAGAGTATCTAAAGGAAATAAAATTTATATACATATCTTTAAACTATCAAGCATCAAATCTCAAGAAATAAAAAACACACAGAAAACAAATTACAAGGAAGAAACATTTAAAAAGTATCATTTTGAGCAACAGAAAGTATGTTATCAAAAACATTACTAAATATTGGAAATATATTTAAAATCATAAGATTAAGGAAATGATAACTGTAATAAACAATTATTAAATCAGTTATATTTTTGATTGGTTGAAAAAATTAAAAGTAGAAAATTTATTAGTATACACCTGAGAGCATTATTTGTGTCAATAATTCATTTACAAAACATCTTATTTAAAGAAAAATCAGTAGTAGATCTTGAGCTGAAGGCCTTATGTTCTTTCTTAGTGCTTTTGATTTTGTTTTTGTTTTATGTCTGGTTAAGTTGGGTACTCTACCAATTGAACCAGGTCGTCTCGATTCTGGGGACAGAGTCTTCAAGACTTTTCTGCCCAGGCTATTAACTATAATTCTCAAATCTCAATCTCCTGTGTAGTTTAGATTATGGGTGGGAATCTGCCAAGTTTACAGAGAATCTATTAATAAGGAAAGAATCTAAGATGTGAGAGATTTTACCATATACAGATATTTGTCTCACTAATTTTTAAAAGTAGAGATGCTCCCTATTTCCTAGATACTTGGGAATAGAGAACACAGCTACTAATAATGGTCAGAGGTGCCTTGTAACATTGTACTTTTTGAGTACTACTGACTGAAATATCATATGAAAACAATATGCTGATTAAAAAAAAAAAGCAAGGGCTTCACAATTGTAAAATGACTCATGTCATGGAGATAGTTAATTCCTCTTCATTTCACCCAGACTTTGAATTTACAGTGATGTGAGTATTACATTTAAATTCAAAGAAATGAAGGCATTCGCAGTAAAATCTGCCTCTTTTGTTCTAGCGATCCTCCTATGAGTATACCATAGTTTCAATCGTTTCATTAACTTGTGTCATTAGTATTTTCTTTTCTTGTAACTAACGATTCAATGGGAGGCACCTATAAAAAAAATCTCTCTGATTCTTTTGGCTCCTGTAGTTCTTACTAGTAACTGACAATTTATACTGTCTACAAATTATTATTGAAGCAAAAATCATCCTAATACTGTATTTTAACAACAAATCTAAAACATAGGGTAGTAGAAAATTGAAATCACTGACAAATAATTGAATTTTATAACCATCACCCTGACTTGTTACAACTCAGGTAAATCCTGACGAAAGCAGTTCTTTGTCTCCATGGGAGGGAGAACGTGTGCGTGTCCAAAGACCACGGAAGCCAATACAAACAAGCAACCACCTCCACATGCCTCCATGCTTATATTCAATCCACATCACGAGTTCCTTCAAAGCATAAGAAAGGTGAAATAAATACCAGACAGGACAAAGGAAAGTAGAATTTAGAAAACATAGCTCTCATTTGCCTGAATAGATCAGGGACAAATAGCTCTCCCATTCTTTGTCTTGTCTTGGGACAGACAGCTGTTAGCATAAATATCAAAATAGGAAAAGTAAACTTGCATTACTGTCAATGGTATTTGAAGGTATAGCTTACTCATCTTATCTGAGAGAAAGTCCATTTCTTATTTCACGTTGTTAATCCTTAAGGACTGTTCCTCTTGAAAATCTATAGACCCCAGTTCAGAATAGATATTCTTTCTTTCTTAGCCTCAGGATTTGGTCACTTGATAACAACAAAAAAGATTTTTTTTCTTTTTATTATTCAAGCTTCATTACCTGGAATACATTGTTCTTGAAATCCAAATATTTCAGGATTCAGGCCCCATATTTCTTTGCTCCTGTTTTTCTATGAATTGTTTCATTATTGTACATTGTACACATTTAAATGAAAAGACCAAATCCACTTAAACTATGAACTTATCATTTTATCATTGGAAAAGTTGCTAAGCAGGGCACTGGCGGCTAATGTCTGTAATTCTAGCTATTCAGTAGGCTGAGAGCTGGAAATCAAAGTCTGAAGCCAGCCAGGACTTTTCAGGTGAAATCTCTGTGAGACTCTTATCTTCAATTAACCAGCAAAAGGCCTGAAGTTGAGGTATGGTTCAAGTGGTAGACTGTAAGCATTGAAAGAAAAAACCAAGCAAGAGCACAAAGACTTGAGTTCAAGCCCTAGTACTGGAATATCTATCTATCAATCTAAAAATCTATCTATCTATCTAACAGATATGGTAAATATTTACCTATATATTATATCCATAGCATATGAAATATCTATATAGATCTTTATAGGTACCTATACAAATATATATAGGTATATATGGTATATAAAATATACATATATGGTAAATATTGTCCAATTCAGAAATAATTATAAAAAAATTATAGGATTAAGAAGTGGCACTTTGGCTCAAGTAGCCTTGAGTTGAAGATCTCAGGGACAACGCCCAGGCTCAGAGTTCAAGTCCCAAGACAGCCAAAAAAATTTTTATACGATTAGAAGAGAAGAGAATTATAGTTAGACAATAGAAGTGTCTTAAGAATATTTCTAATTGCCACTTTCTACCTTATTAAAATTTTGTAAATGTTTGTGGAACATGGTTAGCTAGAAGTAGAATTCCAAAATAAATCTTAAATTTCCTATGTGTACACCAAAATATTATGCAATCTTTTAAAATACATATAATTTTATTTTACTGTCTAAAACTAACCATTTCTTAGAGATCTTTCCAAACCAGCTAATTTCTTTTAATAACTACATTTTTGGTTGTCATTATTGTTGTCATTTTAAAATAACCTTGTATTTGAAAATGTTTTACTCAAATTTAGCAGTCATAAAAGTGTCAGAAAGCAATGCCACTTTAATTAGAATAGGAGTTCTTTACTTGGAAATAGTTTTTGTACTTGAGTCAAAACTTTCTATATTACTTTTGGCTGAACTGATTGGGTCTCATCCCTTAAAATCATGTGGCTATTTAGTCTCTGTGGGAAATAACCACTGTAAATGACAGCAGAACCCAGTGCTGTATATGACTCATGTTGAGGCCTGTGGTAAGGCTTTGTGAATCACCTCACTCTTATTCAATTCCCAGGACTCTCAATTATAAGCATATCTGAACTTCCCAGGCCGAAAATAATTTATTTAAAAATTGATATGTGAAAGCAGAGGAAGATACTGAAGTATCTCTAAAACGTCATAAACTAAGCAGTGGTGAGCCTCCCTTTTTGTGTTGTTTTCATCTATGCTAATCTCATGAATAGATAATAGTGTGAATTATATAATAGTATGGTAGCAAAATGCGTACCTTCTTCCAAAGAACTTTTATCGATAATAGTAGTTATAGGAAAGTTCATGATGAAATATAGTTTTCCTCCCTTACATTATATACTTAAATGTTTGTTTTCAATCAATTTATTTTCTCATTACCTTAAAGTAGTTATATAGAAGGTTTTCATGTCAGCATGTCAGTTCATTAGCACAATGTGTCTTAATTAGCATCACCCCTTTCATCATTCTCTCCTATTGCTCACACCCCATTCATCCCTTCAAGTTTTCTAGTTCCCTTTTCACGTTATTTCCATTGAATATCATGACCACATTGTACCTTCTTTCTCTCTCCCTCTCTTCCTCTTTCTCCCCTTAACCTAAGTACCAGATTTTGAGTATCCAGTTGGAAACTATGTTAGGTGTTACACGACTGGATTTTCCCTTCAGTTGATATGTATATGCATATACGTACTTGATCTGTTTATGTTTGCATATATTTATAATTTAGATGTAACTTCCACACATGAGTAAAAACATGCCCTTGGTCTCTCAACCTTATATTTTTGTCACTGTCAAATAAAGCATTAAGATTTTCAGAAGGTTTCCAACTCTGCAATATACCAATTAAAACCAAGGCTCTGAGGTCCTGGTTTTGTTACCCTGCTAGCCATTTAAGTGTGAACTATTGACAGTTCACTATTTACAGGACATGGACAAGCACAGGGTTATCATGATTTAGTTGTTAATTCACTGCTTGGGCTTGAAAGTTTCTGTGATTAGGATAGAGTGCTTCATTTCCAACTAGTTATACACGTTTTGTGTTTGTATTCACTATTTGCTTGCAGAATGATTCTTTGAAATGAAAATTGAAGGCTTCTAATTTTACGCAGAATGACAGCTATGTATTTCCATAAATGTATGAGCATTTTGACATGAAACTGTTATTTCTCATCTGAAGGCATAATTGTTCAGTGTGAAAGTAGGCCATGGGAATGAATAATAATAATAATTTTCCTTTTTGAGATCATGGCAATAATAAGCATAATTTTCAGAGCGGCATACAAGCAAAATGGAGCTTTGCTGCTAGGCAGTTTGACACGATGGTTGTTGGGCGGGGAGTGGGCTGTGGGGTGAACTGTCCTTCATCCTGCTGCTCTGACCTCCTGTAGCCTCGAAGCCAGCTACCTGCCACAGCTTTGCCCAGGACTGTGAAAATGAATAGAATCGAGGTCAGGGTAGGAATCCCAAAGGGCTAATACCTTTCATTATAAAGCCCAGTACCATGACCATGACATTGTGCTATGTCGTTTTTAAAGCTACGTGTTCTTTTTTAGAAGAATCCATCTCCCTAGGTTGTCAAGAAGTACAAAAGGGAGTTTTGTGGTTGTTAAATGATGCTTAAAAATCCCATCCAATTTATGTTAAAGAAGGCACCTACGATGGTGGAGACTAAAAGGCAGTGATACTTGAAAAAGCATAAAAGAACACAGCAAACATAAGGTCTGGCAAAGACCATGATGGGTTGTTTGTCTGCCAAAAGCAGCATTAAGGACTAGTTGTACTGGTTGAGAAGCTTTTTAATTCAGATGCATTCAACAAAACATGCATACTTCAAAAGAGATATGGTGCATAAATTTTTACTTTAAAAAGCACCACAACTCCAGTGGTGAAGAGCTCAAAAAAATAAAAGAACATTTAAATTCTTCAAGCTGATAGGAAAAAATAGAACAAATGATGAAAAGAGGTAGAGATTTTGCCAAAAAGATATACAGGTTACTGTTTTGTGTATGTATTAGTAAGTGTGTGAGTGTGTGTGTGTGTGTGTGTGTGTGTGTGTGTGTGTGTGTGTGTGTGTAGGGTAAGGTAAAATTACATGAGTTAATTTACACTGTGGCATATTTTCTGGTGGTGCAGTAATCTGTTTAAATTATCCCATGTGATCCAAGGAATGCATGATTGAACTCTGATTCTTGCAAGCCCTTTAGGAAGCAGTGATGGTGACTCATGCTTATATCACTAGTAACTGAGGAGGAGAATGAGATCTGCAGATCATGGTTTAAAGCCAGCCTGGGTAGGAAAGTCCAAGAGACTCTTATCTTCAGTTAGCTATTTTTTTTAATTTTTTAAACAAAAAGGAAGTGAAACTGTAGAGTCCTTGTACTTAGCAATAAAAACTCATGGTCAGAAGTTCAAGCCCTAGAACTGCTAGTACAAAAAAAGGCCTTTTTAGGGGTAGTATGTGACTATATTGGTGATAAAGTTAATGTTCAGCAAGTCCTCAGCCCTGAGTTCAAGCCCCAGCACTACCCAAAGAACTGAAACAAGAGAAGGAAAGTCATCTCTATTAAGACTTTAAAAGGAGAATCCTTTACAAGCACTAATATTTTGCAAAGAGGCCCATCCTTCTGGTGTTCAGTTAGCAATACTGGCTCTCACCGCCGTCCCACTCCATGGATGAAAATATATTTGGTCATGAGAGGGCTGCTTAGGGCAGAGATTGTGTTCAGAAATGCTCTTCATTGCACATCCTAACTGGCCACTACAGACATTACATTAGCATCATGCACACAGTGTTCAACTATCTTCCTCTTGAACTTTTTTCCCTGACCCCCAGCGAAAGCTTTCTGGAGTTATAAATGTGTGAAAGGTGGTCATTTATATAAACCTAGAGAAATACAAGGAGATAGCATTGGAAGAAAATTGTTATTGCACTCTGATCTCAAAGGAAAATTGATTTATTATTATGAAATAACAAAGTACTCTTAAGGCTAAAACCTTTTTTGCCCTACTTCAACCTGATGAAAAGGTTTACTTCCAAGTTATAAACCCATCCAAAATGTGGCCTCTAATGGAAAAATCTGAGAGTGCCTTCACACGTGGCCATAGAGACTACTGCTCTAATAAAAGGCTTCATTAAAATATGGTTGGAATCTCTGTGCTATGGCAATTTTCAGCGATAAATTGAAAGAGAATTGGTTGCACCTATAATGAGAGTTCAATTAAATGATCTTGAGGGGGAAAAAGCTAAAAGGAAATTAAATATTGACTCCTTTACCATTGAGGCTTATCTTCAAGGGGATAATATATGGACCTGAGGGAAAAATAATGCAGATCAACAGACATGACCTTCCCTTGTTTATAAGTTTACTGAAAAACAGCAGGAACGAAGTCATTGTAACAAAGCTATCGCCCCACTCCCACCAGATTGTAATGAAATAGGGTGATACAAGATTGCATGTTTCACCCAGAAATGTCTTGAAGCTTGGCAGATAATACCAGGAAAATACTATGAACTCAGAGTCCAATCAAAACATTATGCATTGCTCATTATGTGAACTATTAATCATCTGCAGTTGCCTGAATAATCTCTGAGTAGCAAACATATACCCTGGTTTCTGAGTTCCCAGCTGAGAGTGTTGTAGGCTGATAATAACATCTCCTTAGGGTCGCTTGAATTTCATGTGGTATTTTGTTAGATTTTTAAACTTATCTTCATAACCAGAAAAATTAATTTTGATATTTGCTTGAAATTTATTTTGATATTTAAACAGCCGAGACTTATCCAATCCCTCCAGTGTCCTGCAGTGAGTCAAATTGAAACTCTGAAATAGTTTTTTCTCACCTATGCTCTGTCCAGGCCATGTCTCTTCCTCTGGATGTCTACTTTGACCTTTATCTTTTTCTCTCCCAGATCCATTTCTCTCTCAGCATAGACACATCCAAACCCTGTACAATTAGGAAGAAGTTTTTTCCTGGACAGTATCAGGCTCATTGATCTGTCTCCCCCGCGCAGGCTGTAAACTTACCCAGGGCAACTGCATGGTCTACCTTAGGTGAACCCTTCTCAAATTCAACATCTTCACATCTGGAAAGGTTGGGGGCTTTCTCACCCTGTGCTCACATGGAATCTAATTATCCCATCCCTAAATAAACCCTCCAGCACTGTCATAATGAAGTCACAGCAAAGCCCATCATGCAGAAAAGACGAAACAGCTTCTAGCACTCCTTGCAGTGAGTAATAAATACTTGATGAGTGGAGTATTGAAGAAAAGACAGTAAATGGCAGGGTGCACAATGGGGCCAAGGTCAGAGCAAGTTTGTTTCTAGAGTGAAGAGGGATGTATTCCCCTGACTCTGTTTAAACCCATAAACAAACCAGCTCCGCTGTCAGAACAAAATTCACTATCTTTCGCTAGCCTTGAGAGAAATGATCTACTTGTACTAATGTTTTATGCCGTTCAAACAGCAAAAGTATGGTGCCACTTATTGAAATATTTTCCAATCTCTTATTTTTATGTATTTTCCTATTTTTTTTGCTTTGGCCTATGAAAAAGTTTTTAGAGCTCTATGAATATTTCTCTAATGGAGTCTGCCTCCCTCTTTTCATATTATATTGTACTTATTTTGATAG
Source organism: Megascapheus bottae (assembly GCF_031878675.1). Lineage (NCBI taxonomy): Eukaryota > Metazoa > Chordata > Mammalia > Rodentia > Geomyidae > Megascapheus > Megascapheus bottae. Next base: position 33,533,397 of record NC_143509.1, read on the forward strand.
AAAATGCTTGGTTGAAGAAGCTATCATGTAAGTTATGTAAATTTCAGGTGCAGGATCACCTTCTAACAGACAGCGTCTGAGAAGCACCCATCGATGAGATGATAAAGCACCCATGGACAGATGAGAAAACAGCATCACAAAGCATGAGATCTTTGCCGCTGTCTAAGTGGTGAGAGCACCACAATCAGATTCAGATTAAAACATCCACAACAACAAATAACATAATGATCATAAAGAAATGAAGAGTAAGAGATTTGATTTCCAATGCTGGGGCCATAATATATCCCTATTTGCCCAAGTGTCTGAGATCACTAGGCAGGAGGAGGGGGCCAAAAAAAGAGCAATAATGTAATAGAGATTTACCCTAACCCTTTGCCCCTCTGCTGCATTTAAAGATGATACAGTTTTTCTTGGCATCCAGTACAGTAGGTGGCGATGTTGTACTACCTGGATGATTGTGATTTTTAGTTTTACCCTTCCCCCGCCCTTATCACAGACATTAATCTCTATTACAACTATACATTCTTGGCCAGCCATTGTCTCTTGTATACCTGGTAGTTACATTAACCTTTGACCGAGTTTAAGAAACAGGGATCTCTTATCACACCATACTAATAAGTCAGACTTGGAAAACCAAGAGATCTTTGGATTTGTTCCTGTATTACAAAGGTACCTCACATCCAATGTCCCAGATCAAATACATCTCTATCTCCTAGCTACCCATATTTGCTATTTGTTTTCTCTTTTACTCTTGGGGGCACACCATCTACCCAGTATCCAAGTCAGAAACCTGTAGAAAAATGAGAGATCAATATAGTGGAAAAGAATTGGTCTTAAATTAATTGGGTTCTGAAGTCAAGCTGGATTTCAGCTGATTCAAATAGTGTGACTTGGAGAAAGTTATGTTTCAATTGCAGTTTTTCCCATCATAATATTTCATAGTTCTTGTTTAATCTGGCACATATGGAAAGGCTTCGCTACTCCAACGATTCTGAACATGACTGTGATGTCAGGTGATGAGCTTTGCCTCTTTCCCCAGCCATTCTTCACCTAAAAGGCTATACAATCCAGCACATTCCAACTAAAATCCATTCATATCTTGACCTTATGTCTAACATTTTGCCTTAGGTCCCAATTAATTTTTGCGTAATTATTACTCAATGAGCTCCTAACCTGTTTCTTTACTTGAGTGGAATCTACTTCTATTTGTCCATCATGTTGCCCCAGAAGAATAAATACATTCTTGTTTTCCACTGCTTAAGATTCTGCAGTGCCCTGCCTTCTGTTTATAAATCCCACACTCCTTTTTATGTGACAGAAAATGTTGAGAGTTATAAACCCTGAACATTAAGTAATGACATCTCTGGCGGCCTGTCACTCACACTCTTTATACCCTTCATTCCAGATGTGACTAAAAGAAGCCAAAAATTGTTTCACTCCTTGTGCCTACCACTGGTCTGTCAAAAGGACACCATTGTATATCCACCTTCTTCCTGTCAACCCTGTGGCAAGCTTGTTTCGTTCTCATTTATGTAATGTCAACCTTAGTACCACGTCATCACAGGATAGCATTAGTAGCAGTTGTAGAAGCAATACCACACAGAGCATATAATTCTTTTAAACTCCAGATGGGAATATACTAGTAGCAGAAGCTTAAAGGGAAGTTATCCTAGAAACAGTGGAGCAATAACTTAGCATGAAGAATTAGCATGTAAGTTAACTAGCAAGTGTACTTCATCTCTGTTGGAGTCAAGATTAGAGTGATCAATTTGTCACTGGTAGCTGGCATCCCTTTCCTCCATGGTATTTAGTAAATGCACCTTCATTGATAGTTCAAGGTCAACATGTGAATTTCCAATTCTACAATGCTAGCAGTTTTCAATTACTAGAACACATTTTGTCACAGACTTACCAATGCCAAGTTTCACCTACATGTTCTGGTAAGAAGGCTGCTTTAAAAGCACCACTAGCTTTAAAAGCAAATTCATTTCTTTCTTTTATTTTCTTTGCATCTAGATGTCCCTCCCATAGATTCTGAGTCCTCCCTGACCTCCTCCTCCTCTTCCTCCTCCTCCTCTTCATCGTCATTGTCATATGTCTTCGTCTTCTCCTCCTCCTCCTCCTCCTCCTCCTCCTCCTCCTCCTCCTCCTCCTCCTCTTCTTCTTCTTCTTCTTCTTCTTCTTCTTCTTCTTCTTCTTCTTCTTCTTCTTCTCCTTCTTCTTCTTCTTCTTCTCCTTCTTCCTTCCTCCTCCTCCTCCTCCTCCTCCTCCTCCTCTTCTTCTTCTTCTTCTTCTTCTTCTTCTTTTTCTTCTTCTTCTTCTCCTTCTTCCTTCCTTCCTTCCTTCCTTCCTTGCTTCCTTCTTCTTTCCTTCCTTCCTTCCTTCCTTCCTTCCTTCCTTCCTTCCTCCTCCTCCTCCTCCTCCTCCTCCTCCTCCTCCTCTTCTTCTTCTTCTCCTCCTCCTGCTTCCTTCCTTCCTTCCTTCCTTCCTTCCTTCCTTCCTTCCTTCCTTCCTTCCTTCCTCCTCCTCCTCCTCCTCCTCCTCCTCCTCCTCCTCCTCCTCCTTCTTCTTCTTCCTTCCTTCCTTCCTTCCTTCCTTCCTTCCTTCCTTCCTTGCTTCCTTCCTTCTTTCCTTCCTTGCTTCCTTCCTTCCTTCCTTCCTTCCTTCCTTCCTTCCTTCCTTCCTCCTCCTCCTCCTCCTCCTCTTCCTCCTCCTCCTCCTCCTCCTCCTCCTTCTTCTTCTTCTTCTTCTCCTCCTTCCTTCCTTCCTTCCTTCCTTCCTCCTCCTCCTCTTCCTCCTCCCCCTCCTCCTCCTCCTCCTCCTCCTCCTCCCCCTCCTCCTCCCCCTCCTCCTCCTTCTTCTTCTTCCTTCTTCTTCTTCCTTCTTCTTCTTGTTGTTCCTTCTTCTACTTCTTCTCCCTCTTCTCTCCAACCCAGTCCTAGAGGACAGGTCAAAACTTTCTTAATAAGGACCAAGAATCACAAGAAATCAGAGAAAGTCTGGATAAGTGGGACTGCATTAAACTGCAGAGCTTTTGTATGGCAAAGGACATAGCTAGTAAATAAATTAGGAAGCCTGCAGAGTGGGAGAAGATCTTCACCAACCATACAACAGACAAAGGCCTCATATCTAAAATATATCAACAGCTCAAAAAATTGAATCAATCCAAAACTAATCTCCAAAGTAACAACCATCCCATTAAAAGATGGGCCAAAGATTTGAAGAAAGTCTTCTCTGAAGAAGAAACAAAAATGACCTATAGACAAATGAAGAAATGCTCAACATCTCTGGTCATAAAAGAAATACAAATCAAAACAACTCTAAGATTCCACCTCACCCCAGTTACAATGGCCAGGATCAGGAAATCTAATAACAACAGATGCTGGAGGGGATGTGGCCAGGAGGGATCACTACTACACTGTTGGTGGGAGTGCAAACTTGTTCAATCACTATGGAAAGCAGTATGGCAGTTCCTCAAAAGACTAATTATACAGCTCCCCTATGACCCAGCAATTTCACTACTTGGCATTTACCCAATCATCCAGAAAAAAAGACATATTAAATCCACTAGCACAACAATGTTCATTGCAGCACTATTTACCATAGCAAAGATATGGAACCAACCCAGATGTCCCTCAGTTGATGAGTGGATCAACAACATGTGGTATTTGTACACAATGGAATTCTATGCTGCTGTCAGAAAGAATGACATTACCCCATTTATTAGGAAATGGAAAGACTTAGAAAAGATCATATTAAGTGAAGTAAGCCAGACTTAAAGGAACTTAGGCTCAATGGTTTCCCTCATTTGTCATAATCAGTAGAAACCTTGGGGTCTCCTAGCAGAGATTTGCAATAGAGCAAAACCTTGATACAAAAGGCCATATAGTAGGATGGTAAATGAAAGGATCTCTAGGATATAGAAACATAAGCCATATAATGAATGATTGTTGTTCTTAAGGTACTATGTTATCTCTCATCTCTTTTGCTGTTCCTTGGTTATCTCATATTGGTACAGTATCTCACTTTGTTACCTGATATATCAGATATATTTGTATTTGGTTATTTGAAATTGGATAAGGAAGGGGGAAACAAGATGAGGGGTGGGGGTGGGGGGGAGGGAAATGGGGACCAAGACATGTATAAGGGTATCAATGTATGGGAATTAATGCACCATCTATCTGGCAAATATCATGTGACCCTTCTATTAATTACAATAAAATATATGAAAAAATAAATAAGTCTGCTAAGTGTGTTTGCCATCTCCATAGATTTATAGGAGAGGGTCATGATCAGTATTTAAGAATGAACCTTCACTTGTCATAGGCTACTGATACTTACAAGGAAAGTGTGGCTGATTGTGGAAAATTGCATTTATTCTTTTATTGAAGCTCCTGAGTATCTTGTTTTCTGAAATGATAAGAAATAAGTTTGCATCAGTAGAATTACAAGGAAGTTTGAATTTACTCCAGTGATTTCATGCCCTGGAAAGGAATTTTCCTTCCATCATATGGGTTTTACAATACTATTGGTTATTTATTATTTTTATCTAGTAACAGATCATCATCTGAGGGAAATTGGCCAACGCCTTACTTGCCATACAAAGTAATGGCCTAATCTCTGCCATTTTCATTTTCCTTTCCATTCCAAATTCTTTTTCAATTTTCACTCACACTATGGTCATTAGTGAGACCCATCCAGTTCTCACAGTCACAGTCTTTCCAGTGCATATACCCTCGTTATCCAGCATGGCTCACTTGTGATTCTCATCCCATTTCTAGAGGTCTTTGTTCTCAACTCTCATTTTATTAAAGTTTGCCATTCAATCTCTGCTACTCTTTGTTCCTGATTCTTGAATTTGACCATCTGTCAAATGCTGCTTTTTCCAAACCCACGTTTGAATACATCCCATCAACACCCCACCATAAACTCACCTTATTCTTACCTGATGTGCTTTAGAGTCCTTTTAGACCTCTGTCAGAATAGATGTAGTCTTAGAAGTAATTGAATGTTCCTTTTACATTTGGCATCTCTCTTCTTTAAACTATACGAATTTGTATTCCTCTGACTTCTATTTTTTGGTTTTAAACCCTCACTATACCTTTTTGACTCTTTTGAAATTTATTCTCTTTCATAGTAAGATTCCTCAAGATGGAGTTGTACTTCCATGCTATGTGGAATTTCTTGTAGCACTTGACATTTACATAGCCTCTTGATGCCTTTACAATAAAACCCTAAAGCTAAATTTCTTTTTCTTTTTCTTTTTTTTGCCAGTCCTAGGCCTTGAGGTCAGGGTCTAAGCACTGTCCTTGGGCTTTCTCAAGGCTAGAACTCTACCACTTGAGCCCCAGCACTACTTCTGGCTTTTTTTTCTATGTGTGTGGTACTGAGGCATTGAACCCGGGTCTCTGGACTTGCTAGACAAGCCCTCTACTACTAGGCCAAACTCCCTGCACGCAACTGATATCTTTCCAAATAATCATCACCCTAAATTGGGCATGATAACATTTTATTTTCCCTGGAAGGGTACCTTTCTATGTGGCTACTACCCATTTTAGTTCCTGAAAATATATTTAGATTCTATCTTTAGGCCTTTTTATAGATTTCTAGGACCAGAAATTGAGATCTCTGAAGACTATAGAAGAGCCAATGAGTTGCTGGACTTTTGAGTAGTTTCAGTCAAGTATGGTACATTTTTATGCAAAAAATTCAAATTTTGTAGTTTAAATCTTTAATACTGTGGTAATTTAAGTGTTGAATATGTTATAGAGAGGTTAGGGAAAGTCCATATAATGCAAGCCTATAGGGTACAAGTAAAGCATTGTTTCTTTAACTAGTGAAAACAGGGAAAGCAATGAATTAGAGGAAAGTCTTAGTCATAGAAGTGGAGAGGTTATAGGGATACATTTCTACGGGCAAACTCATGCATTTCTTTATCCTTGCCACGAACATCAAGCACTCATGTTAGAAATCAATACTAATAGAATAGCATGCTGTTCTTGCCTCCGTTGGAATGCATGAATCATTGCAGTCAATCAGATCTGAATTCAGAAAAGCCATGGTGAACTGCTAAATGTAACAATGGAGAGAATTCAAAAATCACATAGGAAAGAAATGTTCTTCAAGATTATATAGGAATTGCCATGATTTGACTGAAAAAAGTCAGATAACTAATAAAAGATTATTTTAATAGCATTCATCATCATGTATATGCGATCATCCCTTTTTAGATGTCCCTCCAATTACTGATAACAATTCTAAATTTTGTTAGTAACAAGACCTTTGTTTGTATGTTCTCTTAAAATTGAATTTTAGATTCAATGTCTTGCAATATTTTGTCATTGAGAGGACCTTATTGTATAAGTACAACATTTTGGAGAAAGTAAGGTGGAGGAGGAATTTTGACTTTGCATCTGCATATTAGCAGAAAAATTGCTAGAATTTCTTTGTACAGTAAGAGACAATGAGATAGGTGACAGCAGTTTGTAGTAGCTCACAAGCACCAAGAATGTGCTATTCTCCTTACTCTGCATTCAGTGTTGTCTCATTGGTAACCAAAACAGCGCCATAATGAGATTATTCATACCTGGGAAATCAGAAAATGCTTTAAGTCAAAGCTAAAAACAAGCTCCACTTGCTTTAGACACTGGTATGGTATATGTACAATATACCTACATATGCTAATTGTATTAATTATATAAGAAAATATACTGAATCTACAACATGCCAAAAATGTGCTAAATGTATACCCCTATAAGAAGGCGTTAGTTACTAGATTTGGGGAGCCAAATGGACTGGATATTTTGTTTTTATTCTTTATTTGTGTGTGTGTGTGTGTGTGTGTGTGTGTGTGTGTGTGTGTGTGTGTGTGGTTGTGTGTATTCTTTATAGTTAACTAGGGACTTGCTGATTTGTGAAGTAAAACACTACAAAATGTGAATCATTTTTAGTAATAGTGTAATGTACTACTTTGACAATTCATTAACCACTAACATTCACTATAAAAAATTAACCATTAGTCATATAATCAACACATTTTCAATGAGATTTCATAAATGGCATCAAAATAAAATTACCCCAGTGACTTTAAATGAAATAAACTTGAAAGGATAAATGAAAGTTCCCAGTGGGACAGTCACAAAAGCCTTTAATAGACATTGAACATAGTAATAAAATTATAATTTATATTTGATTAGTAGAGTTAAGAGTTAGAATGTTCCTACGAATAACAAAAATAACATTAATTTATTTTATTATATTTAATAGTTGTAGAAATGGGTTTCAATTCAACATATAAACTTAGTAGTATAATGCCTCTTGGTTAACATAACCTCTTCCTTTGTTCATCTCCCATGTAGCCCAACTCACTGGTCCCCTCAAGAAACAAAATTATTTTAAAATACTTGAAAATGATTCAGTGTAGAGAAAGAATAATAAACATACATATCTGAATTTCTCATCAAAGTAATATAGGCAAATTGTCAATTCTCTTCTTTCTACCTTTCCTGTTCCAGTCCCATTTGAATCAAAGTCTGGGTTTTCATAACTTAGAAAATAGGTGGATCTATCTAAGTAAATAAATGATGAACTTGGATAATAGTAATATGTGGGTAGTGAATGTCGTATCTTAACTTATGATAGATGTTAATACACTAAAATTCTTTCGAGCTAGAAAGTGTTTGAAGCTGGACATCAATGGCTCATATTTCGAATCCTAGCTACTCAGAAGACTTAAATCTGAGGATTGCAGTTCAAACCTAGCATGGGTAGGTATTTGAGGGACTCCCATCTCTAATTAACCAACAAAAAGCCAGAGTGGCACTGTGGCTTCAATGATAGTGAGAAAGGACAGCACACAGATGCTGAGTTGAACTCACAGAGCTAGTTAAAAATATAGGAAATTTTGGCTTCCAAAAATCAGAATACGAGCCTGCCATTAATTTACACATCATCAATGGCTGCTGGTAAAAGTGGGTAGATGCCACACATATGAATGGCCAGCCAAACCTAAAGCACTCACTTTCTGTGCCTTTATATAAAAAGTTTACTATTTTTCTTTATTTTTTTCTGTTTTTCTTTTCTTTCTTTTGTGTGTGTGGGCATGGGGAGGGGCGACGGAGGGTTGTCACACACATGACCTAGTCCTGTGGCTTGAAATAAAGGCCTGTACACTGCCCTTGACCTTTTCTGATCAGTACCAATACTCTAACACTTTAGTCACAGTTCAACTTCAGGCTTTTTGGTTATTAATTGGAAATAAGTCTCCAGGACTTGTGTCCTCGGGCTAGCTTTGAACTGCAATCCTCAGATTTCAGCTTTTTGAAAAGCTGGGGTTACAGGCAGGATCTGCTTATCCCTAACTCAGTTCTGCTTTTTTATTTGATGTTGTAATTCCATTCCTTTGACTCGATTCAACATCATTCAAGTCCATTTTCTTATGCTATTTTCAAATAGCTATGTAATTTAATTGTGAAATGTGTAGCTAGGTAATTTAATTGTGAAATGTGTAAACAAGGAAAGAAATGATGCATCTGCAATCAACTAAATTTCTAACAGATTTTGTACTCAGATTTCCCTGTTATTCTGAGTGATCTCCGTCCAAAGGCTCTTGGGCAGTTGGTAATATTTCAGCTTCCTCTGGTCTCTTCTTACCAAACTCAGGGGACAAGAGAACACAGCTTTGAATACTAAAAAGAGATCAGGAAGGTAATGCCTATGAAAGAGAACATAAAGGGAAGGTCTCACAATTATTTTGCCTTCTATTTATGAGAGTTAAGATCATGATTTTGCCAAATAAGAACTTTTATAATGCACCCAAGTTTTATAGACCTTCTTTTGGCATCCATTCATTTTTTAATGCCAAGAGCTTTAGATAACTAAATTTAACTTTGATTTTCGTCTGTGGGCCTGATCATAGCTTTGAATGCCTCTGAATGGAGATGTGAATATGTCTTTATGCCATTTAACCTGTTAATGTAAATGCAGTAACTGAACAGAGGAAAAGAAAGTAATTATCTCCAGATTAGGAGCTGACAAATATAGGTATAAATCAATAGTGAACAACCATGGAGCTTTTCTATCTATAAATCATTTTTCTGTTAATTTTATAACATTGTTAAATGTGATTTTCAATAACTCAACTCATTTCTGTCTTGTTTTCCTAAGTATGAAGAGATAGAGAGAGAGACTCCCACATGCTGATTTTTAAACTCAAGGTTTCTTTAGAATTATCTCTTCAAATGCAAACTCTCTCAGGGTCATTGGGTTTCAGGGAATGACAAACATGCAAAGAACAGAGACAGAAGGAAAAGCACGGAGAATGAATTTGGGCAAAATGTACTCTCTGTAATTGAATAATACAGTATATCAAACAATTTAGTCTCACTTTTAGCATTTTACCCTAAGACAAGACTTGGTGGGAAGAGGGGGGAGTCTGTGATAATTTTCCCATATTTATAATAGGGAAAGTTTGATAGGTTATGAATGCTTTGTTTCAAGGTCACCCAAGTAATCATCAACATACCCACTTTTACAGCTAAGTCTAATTTCAAATTCATCTCTCTTAGCACAATTATTTTTAAAAGACCAAAACAGTGTAAAGCTTAAGGAAATCAGCTAAAAATGTACTTAGGAATTCTTTATTCTCTAATTTTGATTCTGATTATCTAATTTGAAGTATGTTTATTTAACAGTCTTTAATCAAAATCTAGAATATGGTTTTATTTTCTCTAACTTCTGAAAAAATAATTTTCCTGTCAGGATGAAAAATAATGCAAAAGAAATTCACATGTCTATGCTGTCTTTAGTAGAGAAATTGTGTTCTGTTTGGTACACATTGGCAGAAGTAATGAAAAGAAGGATGACTGTTAATAAAAAGATTTGTCCCTGAAACTAGTAAGTACAAAATAAAAATATAACTGAAAATTTGGAAACTATTCTTTTCCATGGTTTTATTGTTCTTGTTGGTTGTTGTGAGGGTGTTTGTGTGTGAATGTGTTCTATCTCAAGTGTTTTCTTTCAGTAACTTCAGTTGCTGAGTTCTCTCTATTGTGTCCTATATTTGAATAATACACAATTACACTTCAATATGTTTGCAATCTCATTTTGGAATTTATTCCATTTGTTATTTGTTCCCTAAAGAACATTTATTATTTTGAAAATTCACAAATTTTATTTTCTGTGTCTACAACAGACGTGTGTGTGTGTGTTTCTCATTTCTTGACTTGGTTATGAAGTAGTAAGGCAAATTCTATTTTCCCAAACTGACTTCTAAAATATTGGTATCTCTCTTCAGAGTACCCAGGATATTCTGATTTGATCACTTCATTTTAGAAACCTTACTGAAAAATAATCTGAATTTACACAGAGGGCTTAATTTCTTTTGCAAATGTGGGCTCTAAGATGCTGTGGAATTTTATTGATTTACTTGGAAAATCACTGAGCTGCCCTTCAACACATCTGAGTTGGAAGGACGCACTGCAGCTGCTCTGTCACAGTGAAAGCCATTTGTCTCACAACATTACACAGTACATACTGGAACTCCAGATACATTTTCCTTGTCTAAAATACAGCTCTTATGTGTAAGTCATTTTAATGGTATGATAGTATAAAAACTAATGATCAGATCTTTTGATGTGGATTTTACTATTGTCAGTTTGTACTTTGTCTGTCATAAAAATTTGACCTTTGTATACCATGTCACAAACCCTTTTTGATGAGATGAATCAAATACAATAGTTTATTCAAGAAATCAGTTTTCCCTCTTTTCCTATGCCCTTGATCTCTGTCGTCTATGAGATTGGGTACTTTTCTATTTGTCTCCCAAATCTTATAACTTCCATACATCTCTAGACAGAACCCATGAAACCCAACTGACTCACTTCAGGGCCACAGCTCCTGTATGTGATCTTGCCAAAATGTCAGACACCTACCTGATCTAATGAAGATTTTACAATCTACTTAGATACAGCTGATTTTGACAATGAAAAAGAGCATCCATTTTCCATATATTGTTTCCTTATTTTTTCCATATATTGTTATTGTAATTAATAGAAGGGTTAGATTATATTCACCAGATAGAAGGTGCATTACTTCACAAACATTGATACCCTTTCTCATCACTTGGTCTCCATTTCCCTCCCCCCGCCCCTGCCCCTCATCTTGTTTTTCCCCCTTCACTATCTGATTTCAAATAACCAAATACACATATATACAATATATCAGATAACAAGGTGAGCTACTGTAACAATATGACATAACAAAGGGGCAGCAAAAAAGATGAAAGATAACATAGTACATTAAGGACAACAATCACTCATTATATGGCTTTTGTTTCTATATCCTAGATGTCCTTTCATTTAGCATCATACTGTATGGCCTCATGTATCTAGGTTTTGCTCTATTGCAAATCTCTGCTAGAAGAGTCCAAGGTTTCTACTGATTCTGGCAAATGAGGGAAACCATTGAGCCTATGTTCCTTTGAGTCTGGCTTACTTCACTTAATATGATTTTTTCTAATTCATCCCATTTCCTTACAAATGGGGCAATGTCATTCTTTCTGACAGCAGCATAGAATTCCATTGTGTATAAATATCACATGTTGTTGATCCACTCATCAACTGAGGGGCATCTGGGTTGGTTCCATATCTTTGCTATGGTAAATAGTGCTGCAATGAACATCGTTGTGTTAGTGGATTTAGTATGTCTTTGTTTATGGACAATTGGGTAAATTCCAAGTAGTGAAATTGCTGGGTTATAGGGGAGCACTATAATTAGTCTTTTGAGGAACTGCCATACTGCTTTCCATAGTGGTTGAACACTCCCACCAACAGTGGTATACACTCCCACCAACAATGTAGTAGTGATCCCTCCTGGCCACATCCCCTCCAGCATCTGTTGTTATTAGATTACCTGATCCTGGCCATTCTAACCAGAGTGAGGTGGAATCTTAGAGTTGTTTTGATTTGCATTTCTTTTATGGCCAGAGATGTCAAGCATTTCTTCATGTGTCTATAGGCCATTCTTAATTATTCTTCAGAGAAGACTCTCTTTACATCTTTGGCCCATCTTTTAATGGGATGGTTGTTTCTTTGGAGATTAGTTTTGGAGTGATTCGATTTTTTTAGCTGTTGATATATTTTAGATATGAGCCTTTTGCCTGTTATCTGGTTAGTGAAGATCTTCTCCCACTTTGTAGGCTTTCTACTCAAATAACTACCTATGTCCTTTGCCATACAGTAGCTCTGCAGTTTAATGCAGTACCACTTATCCAGACTTTCTCTGATTTGTTGTGATTCTTGGTCCTTATTAAGAAAGTTTCGACCTGTGCCAAGGAGGCCTAGTGTATCTCCTATTCCTTCTTGTAAAGTTTTCAGTGTATCTGCTTTTACCTCGAGGTCTTTGATCCATTTGGCGTTAATCCTGGTGCAGGGTGACAAAGAAGGATCCAACTTTAGTTTTCTGCAGGTGCTTAACCAGTTCTGCCAGCATTATTTGTTGAAGAGGCTCTCTTTCTTCCATTCTATTTTTTTAGATCCCTTATCAAAGATTAGGTGGTCATAGGTCTGTGGGTTAATATCTGGGTCCTCAGTTCTACACCATTGCTCTTCCGGCCTGTTCTTGTGCCATCACCAAGCTGTTTTGGTGACTATAGCTCTATAATAGAGTCTAAAGTTTGGTATTGAAATTCCTCCTGTGCTGTTCTTTCTGCTAAGAAGTGTTTTTGCTATATGGGGTCTTTTATTATTCCATATGAAAATTTGGATTGCCTCTTCTATTTCTTTAAAGAATGACATTGGGATATTGATGTGTATTACATTGAATTTGTAGATAGCCCTTGGCAATATTGCCATGTTCATGGTGTTAATTCTTTCAATCCAGGAGCATGGAACTTTTTTCCACTTCCTCAGTTCTGCTTTAATTACCTTTTTCATGGTTTTAAAGTTTTCATAAAAAAGGTCCTTTACATTCTTCGTTAATTCCTAGGTACTTTATTTTCTTTGAGGCTATTGCAAAAGGAGTTGCTTTCCTAATTTTTGCCTTGTTCCTCTCATTGTTGGCATATAGGAAGGCGGTTGATTTTTGTGGGTCAATTTTATACCCTGCTACTTTGCCAAAGTTTTGAATCAGCTCAAGCAATTTGGGAGTGGATTCTTTAGGGTTCTTTAAATACAGAACCATGTCATTTGCAAAGAGGAAATGCTTCACTTCCTCTTTCCCTATTTGGATCCCCTTTATGCTTGCTTCTTGCCTTATTGCTCTGGCTAGGAATTCTAATACCATGTTAAAGAGGAGTGGAGAAAGTGGGCATCCTTGTCTTGTTCCTGATTTTAGAGGAAATAGCTTTAGCGTTTCAACATTAAGTATAATGCTAGCTGTGGGTTTTCATACACAGCCTTTATTACACTGAGGAATGTTCCATGGATTCCTAGTTTCTCCAGAGCTTTTAACATAAAGGGGTGTTGGATCTTGTCAAATGCCATTCCTACATCTATTGAGAAAATCATGTGATTTTTGTCCTTGCTCCTGTTGATGTGTTGAATTATATTAATTGATTTGCATATGTTGAACCAGCTTGCACTACCTGTGATGAATCCTGTTTGATCATAGTGTAGAATTTTTTGATGAGTTGCTGAAGATGGCTGGCCAGTATTTTGTTGAGTAGTTTTGCATCAATGTTCATCAAAGAAATTGGTCTATATTTCGAAAAAGAGCATTCTTTTTTTTTTTTTTTGCCAGTCCTGGGCCTGAGCTCAGGGCCTGAGCACTGTCCTTGGACTTTCTCAAGGCTAAAGCTCTACCACTTGAGCCTCAGCACCACTTCCAGCTTTTTTGTATGTATGTGGTAACAAGGAATCGAACCCAGGTCTTTGTGCATTCTAGGCAAGCACTTTAACCACTAGGCCAAACTCCCAGCCCGAAAAAGAGCATTCTTAAAGAGATTTCATGTAAGGTTAAAGAAAATCTTGATAACCTCAAATTATAGGTCAATCAACCTTCTCCTAGCTACATTTCATAATAGCCATTCTAATATAGACTTATTCTCTACAAAATAGCATAACATGAGATTACATTCATTATGACACATAAGCTTTGAGCAGGTAGGATGGCAAATTTCTGTCAATTATATCAGCATATTTTATAATAAATCCTGTAATAGACTATTTATCTCACTTGTTTGTTTATTACTTAAGACACACACAGAGTGGATCTGGAAGAGTGTCCATTGGCGAGTGAGGACCACCAGTACAATTACAAATTCTGTAGCCATTCTGTAAATCCTCATAATTACAATATAAATGTGCATCCACTAACAGAAATGTGTTTTGTGAATCTGTACCCTACACTGTTCTAGTGTTGGGAACGGAGCATGAGTGAGACTAAGAAATTTTAGTGAAAGTCTCTCATCAGATTAACACAAGTAGAATACTGTGTGATTAGTAAAGAATCTTCGGCTTTGGTGTAGCAGAAGAGCATGTTCCTTTAAATTCTTGAACCAGTAAAGCACTCTACTATTGCATCTGCCTGTTTGCCTGTTTCCTTACTAAAGGAGACAGAAGGAAGCCACAGATTTGAAGGAGATGATTCAAATGAGAATTATCTTTTGGTGAGGTGAGGACTTGTTCATCATCATTTTAGTCCTCTAGGTACAGGGTATGAAAGGAATGGTAGAGAAGTATACCTGCAGGCCAGGAGTCATTGGGGGCTTCTGAAAACATTGAAGTGATTGCTGAAAGCTGGGACAGTTTGTCTTCTATTTTAAAGTCTCAAATGAGAGTTGGTGTCAGTCTCTGCCAGATTCCTTGAAATACTGTCATATATTTCAGGGAGCTGTAAGGGGATCTTTTATTACATCCTTTCAAATCCTGACGTGCCCTCTAGAAGTTGGCTTTAAAATACTTGTAGGTTTTTTTCTTCTTTTTTCCTCAGCATAGACACATAAGACTAAGAATCTTTATTATTATTTCTGACCAGTTACAAAGTTTATTTTTGAAGAGATTTATTCCTGTAAAGATTTTGAAGGAATTCTGACCCATAGAACACTTAAACGTTATAAGATGTTTCTAATGAATTCACCTTAAATGACTCTGGGCTACCAATGTATTTTACTTTTCTAAAATACAACTCTCTGAGGCTTTCTGTTTGCATATAAATTTCTTCAGATTTCTTTTGCAGTTTCTTTACATTAAATTTCTGCAGTCTTCCTTAGCACGGAGTGTCATTTTTGCTTGGCCTTTTAAAAATGAAATTGGGGTGATAGTGGAAAAAAATTCTTTCATTTCTCACTATTTTAGGCCTCATTTTTCTGAGCCTTTTCCTTGTTTCAGTTTCAGTTTTACAAACAAATATTCTTAGGATATTGATCTTAACGATATTAGACTAGTTATGGAAACTCAATGAAAAATAGAGTCTCTCTACCATGGAGAATTTAGAATCCTTTTCACTTCTCTTTTCAATTATCACTTCAGTAATTTTCTTGCTCATTTTTAATTGCCTTATTTTCTTCTAAGTGTGATAGCCTTTTGTATGTGTTTGAGAAGATGGCTGCTTTTTCCATTCAGCTTCAAGGCAACAAGCATAACTACATAATATGCCAATGACAATGGCAGTGCTTTCCCCTTCACCATGGCAATTGAAGGAAGCTGTGGATGGCACATTGTATGTCTTCTCAATTCTCCTTCTGGTCTACTCCACTTCCATGTCTTCTCGACCCACCTGGGAAATGTTTTGATTATAAATAGAAATCATTCTTGCATTTATTATTCTTCAGGCTAATTAACATAGTGATACAATTGGACAGAAAATACCAACATACATAATATAATGGTCAGTAGCACCTTTTATATAGTAGTAGACTGATTCACTTTGATACTGGGTATAGAAATCTGGATGCTTTGAAGTAGTCTATCACTTCATGGAGTACTGAAACCTTGAAACATTTCTGACCAATAAAGGTTTTTTGTTTGTTTGTTTGCTTGTTTGTTTGGTGGGTCATAGGGCTTAAAGTTGGCCTGGGCACTGTCCCTGAGCTCTTTAGCTCAAGGCTATCCCCCTACCCTTGAGCCAAGTCCCACTTCCCATTTTCTAGAAGTTAATTGGAGATGAGTCTTAGGTCATTTGTGCCTGGGCTGGCTTTAAACCTTGAGCCTCAGATCTCAGCTTCCTGAATAACTACGATTAGAGGCATGAGCCACCACACCCAATAAAGTTTTGACCATCTACCCAAATCAAATAACATAACAATTATGGTACTTTTCTATGGGCTTGCCAAGTTGTCTTTCCCAGATAATCCAACCTGTTTCTCACTCTTTCTCAAATGACCCCTCAGACCTGCCTGAAGCCTCCGACTGCAAGGTTTAACTACTATATTTTCTTTTTTCTTATAGATGAATGACATTATTTCTTTGGTCATTTTTTAAAATTGTCATTTGTTCACAGTTTGAATTTGCAAATTCAAGTGAGTTAGAAAAGACTCTAGAGCAAGGGTAATCAAAGATTATCCTCCAATCTTAATTTGTGTTGCCTACTTAGAGGAATATGTGTCTGACAGATCTGAGAATCCAAGCTAAACAAGGGAAGGGAGAATGGACTCTGGCTCCTCTAGGATATACTCTTTATATAAGGGTAATAAAAATAATAATAAAAGGTAGGATAATGCACACATGTGTTTCTGATATTTCCTGTTCATGATCTAGTGCTAGACCCTTTATGTGGCCCTTCCCTGGGCATATATGGGCCTATCGAACTCTTGCAGTGAGTTATGCTAGAAATACATCACTTGGGGCATTGCCAGAAAGCATAGAAATAGTAAAAATAACAGGACTCATAGATCCAGCACCATTCACTCTAACAGATTTGCCTTTCTCAGTGCAATGGAAGTCTCAGAGGGCTCTCAACCTTTCCTTGAAGCAAAATGAATGTCACTGACATGGCAGAATTTGTTAGATTCTGAGAACTCTTGTGTTCACAGAAATTAAAGTCCTTTACATTAGTTGGTGGGTGGTTCTTGAAATTTAATCATAGAGAATAAATATATCTTTTTAGTCTACTAAGAAATTAAGATCTAAATTTGAGGGTCATTGTTTCCAATGCTATGCTGGTTGACAAGACTGAGGAACCTCAGCCAATTTCATTTTTTACTTCCAAGTTGAAAGAAACAAATATTTCACTGTTACTACAAGTGACTTTATAGACAAGGAAACTGATAAAGTATATAACAATATGTTCAACCTCATATAATCATATTAGTAGCCAACTTTATTGGTATCCAACTTTATCTTGTTTCTGCATCTTAGTACAGATTGCATTGCTTTAAAAAGTCATTCATACCAACCATTTTCTTTCTGATTTAATGAACCCACTGATATCTTACTGTATTGAAATCTCACTTCTGATATTTTGTATAGTATAAGCAATTGATAAACTAATTTATGACACATTACCAGTAGATAAGATTCCACAGCTTATCATGCTTATTTTCTACTTTCTTAAGAATTGTCTCACACAGAAGTGGGAAACTGTATTTTTCTGTCTGTTAAAGGCCCTTGGAGTATTTATGCCATTATTTGTGGAATACAAGAAATTTCTAATACAAGCATATGGCCAAGAATGCCCAATGAAGTACATAAGAGCAGCATAAAAATCACATACCAGATGATTTTGCAGGTTTAATAACATCACCCTCAGACAAAATATTCCTACTCCTAGTATGATATAATAGAGCCACATTAACCTTTAAAAATTCTGCATGCCTCACTAACCTATCATCACTATTTTATAAACCAATCTCTGATAAATTATAAATATATTTTCCATTTTTTTCTATTGTGTAGGCAAAAGAGTGGTTGATTCTTTAGGTAGATGGTTTCTATCTTCTGTGTCCACCACAGTAGTGCGCTCTCCCTCTCTCTCTCTCTCTCTCTCTCTCTCTCTCTGTCTCTCTCTCTCTCTCTCTCTCTCTTTCTTCTCTCTCTCTCTCTCTCTCTCTCTCTCTCTCTCTCTCTCTCTCTCTCCCTCCCTCCCTCCCTCCCTCCCTCCCTCCCTCCCTCCCTCTCTCTCTCTCTCTCTCTCTCTCTCTCTCTCTCTCTCCTTTATTAAATATTAAGAAGGTCCATCTTACTAAGGTTATCTTTGATTAATTAATAACTACTTGAAAAGGTCTTTGGAAGCCTCAAATAATAAGAATGTTGTAAATGTTCCTCTCCTGTAGTTCTTGGCATTTTCTCCCCTAGGGACAGTTGAAGGTCTTTACAGTCTTCTGAGTCCACTAATCATTAAAAATCGGAACTAGAACAGATGTATATTATATCTACAGAATATTGCCTCTGGTCAAGCTCAACAGGCAGGAAACATGCAAAACCCAGTAAACCCAAAGATCTACTCCATCACAAAGAAAAACTACAAGGTAGCCTTTTCCCCATCCCTTTCTGAAAGGATATTTAAGTGTAAAGGGTTTGTTCAGCAATCCCATTAGTGAAGAAGAGATGATACCTTCTTACTATGAGGCACAGGACTGAAATACATACAACTACTTCAAGTCTTTGGAGACTAGTTCCTTGTTGGTATTTCCAGATTCTACAAAGAGTTTCTTTGACATCAAGGAGAAGCATCCCGCTTTTCCATTCTCCCTATTTCCAGCATGTGGTGGTGTCCTGTCTCTCTCCTCACCCCATATGGAGAGCTGAGAGTGATGTGGAAAGCAGTGTTTTAAGGAAAATATGGTTTAGGGTTGCTTGGATTTTTCCGTCTTACTTTTCACTCTATCAAGTTAAAAAATGAGGCTGGACAATTTCCACAGCATATTGACAATGTGGTTTTAATTCAAACTTGACAGGTAAGAGAATAACAAAGAATTTCTTGTACTAAATTAACTAATTCTACACAGGCTGGCAGGATTGTGACGAGAACATTATATTACTCCAATACCTGAGGCATTTCTACAGCTTACCTTTGCCTCTACTCAAGCTGTTAGAAATGGAGTAAAACAGTGTGATAGAAAGTAATTTTTGTAATGTATTTAAAGAGCCACATAATGTATTTGTATTTCTAAACCTCATAAATTTGCTTTGGGTAATTTATCTTAAAGAAATAATTCAAAATGAGGGGGGGAAGCTACATAAAAAGAATTCAGTGTAATTTATTATACTTGGTACTTTAAGCAGCCTGCATATTTAATGAGATATATGGTAATTCCTATCCCATCATCTCCCACCAATTCAACACCACCTGTCGGTGCTGGCTTTAAAGCATGTGCAAGGCAGAGTTGTCTCTGAAGCCAGACAGGGATTGAGATGACCAGGGGCAAATACCTGTGACTCTAGTGGACTGCCAAAGTCTGAAGCAATTAGTATTGATGAACTTTTAAAGGTATATTGGAAATTTAGACACTGCTTATAAATGACCAGAAGGAAATAGAGAAAAATGAATATGATTTGGATTGTTGACATGGGAGAATTGTGCAATAATTATTCCTCTTTCATTTCTAATTCTGTTAGCATAATTTTAATGTCTGTACAAATATTTCAGTGAGAACTATTGGCAAGCTAAATATATTTTAGGTTTATTAATTTATCTAAAGAATAAAATGCAATCACATAAACTCTCCAGACTCTAGGAGCTTAAACTCAATTTCTGAAGACACACCATTTGTCATTACTCTCACTAAGAATCGACTCATACTACTAGAATAGGGAAGTACATCTTACATCCATCACAGACATGCATTTGTATTTGAAAATCATATCCCAAACTTCTTATTATTCACTTTCAGGAAATTACTAGCCTATAGATTTTTATTATATTAGCGCTCACAAAATCAGGAAGTTCTCTTTGAATGATTCAAGTCAAGTAATATCTAATTGGGAGAAGAGACAAGGTTTAATTAGGATCAATGATATTTGCTATCTGGAAGAGAAACGCAAAGCAAGTTTTATTTTAATCCCAGGCTTGACTCACAAACATGGCTCTGTTGGGATTCTCTGGTCCTTGAGTTACTTTCCCAGCATCTCCACTGCAAATCTTTCTTTAGCATTGTACTTTTTCAAATATGAGCATCTCACGTTTAGAACCTTCTGTTAACAATCTTTACTTCAAAAGAATGTGTGTGTGTGTGTGTGTATGTGTGTGTGTTTGTGTTTATTTTATACAATATAGACCATGGCATCCTAATCATATAATTTCAAACCTAGACACACTTATGTTTAATAATCTCTCCCATTAAACCATCAGTTTAGCTGATGATGCAAATGGTTTCTGATGATTTACACTGTTGTTTGAATGGCTTGTGTTTGCATTTAAGCATGGATTCCTCAAGAAATAACCTCCATGCCTCTTCCCAAAATACCTCATTGGAAGAATGAGCAGGAGATTCATGAAATTAGGACCTTTCCATTAAACCTTAAATGTTATTGGAGAGTTGATCCAAGACCCTTAGATTCACTGGGCTATGATGTTCTAGGTTTTATGCTACTTCACGATGAATGGTGATGGTACAGTAGATGAAGAGCTTAACAAATATGAATGTGCAGAAGAGCAAACTGTCAGGAAAGCTAGCATGGGACTTCACGTTCTTTCTTTTGAACGTGCTCTCTGGCGATGCCCACTGTGCAGTTTTACATGTGGACCACCTATGCCTTGGGTAGCATGGGACAAGGAAATGAGTGAATCCTTAAAGGTCAGGTGAGGAGAAAACTCCAGTCTTTTCTCATAATAAACTAGTGGCCATTCTCCTTTGTCTGTTCGAGTAGCCCATGTAAGCAGTCTATCTCTCAAATAGGAAATTTGGGATTTTGGTGGTTTCTGCCATTTTATTCTCCTCTCATGTGATTCTCTCATTCTTTCCATAAAATAAATGGAAATGCTAAAGTATATACTTTCAATAATATAATTCGGGGTTTTTATGGGGGTATTTATGTTAGTTACTATTTTGTCACAAGGAGTTTTCTATTGCTGTGATAACCTAGAAGAAAAGATTTATTTTGCTCAGAGAATTAGAAGTTTCCTTTTTTTGCCAGTCCTGGGGCTTGTACTCAGGGTCTGGACCCCGCTTTGAGCTTTCTCAAGGCTAGCACTCTGCCACTTGCGCCATGGCATCACTTCTGGCTTTTTCTGTGTATGTGTTACTGTGGACTCGAACCCAGGGCTTTGCACATGCTAGGCAATCACTCTACCACTAGGCCTTGCTCTCCGCCCTGAGAATTATAAGTTACTATTCACAATCATTTGGTTCTGTCACTTTGGGCCTATGGTAAAATATTTCATTTTTAAGGAATTCTGTTAACCTAGAAAGAACTGGGGACTAGAAGAGAGAAGAAAAGTTCAAGGATCCAGTATCAATTTCCAAGGCATGCAACAATCTAAACTCCTTCCTTAACATAGCACCACAGGCTGGCAACTTTTCTCTTACCTTGGCATGAACATCATAATAGTATTCTTTTTTTTTTTTTTTTTTTTTTTTTTTTGCCAGTCCTGGGCTTGAGCTCAGGGCTTAAGCAATGTCCTTGGACTTTCTCAAGGCTAGAGCTCTGCCACTTGAGCCTCAGCACCACTTCCGGCTTTTTTCTTTGTATGTGGTACCAAGGAATCGAACCCGGGTCTTCATGCATGCTAGGCAAGCACTTAGACCACTAGGCCAAACTCCCGGCCCTCATAATAGTATTCTTATATGGATTTCCTTAAGACTGTAAAATGACTAAATTTCATTAAAAATATATAATGTTTTTGAAGGATGCATAGCTCATTTAAATTCTGTTGTTCTTGCTTAAGGAAAAAGATACATATATTTTGAGAATAATGTGAGGTGACCAACCTACATGGAGTGTCCAATTTGATATTTCACTTGAAGCTATTGCCATTCCCTTGTTATTTGGCTTCCTTCTTATGATATTTGAGAAATTTCCTCATCTGTAAATTGGGTATAATCACAATACCGAGCAACAGTGAGAGTAGAAGAGAAATTAATATGAAGCATCTTGCAAATTGAAAGCACTTTGCATAATTGCTAAGCATAAATTATTCATTAGCTTCCCATGTACCTTGCCTGGAATCACCCTATGTTTTATTGCATTTTACACACCAATATCTATGAATCTCATTACATTTAAATACCAGAAACTATTATTTTCTTTAAAAAGAACAGCTCAGTGTACCTCTGGAAAGAAAACAAACTGTTATAATATTCACAGAATTTATTAAGAAAGTAACCCCTAAACAATAAAACTTTACTAATTTTAGAGAAATAATTAGTTGAAGCTTTTTCAGGCATCATTGCCTTTATGGCTAATATTTTTTTCCTCTAGCTTTGTTAGATATAGTAGTTTATCTAAATTATTAAGTGACACTAATAGGTAAATACCTAAAAGGTGAAATCAATTCATATTAACCTTACATAGAATGGCTTTTAAAGCAATAATCAAACTTCATGAGAATGCAAAAATGCTCCTTAAATGTGATCACCATTCAGAAGGACTGACATAGTGTATTTCATGAGTCAAAAATATTAATTTTCTTTTTCACTCCTTCAGTATATGTAAATGTTAGTAAGCCCACTGAAAGGTTGAATCAGAGATTAGTTCAAAACTGCCAAGGAGACAATCAAAACGGCACCTTGTAAGGCATGGAGGCAAACCAAATACTTTGTGGAGACAGGCTAATTTATCATAGTGCCGTTGCGATGGCAACAACAGCTCTTGGAGCCATGTGACCCAAAGCAGTTTCTGTGGATGGGCTCGAAGTGACTGTCAGTTCACCAAAGGTCCACTGTTCCCAGTGAAAAGGAAGAGAGAGCATTGATACTCGTTGAAAAGACATCATAATAATGGTGTATCTCAAGCCATGAAAGCATCCCTTTGTCTCCTTAATGTTTATTTTTATTCTGGCTGAAGAAATCTCTCCAATTTTTGTCACACAAAGGCCTCTTATTTAGTCACAGATTAAATATGAGTTCCTCTATTTACTAAGAATTCCATTTATGCCTGTACAATTGTGAACAAATATTTAAGCCTTTTATCACGATAGTATTTTATTTACCATGTGCCTAATTCTATACAGCATTCCCCCACTAATATTTTCATATGATCATAAGAAATTTCGTTGCATATATAAGTATGCCAGTTACTAAATTTCCCTGCCTATAATTTCCTCAGATGGGAAAATAAATGTAGTCTGGCTGCTTGCCTCTGATCTTAAAGTGTCCACTTTAGACATAGACAATAGGTTTGTTCCTCTTTATTCCTTGTCTGCTTTCCACTGTTATTTTCATTGATGGGTAAGTAACAAGGGCCATATTGATACCTTGAAAAATTCTGCACTTAGGACTTCATCATGGGGCCAATTTTACCACAGAAATAGTTCTGTTGACCCAGAAGAGAGAGTCTGAGGTTTGGAGTCAGATAGATATGAATTTCAAATCTTAGTCTGTCACTGCTCAGTAAGTGCAATTGGGGAAGAATTTTATCTTATTGAGTTGCCTTATTTGTAAAACAGCCTGTGAGTATTCACCCAGGATGGAGGTTGGGGAGTCTTTCAAACCTTGTAAATCCCACATGCTGAGTGTCTGTACATATCCCCGTGTAACTCTCACTGTTTCCCATGGGGTTATTTTCAGTGAAACAGAATTTATGAAGCAAAACCTTGGAAGCAGTGTACATACCCAGAAATATAACAGAATTCATACTCACAAATGGACACATACTGAAGAATTAAGAAGATGTGATCATTTTTAAATTAAAATTATGTCTGAGCAAAGCCTTATGGTAAAAACAAATAACAGTACTACAAAGAAACAGAAGTAAAATGACCTCTTGTGATACATGATCGCAACATTAAATGTGCATTTCTGAAGAAATTTCCCAAATGAAACAGTTGCTAGGATTATGTGATTATCATTTTTGTGCTTGTACTGGGGTTTGAACTCGTAGCCCTCTCTCACGGTCTGGTCTAACTTGTTCAATAATGGCTGGCATTCTCCACTGGAGCCACACCTCCTCTCGGAGTATTTATTTATTGATTTATCTCTGATTAATTGGAAATGAATATATCAGATTTGTCTGCCTTGCTGTCTTTGAACCTTGATTCTTACATCTCAGGATTTTGAGCAGCTAGAGTTAGAATCATGATCTACTAGTACCCAGAAAGTTATCATATTAATATAGAATACTTCCTTAACACACTATACTGTAATTTCAATTAGAAATATAGTGAAAGAAAAGAGTGTAAAGTTTGCATTGGTGAGGCATCTCTAATGATGTCTGCCAAACCATCAGATACTGGAATGAATCCTTAAACCCTTCTCCATCTTCTCTTAATAAAACACATTCACCCAAGTGCTTGACAGGCAGGAACTGGAATATACACCTCCGAAAACTCTGGTACCCTCTGTTTCTTGAGTGGTGTTGCCTCAAGTAAGAAAAAAAATCTCTAAGAAAGAATCCTGGTGAGAAATCATCCCAGATTCTGCAACAATGAGAAAGTGGGGGGAAAGTAAGCATGACAGCAATTTCCAAGACTGATTGATGAGTATAGTGAGCATTGAGACTTGATTTTTATTGAGATTTGCTGCTTACACTTTTGATACCTGGCATAGTGGAGTCCAAGTTGACACTTGGAACTAATGACCAGAAGAACTGAGAAATACAAGAGCATCTCATTGAGTCTTCTTAAGTGGCGGTTGACAGTACAGTGAGTGCCAGGCCCCGTGCTGAAAGCCCTGGTAGGAGAGAGGAAGACAGATAAGCAACACTGACCGAGGCAGCTTTGTAGGTCTCATGAATGTGCTGACTTGCTCCCTTCTCAAATTTCTAGCCACACTGGCTAGTGTCCAGGTGCCATTATGTACTCTGGCAAGCATAGGCCACATGTCACTTTACGTAAAAATTATGTCAAGCCTGAGTTTTTAGCAAGCGCTAAAGTAAAATGCTTGCTTCTTTATTTACTTGTTCACATCTACGTTGCTCCATTCCAATCAGGAGACAATTAAAGGAATCTCTTGTTAAATTTTATTGTCAATATATCAAAGCCAAATATGTGCATGGGGGGTGAGTAATGAATAGATTAAATGTATAGACTGAAATTCCATTCTGCTTGGTGTTAGTAAAACATTCTGTCAGTTATGGTGAGTAATTGCTTTCTAAGCCTGATGAGAGAGAAGCCGGGTCATGTGAGGGACTTGCCTTGTGTGCGTGCCCAACATAAGGCTAGGGTATCCAAATGTCTCTGGCCAAGTATGGTGACCTCTTTCATCTTCACTGACAAGCCACCATGGTGCAGCAGTCCTGTGTCCTATATACCTCAAGAGCTATTTCTCTTGGAGAACTTGTTGCCCTGTTATATTTGAATCTTTAAGAATCCACCGTCTCCCTTTAACTTCTGGAATTCCCTTTGCTCATTCTTAAAATACGTTAAATTTTTATCAATCAAGAGCCTGCTAAACTTTTCAGGCTTTGCCTTATTTGTGGTCAGCTTCATATTTCGCCAGAGGCAATGAAGCCTGGGGCTGATATACTCATCTTTACTTAGAACCTTGGTATTCGCAGATGAACTGCAAAGTAGAAAAATTGTAGGTAGTGTGCTTGTGTACGTTTGTGTCAGAGGAGCCGTGTTATGTAAAAGTAAAAGTCCAGAGGAACAGAAACTGAAAGGAAGAGACTCAAACAAACATGGATGGATTATAGCAAGCCACCAAATTGAATGGCTGAATGGAGAGATCACAGATCATAACTCAGTGGTAATTTGCTTTTGTTTTGACTTTATGTTAAAAGAATGCCATATTTGGCATGATAAGGCTCATTAGATAAACAGTATGTGAATGTGCCATGACAGTTTACTTGAAATAACACAAAATTTTTATCAGTGCAATTGTTAGTAGCATTGATTGTGGCAACTTCCTCCCTCCCCCCCACCCCGCCCATCCCCACTCCTTTCTTCTCCTCCCCTCCCACAATCTTCTACTTCCAGTTTGAGCTTGACCTTGCAGATGGAATGGGCATCCTGTCAAGAGAGCCGAAATTACAGATACAAATTTTGTAGGGTCTGTCTAACTTGACTACTCTTGACTCTGTTCCACAATTATAGATTGCACTTCTAACCCTAGCCTGTCAGTTTTTAATGCATTCTACTGATCTTAGGGTTTTTTTATGTAAGAATGTATGAACAAGTCAATGGAAATCGATTTCCTATTGGAAAAAGCTCAAATTTTATGGCTTTGCATTTCACGAATAACTAGCCTCTTTGCATGAGTAAGGCATAATTAATTAATTCATGTTCCAATCTAACTGTCTATAAAGATATCAGGGCAAAACACATTTATATGAGAACATTGTTTACTCATGACAGATCAGTAGACTGAAAACTGTATCCGCAGGCCACTGATGTACTGCTGCTGAATAACATCAAAAGCATCCAATGAAGAGAAAAGAGATCTTACATTTTCTACAGTTAGCAATGCAATCTATTAAAAATAACCTGAGTTAGGCAATGGTTCAAGTGATAGGGTGCCAGCCTCGAGCAGAAATAGCTATGGGACAAGGCTTAGATTCTGAGTTCAAGCTTCAGTACCTACACCAAAACAACTAAAGTAATTAATTAAAAAATAAGTTAAGGACTATTTTCTCTATCATGGTACACAGACACCTGGCTTACAGTAAATATGGTAGAAATAGCCAGGCTGACCTGTAGTTTTAGAGGCTCAAATTACTTAGTCTTTCCTGTCTTCTGCTCCTTCTGATGGACTTTCTTACCTGAGTAGGCTTTGATCCAGAATCCTCAGACCTCAGCCACTTGAGTTACCTTGATACCAGACCTGAACCACTGGTGGCCACTGTAGAGTGATTGTTCGATATCTTTTTAAAATTTAATTCCAGGATACAGTTGTTCAATAAGAATAATTTTTAGTATAGCACTCATTTCAGTGAAAGTGACTGAAAAGAAAGGAGGCAAAGATTATATAAAAAGTAGATGCAGCAAGAAACATAAATCAGTGCAAAAAGAAATGTGATCATCTACATAAGAGAAAGTAGTGACAAGCTCAGGTTAAACATCTCACTTGTAGAATGTTAAAAAGCCTTCAGACATACCTCAATGAATGAAGGGAAGGGTATGGATTTTTTTTATTATAAAAGCAGATTACAAGGCAATAATCATCTTTTGAGTTATTTTTATACTTCTGTGGATTTGTACTTTCTCCTGAGAACTATAACCAGTTACACCTGAAATTAAAGTGACTATAATTTTAGAGAAAATATGCCAATGGTAGCAATTTTTATGCTTAAAAGTAAGACCCTCAATATGTATAAAGTAGGATGCATGGAACTGACCGGCACAACACCAAACCTTAATCAATGTTTATTATCCCTTCATTTAATTTAGCTTTATTTATCTATATAGATACTAATCACTTCTTAAGAAAATATAAAGAATAGAACATGTTGAGTATGAAAACTATGTAAATACTAAATACTGACCTAAAATGCACATAGCTGAGTATTGCAGTGGTGGCCAGCTCTATCACTCCCAATTTAGGAAGATGTGCTGACCAAAAGTAGGGCAGAAATTTTGGAGAAATTAGCCATGAGCAGACACTGCCTGACTGCCACAGCCTAATTAGTGGCTGCATATCTCAGACAAGAAATTTTAACTGAAGTCATTCTTTCCAGACAACTCATTGTCCTTGTGAATGTGTGTGTGTGTGTGTGTGTGTTTGTATGTTTGTGTATGTGAATATGTATCTCTATGTGTGTATTCTCCCTGACCACAAATTACTTTTGGTAATTAGCTTGCAACTTTAAACAATATATTATGATTCATAGTATTTTACTTCTTTTCAGTTCATCTTTTCTGCTTTAATTTTTTTCATATATTTTTATTGTAATTAATAGAAGGGTTACATTATATTTGCCAGATAGAAGGTGCATTAATTCACGTACACTGATACCCTATCTCATGTTTTGGTCCCCATTTCCCTCCCCCCATCCCCACATCTGATTTAAATTTTTAAATTCAGATGAGTTTCTAACCTGTAAAACTACATTAAGAATTCTATTTCTAATGTTGCTTTATGAACTAAATATGTAATGTATGTAAAATGGAAATAGCATTGGAATTTATTAAGTATCTGGCCAATTGTAATTTTGCTGAATATTAATATAAATGTAGCATCAATTATTGATTATTAATAG
Source organism: Megascapheus bottae (assembly GCF_031878675.1). Taxonomy (NCBI): domain Eukaryota; kingdom Metazoa; phylum Chordata; class Mammalia; order Rodentia; family Geomyidae; genus Megascapheus; species Megascapheus bottae. The sequence goes on from NC_143509.1 coordinate 33,561,566, forward strand.
CTCTTTGCATAGTGTTTGTGATCATTATGGCATAATTAGGTAAGGCTTTCCCTGTAATTATTTGATGCTTAATAAATTTATTACAGGTTGTGATAACCTAGCTCTGTGGTACCACTGCAGTAAAATTTGATGTTCTTATTTAATTTTACAGGCATGTTTCAAGGCATGTTTTAAGTAGATAGTCAAAAAGGGTTTTGATTGGATTTTATCTTGTGCTGGAATCCATGGATGATTTAATGATTTTATTCTATTCTCTAAACCATACCTAGTTTGAGAAGAGTAGCTAGACCTCTTAAATACAATTAGTCCAGCCTGGTCTTGGTGGCTCATGTTTGTAATCCTAGCTTACTTAGGGGACTAAAACCTGAAGATCACAGTTCGAAGCCATCCAAGGCATGAAAGTTTATGAGATTCTTACATTGAATTTACTATCAAAAACTGTTTGAAGTGTAACTGTGGCACAAATGGTAAATCACTAGCTTTGAGAAAAAAAAAAAAAAAAAAAAACGCAGGGACACTACTCAGGCCCTGAGTCCAAGCCCCAAGAAAGGCATGAAATAAGGAAAGACAATTAGTTCAACGTAACCAAGAAAATGGTAGAAGCTTGAATAAGTCCGGACAGTTCCAAAGTCCTCACATTGAATTATGTGATGCTCTGTCTGAAGTTCATTTAATATTAATATTTACATTTATTATTTGCTGATGTGCATAAGCATCGCCCTTGCTTATTAATTGAACAAGTATATGAAGATACCATTTCTTATTTTTTGAAGTTAGTGTAAGGGACCTTATATTGTAAACTATCCAAAAGAAGGGTAAAAATTGCACAATATTGGGGCGGGAGTTTGACCTAGTGGTAGAGTGCTTGCCTAGCATGCACGAAGACCTGGTTTTGATTCCTTAGTACCACATACATAGAAAAAGCAAGTGGTGCTGTGGCGCAAGTGGTAGAGCTCTACCCTTGAAAAAGCCCAAGAACTGTGCTCAGTCCCTGAATTCAAGCCTCAGGACTGGCAAAAAAAAATGCAAAAAATGGAACACACCTTATATCTCATGAATCTAGCAATTCTAATATTGATCTCCCTCTGAAAAGAGAGACATAACATGAATACTTTATGATCACTAGAGTAAAATGGAAATACTTTGGCTAGAATAAAATGGAAATGAAATAAATGATGATTGGGTTATAACTCATGGAAGTGTTCTACACTATATGTACAAAAGCTAGCCTAATAACATTTCCAAAATAAATTAATGAATAGTTTGAATGGTTGAGTAACATCAGTTCATAAAGCATATGTGTTGGAAAGATAGTAGAAATATAAGTGGTTTTTTGCCATTGAGATTGTACTTAAAATTATGGAAAATGTTACTGGTTTGATTAAGAGCTAATCTTTGTTTCCCTTCAACTTTGTTCTGAGTCTTGTATCTTAACATAAAAGAAAAATAGACATCCCAGGTTGACACAAACTCTACTAAGTTGTCATAGGTACAGATAATTCATGGTTGAAAGGGAAGCTGCTCCCCTAACACCTATAAGCCCAATGGCTTGACTACTCATTTTTATCCAGCTGCAACTTCGAGAGACTTCGTATTTACCATTCATGTCTTGTAGCTTTCTTTGATGCTCAAAGCAAGAAATGTTAGATCCCCAGGATTGTCAACTTCTAATAAAACCATTGCAGTTTCTACTTGTCTCACAAATTCGCTTTGGAGTCATCTTGTAAGAGAGAAAATATTAACAAATGAATGTAAGGTAGGAACTCCAGCCTCTCGGACTCTGCCAATCAGACTTTTCCCATTCTGAACTTGTATTGATTGATCTTAGGAAAGAAAGAAGAGGGGAGGGAAGAAAAAGAAGGCGGGAAGATAGGACTGGGCAAGAGAGAGTAGGAAAAAGACAGGAGAAGTTGGAGGAAAGACAGAATAGCGACAAGAAAGAAATTGAAAATTTCAGTTCCAGCATCTCTTTTTGGGCTGACAAATATATGAGTGTTTACAATTAATGAAGTTTATAATTTGAAATATGAAATTCTAAATTCAATGACCATGATATAAAAGTAAATTAGAATTTAGCAGATGTGTTTTATGTCAAGATTCTTATTGCCTTACATTTCCAATTTACCTTTTCCAGTGGCTTCAGATTTTAAATCTAAAATTCCTGTAAAGCAAGATCATGAAATTCATATGGCTTTCCCAGCAATATATTTCATTCTGAGTTGATATTTAACTTAAACACTGAGGTTATTACTGCAGTTGACTTTAGTAATCTGTTGTTGCAACAGTAATGATTTGTTTATTCTACATTCAGGTTTACTTGCTACCAGAATGCATTTAGAGATTTGCAACAGTCTTGTTTCCTTCTATGAAGGCTTCATTTCCTTTGTTTTGATTGTGATCAGATCTCATCTTCTTACATGAGGAAAATAATTTTTTCAACTCAAATTCAAGTGAAATTTTAAATATGAATTTTCAAATTTTAAGACATGTTTGCAAGACAATTGCGTTATGGTTATTGAGAGTTGCCATTGGAGTGTGTGTGCGTGTGTGTGTGTGTGTGTGTGTGTGTGTGTGTGTGCGTGTGTGCGTGTGTGTGTGTGTGTATGTGTGGTGTGAATTCCTACAGAAAATCAATGTTAGAACCTGAAAGGACACTGAAAACGCATGGTGACTAGTATGGGTTCTTAGCATATCCTTTCTTTTGTATCTGAAAATTGTGACAATCCAAGGACTAGAGACTGATACTATGAAAAAAAGGTGGTATTAATGAGTACTAATTATAGCACTTAAGATTATTTGGAAAACAAAGCTAATTAAAAAGAGCCATAAGAAAAACTTATTTTTCCTCAGTACTCATTTTCTTAACAGAATGTTCTTTACCCTGTCCATCATGGTCTCAGCAACCATAGCAAAGCCATGTACTACCAGCCCTGTATCTTCTGATGGAAATAGTGGTTTTCCTTAGCATTTGTTACATTTATCACTTATAAAGTTATGTTTAAGGTAATAACCACACTGATCTAGTCTCATACAACCTGAAATTTTAGAATAGAATATAAGAACCAATTTTCATAAAAATAAAAATCAAGTCTTGACCAAGACATGAGAAAGGGTATCAATGTATATGAAGTAATGCACCCTCTATCTGGTGAATATAATGTAACTCTTCTATTAATTACAATAAAAAATGTATGGTAAGCCAAAAACAATCAAGTGGGAATTGGTATAATTTTTATCCATTTTTACTAATAATCTTACCATGAGCTTTAAATAGAAGTGGCAAACATAGGGTTTTACCAAGTATAATAGGAAGAATATCTGTGATTATAGTTTAGAGGAAAAAACATGCTAACTAATTATTTGCTTTCATAAATTTCCAGAAAAACGATGTAAGGCACATGGCCTAAGGGTTCAGAGTAATTATCTCATGGTAATATGAAGTAATTTTAGGTATTTTTTTAGAAAGTGGAACTCAAGGAACAATTGTTGGCTTATTAGATTTAAAAATAAATACATGGGGTAACTCAAGAATGAGGGAATTATTTCAATTTCAGTTCTTACCTTTAAACGTTACAATCTGGAATTGGTAACTTGAGTTAATCGCACGTATATCAAGTGAATTGAATATTATAGCAACTTTTCAAATAATGCAAATCATACTTCAGTGTTCTAGTCTAAGGTCTAACAACTCAATGTGAGAAAAATCAATTGTTTTAACTCTTTCTTCGAGCAGCATCCTGAACCTAAATAAACTTTAATACACCCAGATAAGCCAATGGCTCATGTCTGTAACCCCTAGGCTAAGAGCTGATGAACTGTGATTCAAAACCAGTCCACGCAGAAAAGATTGAGACTCTTATCTCCAACTAAACACCAAAATTAAATGCCAGAAGTGTAGATGTGACGCAAGTGGAAGAAAGAGGCCCTGAGTTCAAATGGGCCCTAGAATGCATGCACGCGTGGACACACACACACACACACACACACACACACACACACACACGATAAACACACTAAAATAAAAATAACAATTTATTAGCATACATAATTGTACAAAGCAATGTGGCTCACTAGGATATTTCATACACGTATGAGTATATTCAACCCCTATTACTCTCTCTTGTCCATTCTCTCACTGCCCTTTATTCCTCAAGTGTCTCTTCTGTTTTAGAATATGTGGTATCATAGTTTAATGAATATTTATATATGGCAGCCCAACCTTATACTCTCTGGACTAATCTGGACTAATGTGCCAGAGGCCAGTGAGGCAAAAGTTACAAGCTGGAGACCAAGGCTCATGCTCCACTGACTTGTTTTGCTTATGAGTTACTGCCTGTCAAACTAATCCATGAAGTAGGGGTTTTAAATAACAATTTGGTTTTGAGCTGTCTCCTCCTGGCTTTGTTGTGATTAAGCTCTGCTAGATGCACTTTTATGCCACTCATTTTCAGTCATATTGAATCTGTGATTTAACTTACCAGAAGATAAAAGAATTGAAAGGGTTTCTTATTGTTGCTCTCAAGACATGCATGTGAGTTACTTGTCCAGAAGAAAAACAGAGCTTTCTCAATTTGCATAAAAGTGTAAGGTTTCCATATTCCACAATTGAAAAAATTGAAGAACCCTGAGAAAAGCTTGAGACCCTAATAAGCATGTAACCATATAGGTCCTAAGCCCAGAAAGCTGTCTGTAGCCTTGTTAAAAGACTATTGCTGACACTATGTCACTGGTATCTGTGCTACGTATATATAAACCAATCATGGCCATTTTGGAAGCAGTCCAACATGACACCATAGAAAATTATGATATCAGGAATCAATACTGGAAAAAAAGAAAGTTGGAATATTTTACAGTAATGAACAATGCATATTTCTGCCTTTTCTTGACTAATATAAAATTCTGGAAACAGTAACCTATAGGTGCTTGAGAAGGAGAATGAAAATCCATTTTCCACATACTTGTCCTTGGCTTGCTTCATACTTTTACCCTCCATGCCTCTGTAGGCATTTGGGGCTTCACACATTTATGTGCAATGAGTCATGTCTCATTTCTGAATAACAGAAATACAAATTTATCACTATTGGAGAGAATAATTTATATACTATGAATCATTTATATACTATCATTTTATATCTATGAGCCTCCCTTGGTTTTTTCCTTGTCTTCTTATTAAATTTAACTATGGGGTGATTGATCTAGCAAAAATATACTTACAATTGACTTTGACAAAACATGAATAATTACAAAGCTGTTTTTTCTAATGATAGCACTTTCACATTTAATTTCACATAATATTCTTTGTCATGGCAACGTAGACTTTTATATCTAATTATTTTAATTATGACTGGTATTATTTGAGGACATTAAAAACATGGCAAGAGCAACAAATAAGCAAGAAAAAATTCTGACCAATAAACATGTTGCAGACCATTATTTGCAGATTATTAGAGCTGTTTTGTGTGTCAGAATAATTGGAAGAAACTGGGATTTGTGTAAGTAAAAACTAATCTTCCAATGTTAGAATACTGGTTTTCGTTATACTGACAATGATTTACAGTGATTTCACATCATAATTGCATACCTATTGTTGCATTTACTGCATTTTAATTATGCATTTAATAGTATTTTCAAAATAGAAAATATTTTTAAATGAGAAAGAACTGCATGTATTTCTTCAACCATTTTACAACTATGAAACTACTAAACTTTCCTTTTATTAGTTTCAACTAATTGTAATTTTTACATGAACACTGAGAATGAAAATGCACTTCCATTAAAATGGAAAATGGATGGAAATATTAAATGACTTACAAACACACAACTTCCTGATTTTAAAGCCAAAAACACATTTTTGAGAGCCATGTCTAATTATTTCTCAGCAAATTTTCATATATAAAGATAACTTTACTTAAAATTTAGCACAAAGTCTCTTAAAATACTACTTTTTTCATAAATTCAAGCATATGTGATACTTATTCGTATCACATATGAGAAGTTTATCCTGGGGCTAAAATAAATTCATTCAATATTATAATTTAGACATTCATTCTACAAAACTCTTTGCTCAAAAATATTTAAAATTTCTTCAAAAGTTGACTCAGATTTTTAAACTTTAATCCACTCAACTTGATTTAGTTAATTTCATAGATTTAACAAAATAATTCACCTGGTTATGTGGATAGGGAAGGAAGGAAAACAAGATGAGGGGCAAGGTGGAGAGAGGGAAATGGGGACCAAGACATAAGAAAGGGTATCAATGTATGTGAAGTAATGCACCTTCTATTTGGTGAATATAATGTAACCCTTCTATTAATTACAATAAAATATGAAAAAATATTTTAAAAATAGTCTTTTCAGAATAGAGAAGCAGAGTTTTGGTAATGGGTGATAGCCTAAGAAGAATCTGGAAGTTGTTTTTTCTAAGTTTAATTGTATAAACTAAATTTTCTTTTTTTCTTTAATGCTTGGTATCTTCTGTAGAAAGCAATTTACTTGACCAGTAGAATTGTTTTTCAATTGATTAAACTATCACAACAGAGAAAATTGTTCCTGTCAAATTGAATGAGAAATATGGATTTTAGAAGTGGTACTGTGGCTTAAAGGGTAGGGCGGTAGCCCTGAGTTGAGAGATCAGGGACAGAGCCCAGTCTCAGAGTTCAAAGTTCAAGTTTCATGACTGACTGAGGAGAGAGAGGGAGAGAGAGAGAGAGAGAGAGAGAGAGAGAGAGAGAGAGAGAGAGAGAGAGAGAGAGAGAGAGAGAGAGAGAGAGGAGAAATGTGGGTGTTTTTGTGTTTAATTCTTCTTAGTTTCATTTCTTCATTTCCACATCTATAAATGAATGGTAAATGCAGCTAGAGCCCAAGGATGTGCTGAGATTTAAAGAAGTTAATGTAAGAAAACTTTTCTAATGATAGTTGCTTTTACCTAAGTATAATTGTCACTGCCACAATTGTCATTATTACTATAATTTCATATCTCAATATGCTACTCTCTCTTTTTAGCAGACTTAGCTAAAGAGCCAAAAGATGAAGTTAATATTGTGATCCTATAGTTTCAAACCTTCTTTACCTATATTCAAGTTAGTTAATCTTGTTAATCTTAGGAGGTTGAAAGCTATCAGGCGAGGGTGGCAATGAACTATTGGTTTTGTAAGTTCCCGAGGAAAAATGAAGCTAAGTAAAGTAAGTCAGGCTGAGACCAAGGACACATATTTTATCTCATATGTGGACATTAGATCTGATTTGTCAATAGGTTTGTAAATATATTCAGTCACTTGAATAAATACTGAGTTATGGACTGAAGTAAGGTACACGCACAGGGAGGATTCCAGTGGTGCAGCTACTTTTAGTATCTTACAGTTGAACAAAATGACATTTGTTGGGGAGAAGGAGAGGACATCAAGAGGAGTAGACAAATGAAAAGAATGGTTAGCAAGTGCAGTCATTACAAAGGTTCAAAGTATATATGTGGAAATGGAAATAAGAAAATTGAGGCTATGATTGGGTTTGGAACAGATGTGCAGTGAATGCTGGAAGGGATGAGGTTGATTAGGTGGTACTGTACATATAAACTGACATGTTGAACTGAAACCCCTCTGACAATAATACCCCTAAAAGATGGGCGTGGTGACTCATGCCTGTAATCCTAGCTATTCAGGAAGCTGAGATCTGAGGATGGTGGTCCATGAGACTCATCTCCAATTAACCACCAGAAACTGGAATTGTTACTAAAGGGGTAGAGCCGTAGCCTTGAGCTGAAGAGCTCATGGACAATGCCCAGGCCCAGAGTTCAAGTCTCATCACTGACAAAATAAGAATAATAATACCCCTAAAGACAATACTAGCAATAGTAACAATGATAATAAACACAAAAATTGAAGAAGACAATGTATTGGCACCATTGCCTAGGTCTGTTGTCTTAGAAACTCTTGGTGCAGATAATTGGGTTGAACACGTGAAACTGACAAACTTCTGGTATTTGAAAAAGATTCCACAAAGGTTTCAGATCCTGCACTTCTGAGAAAACCCCACTACACATCTGAATATTCCCCTGAAGATGAATTCACCTGCTCTGTCTGCTCCAGACTTCACACTGTGCCTCTTTCTTCTCACTTTAGAAGGAGACTTCATAAAGCACCACATCCACATCTCTTACTTCCTAGAATTTACTGATCCCTGGGGCTCAGACATCTTGTAAGATGAAATAATCTTGAGGAAATATTCTTAGTTCCCTGAGTATGGTCTGCTGAGATTTCTTTCTTATATCTCATGAATTCTGCAATGTAAATGTGCAAAATCTATTGAAAGTAAAATTCCTCAGAGCCCAAAACAAATGAGAAAGTTCAAATATTGGTGATTATGTTGGAAAAAAAAACAGCTGAGTGAAAAACAAAGCAAAACAAAAAATCACCCTTTGTAAGTCACTTAATTTCCCTTTTTCTTTTCAACAAAATTGAATACTGAATGTAATGTTAATTGAATTACCAGCTAAGACATCATTAGCAGTAATTTTTATTGTAGATCAGTATGTGTTTCAGTTGGATATCTTGGAAGGCATTCAAATAATTGAATGGTATTTCTGCAACAGAGCTTCTTTCTTTCTCCATTACTTATGTTTGTGAATTAGCTTTCTGACCTATCACATTTGTAAGTATAAAAATTAGGAATAGAGGCTGGGAGTTTTGCCTAGTGGTAAAGTGCTTGCCTACCATGCACAAAGACCTGGGTTCGATTCCTCGGTACCATATACATAGAAAAAAGCCAGAAGTGTTGCTGAGGCTCAAGTGGTAGAGCTCTAGCCTTGAGAAAGTCCAAGGACAGTGCTCAGGCCCTGGGCCCAGGCCCAGGACTGGCAAAAAAAATTAGGAATAAAATTTATGCCTAAATACTATCTTACTATTGCAATAAAATTATCAGTCATAATAGATTTTATTGTTCATCAATATGAGAATTGACTGAATAAACAAAAGATATTTACCTCATTAGTGCATTTCCAATTTACTTTTTAATATTAAATTTAACAATTAGCAAATATGCCTGTTTATTTTCATTAAGCATATAACAAAAATAATTATAATTTAAAAACTTACAAGAGCTATACTAGCACTTAGATTCATAGGGTCTTGAGAGTCTGTTAAATTAAGACTCTATATAGATATTTTATTGCACAAAATTATGAAAGAATGATCAATAGAGGTTTTCCAACTATAAAATCATCACTGCATTAAAATATAATACCATGGGGGAAATGAAATAAAAATTAAAGGAAAAACAGGAAGAACACACAAAAATGTAGCTGTACAACCTTTCATTCTGTTCTCATTCTGTTTTATAATAAGTATTAAGTCGTTGTAACCTTTAGAATCAATGAAGTAAAAATTTCAAGTTGTAATTTGTTTTTGCATGCCAATATTTACAGTTTGTTGTGAATTGCTTTTTTTCCAAATATTAACTTGCTGAGGACATATTTTAGTATTAAAAGTTTGAATCAATATATTTGTTGTAATTTTAGTTCAGAAGGCAGAAAAAAATGTGGAAGGACCATTTGTTGGTGGAATCTTTCATGACTCACCTAGCTTGGAATTATATGATTAGTAAGGAAGTGAAATATTACTTGCATTTCACTTCATAAGCAGATTGCTTTTCAAATATTTAGTCAATGATATTTGAGAACCTACTTCAAGAGTTTTTTTTTGGAAACTTAAATTTTTTTGCAATACAAACACACAAAGAAATTAAAGCAGTCCAGAACCATATAGATGTAGACAACTAACTAAAACTTTGGAGTTTCTTAGGTTGTAGAAAAGCGGAAAACACACAGGGATATTAATTAAAACAGTTTAGTGTGCTAGGCAATTCCCTTTTGTAGTTGTTAATAATGTAATCCACTTTAAGTACTTAATTAAAAAGTGACATTTTCTGATGTTGTATCTGGATAATGAACATAAGCCATTGAGGTTCTTTGGGGATATTGGTATTTTGAGATGCGTTTTTGGACTCAAAGTGTTTTGATATAAAACTGTCCATTTAGAAAATTCAGAGGAATTCCATGTCTGGCCAACCAGTGAAATGCAACAGAAAACAGAAAAGACTCTGTGCTTCCAGCTATAGCTGGTTTCCTGATTAAGAGTAATTACAAGGTTGTCTACCTAGGTAACAACTACACTGCTCAGATGATTTCTTCAACTTTCTTCCTTCCAGAACCACTTAGCTATCATTCGACAGCTCAGGCTCTGGAGGAAGAGCCCCATTAATAAAATTCTAGGTACCAAAGAGAAGATAGAAACAAAGAGCCTTTCTCCCACTATAAAGCTGGGATAGGTGGTTTGTAGGATTGAGGAAGCGGATGTTGTTTATTTTTCTCTGTAAAATGCGTCTACGGACAAGTTCTAAATTGTCAATGTATTTTACTGCTGCTAATTCACAATACTATTCCCTTTTAAAATGTTTTAAAATTCACAATAGGCATAAAAGTATAAGATAGGTGATAGATGGGTGATAAATAATCTATCTGCAAACTAAGAAAATATTACATATTCTTTAAAAGTTTATTTCCTGTTAATATAAAATCTTAGTTCTGAATTCTTCCATTCCAATGAAAATTCAAAGATTTTCAATAATTACAATTGTCATTCAGAACTTTAGCTGTCATTCATTCTTGTTTCCAGGGCTGCCATTTTTAGTCATAGTAACCTGAAAACCCTAATATTTTACTATAATTAGCTTTTTACAGACCTATAATTATCAAAACAGCTTGGTACTGGCACAAGAACAGGCCTGAAGACCAATGGAATAGAACTGAGGTCCCAGATATTAACCCACAGACCTATGGCCACCTAATCTTTGATAAGGGATCCAAAAAAATAGAATGGAAGAAAGACAGCCTCTTCAACAAGTGGTGCTGGCAGAAGTGGTTAAGCACCTGCAGAAAACTAAAGTTGATTCCTTCTTTGTCACCCTGCACCAGGATTAACGCCAAATGGATCAAAGACCTCGAGGTAAAAGCAGATACACTGAAAACTTTACAAGAAGGAATAGGAGATACACTAGGCCTCCTTTGCACAGGTCGAAACTTTCTTAAAAAGGACCAAGAAACACAAAAAAACAGAGAAAGTCTGGATAAGTGGTACTGCATTAAACTGCAGAGCTACTGTATGGCAAAGGACATCGCTAGTTAATTGAGTACAAAGCCTACAAAGTGGGAGAAGATCTTCACTAACAAGACAACAGACAAAGGCCTCATATCTAAAATATATCACCAGCTCAAAAAATTGAATCACTCCAAAACTAATCTCCAAAGTAACAACCATCCCATTAAATGATGGGTCAAAGATGCAAAGAGAGTCTTCTCTGAAGAAGAATTAAGAATGGCCTATAGACACATGAAGAAATGCTTGACATCTCTGGCCATAAAAGAAATGCAAATCAAAACAACTCTAAGATTCCACCTCACTCTGGTTAGAATGGCCAGGATCAGGTAATCTAATAACAACAGATGCTGGAGGGAATGTGGCTAGGAGGGATCACTACTACACTGTTGGTGGGAGTGCAAACTCGTTCAATCACTATGGAAAGCAGTATGGCAGTGCCTCAAAAGGCTAAATATAGAGCTCCCCTATGACCCAGCAATTTCACTACTTAGCATTTACCCAATTGTCCAGAAACAAGGGCATACTAAATCCACTAGCACAACGATGTTCATTGCAGCACTACTTACCATAGCAAAGATGTTGAACCAACCCAGATGTACCTCAGTTGATGAGTGGATCAATAAGATGTGGTATTTGTACACAATGGAATTCTATGCTGCTGTCAGAAAGAATGACATCGCCCCATTTATTAGGAAATGGAAAGATTTAGAAAAAATCATATTAAGTGAAGTAAGCCAGACTCAAAGGAACATAGGCTCAATGGTTTCCCTCATTTGTCATAATCAGTAGAAACCTTGGGGTCTCCTAGCAGAGATTTGCAATAGAGCAAAACCTTGATACATAAGCCCATATAGTATGATGCTAAATGAAAGGATCTCTAGGATATAGAAACAAAAGCCATATAATGAGTGATTGTTGTCCTTAACGTACTATGTTATCTCTCATCTCTTTTGCTGTCCCTAGCTTATCTCATATTGTTACAGTATCTCACTTTGTTATCAGATAGATTGGATATATTTGTATTTGGTTATGTGAAATTGGATAGGGAAGGGGGGAAAACAAGATGAAAGGTGGGGATGGGGGGGAGGGAAATGGGGACCAAGACATCAATGTATGTGAATTAATGCACCTTCTATCTGGTGAATATAATGTAACCCTTCTATTAATTACAATAAAATATATGAAAAAAATTTCTAAGTGACTACAAAATTAAAATATTTTGAGAAAAGTGAATATTTCATTTTTCTATTATCTTTACGTAGTTTTACAAAGGAATTGCCATTAAAACATTTGATGCATGTTGATTAATTAAATATTTTTCAAAATATTAAAACAGCATAACTTCATTAACTTGAATTTGTAGATTTTTTTTCTTGGCATAAAGACGAGCAAATTTTATTCTGTAGTAATCTCTCTCCTTGCCTTTAGAAAAAAATAAGTGTATTAATTATAATTTAAATATACAGGGGTAATATTCTATTATATATACTAGAGTAACATGAATAACATGAATGCCAGCATTAGATTATCCTCAGTGACTATGTAAAAGCCAGTGAAGCTTTTAGGATCATGTTAAAGTAACATAATCTTAATATATCTGCATCATATATTTATCATTAGGATTTATTAGGGAGTATGCCACACCTTGCTTGACATAAAATAGGTTTTTAACATGGTCTGAATTAATTTAAATCTTACAGATATTTTTATAAATCAGAAGAATTTAGCCTTCCTTATCAGATACGTATTTGGGGTTCTTTCACCGTCATCAATAAGTGCTACTTAAGTTTGTCATATAATAAATGGTACTTAATCTTAATAATATTAAAGCATTAAAAGAGAGAAGTTCTTATAAATCTGATTGGTAAAAATTTCTGTATTAAAAGCTTCTAACGTTTGGGATGACACATTCAGGTTCTCTGCCAAGTTTTGTATTCATTTGATAGATTGGATGTATCCTACTAACTACATGCTTCAGGAATACAAGTTCCATCAATTTCTTGCCTTTCCATGGCTTGGTTGGACTTGCCTAATTTATTGGCCCATGGTGGCTTTGGATGGAGGAAAAGCTTGTTACCAGTGGAATGTACACAACTACCTGCTTGTTGCCAGGGCTTTACATTCTGAACACCATATGGTAGATGTTCTTTATTTTGCCTCCCTTGCATATTCCCTTTTTTCTTACCACTTACCAGCTAAGATATGTACTCACCTTAGTGGAATTCAAAGACAATGTCACATTGTCACATTTGCCCACACAGTATCAGAAATCAGTGCACCTACTGAGAGCTATAATTGGAGTTACCTTTTACTGAGTGAGTAGGCATGACATGACTTTTCATGCCATAGCTACAATGGAACCTTTTACAGATGATCATTGATGAAGTTAAAAAAGAAAATAAAAGAACAGGTAAAGATTTCTCAAATCTTTTATGGGGTGAATAAACCTTTGTATTAAATTATATGGCTAGATAACTCAAATAAACCTTTCCTAGAATTCCCCCAGGTAGCATTTAATGTTAAAAGAAAAGCTTTTCATGAAAAATAAGGATTGTTTGCATGGCTGTACTTGATGCCTTGAGATATGATTTGTGTGTGTGTGTGTGTGTGTGTGTGTGTGTGTGTGTGTGTGTGTGTGTAGTTTCTGAGGCCTCACACTCTCACTTGATTTTTTTTTTTTTGCTTAAGGCTCCACTTATGAAGTTTTGCTGGTTAACTGCCGTTGAGAGTCTTGTAGACTTGTCAGGGTGGCTTTGAACTATTACCTTCAGAGCTCTGCTTCCTGATTAGCAAAGATTACAGGCAACTGGCCCTGATAAATATTTTGGTGCACAACCTCTATCTCTATTATGATTGTTACATTCCAAGTATCATCTATCAAAAATGTGAATCATATATATATATATATATATATACACACGCACACACATTCAGGCAGAAGTTGATCATTCTAATTATTGTTATTTATTATGTTTTTAGCACCACTGGTACTGGTGATTTGGTAAAAAACTTTCAGATTAGAGGAGGAACCATTATTTTCGTATTTCCTAAGCGACATCGATTTGTATGGCTAACGTTTTAGCAGTAAGAAGCAAAATATAAAACTGCAGCCTGCTGTGAAGAGAAGTCTACACATTGAATGAACACTGCAGGGACATGTTCATAAATATTCATTAAGCAGGCTTTCATTGAAAATGAAATTTAAGTACTTAAGGTAATTTGATACAAGTAGGAGCAAATCTACTTTACCACAGCTAACGGATACAGGATAGACTGGAATCAGCTCTGAGATCATAGTGTTTAGAGACTGCCTTGTGCACCCCAAAACATAAATAAGAAAATGGAGGGCTTATACATTGTCACGTCTATCCTGGTGTCTCTAAAGTCCGTCTTCCTAAGACAAAACAAAACAGCTTCCAATACACTAGCAAATCAATCTGGGGAGTTCTCAGGGAAGAGGCAGTAAAACATATTTTGTGTGAGTATGTATTTATGTATGTATTATGTATGTATATATTTTGTTGATTATGGGGCTTGGGCATTATCCTTGAGCTCTTTTTTTGAGCTCTTACTTTTTCTCAAGGCTAGGTCTCTCACACCTTGAGCCATAGCTCCACTTCTTTCAGGTTTTCTAGTAGTTAATTTGAGATTAACTACTAAACTTCCCTGCTTAGGTTTTGAATCAAGATTCTCAGCTCTCATTCTCCTGTGTGGCTAGGATTACAGGTGTGAGCCACCAGAGCCTGGCTGAAATATATCTTCTTAAAGGCAGTATATTCAAGAGGTCAGGTGACTTGCTCTTTCAAATCTGTGGAGTTCCAGGAAGTCCCGAAACCCAGTAATTTATTATGTACAGAATACAACAGCACTGCCTCCATCTACACCATCATGCAAAGGAGAGAGTGTGGGTGTTTATAGAACCTTAGTAAGCTGTAAAGTCTCATAAAACTATACATTGTTAGAGATTTTCCTACTGTTCATTTCTCTGTACTTACCAAAGCCAATTCCTCAAAAAGTGCTTAATTCCCACTGACCTATAAAGAAAGTAGTTCTTTTGCTGTATCATTTTTGTTATCACTACACTTCAGAGATATAGGGAGAAAATTCAGTGTTATTATTGAGAGAAGCATGCCTAAGAGCAAGGAGTGTGTGTCCTTAGAAAGAGAACCAGTCTTCAACAACCAGGAAATGCAACTGTGGGAGAAAAGAGAGGACTCCATTGAGGGGAAAAATGAGGGAAGATCATCAACAAATTAAATCAAGTAGAGAAAATGGTATCAATAGATTAATGCCCATGGGATTGTTCAAGAAAGCTTCTGAAAAAGTACCATTGTCCTCAGTGAAAGGATGTCGAGGAGTATGCGCAGGTATGTAGGGGCATTTGAAGATGAATGTCTAATGGAGTTACTAAAGTGCTTGCTCCTTATTTTATTTTTGATGGAAGCAATGTTTTCATTAACACAGAATGTCTTTAGAGCTACGAAGAAATGAAGCTTAGTATTCTGAAAGGCCGCCTGGCTGGGTGAGGGCCATTGGGGCAGAGTAGGATGGATGAGAAAGTATGACAATTCAGCTAGGATGTGTCATCCCAGAAAAAGGGCTCCCAGAAAAATGTGTGTCATTGCTTATCTCTGGTGCAATTGTGTACACATGGGCTAATGTTGCTTTGTTCCAGCCAGCTGAAGTGAGGAGAATTTAACCTTTAGCATACAACTGGCCATGGTGGTGGCTGAGGATGAGGATTTGTTGGAAGGATATTCAAAGAGTCACATGAAGTCCTTAAGAACAAAATATTCAATGGCTATGCAGCAAAGATGTTGAAGAGGCTGAAAATAATTAAGAAAAGCTTGGCAAAGTGTGGAAATGCCTGTTGGAGTCTTTGTGAATGGGTAAAGTAGAAGCCATTGGTGAAAGAGGTGGGTTAAACTTTCAGAGGAGCATTGTCTTCCAGAGAAATGGTACTTGGATCAGAAGGGGCTCAGATGTCAATCTCCATGGGAATAACAGTACTGCCAGAACCTAGAAGTTCAGTGAATGGCAGGGGAAAAAAAGACTATGACAGAGTAGTGGTTGGAAGTTATACTGTGGAGATAAGAGACTGGTTCCCACTACTAAATCGTAGAAGATAAAAATCAATCTCAGTAGGGTGTGGTAGCATAAACCCTGCATCCTAGCAAGTGAGTGGCTGACACAAAAAGATGCTGAGTTAAAGATCAACCTTGGCTACATCCCAAGATCTTCTCTCAAAAAAAGGGAGAAGACAGGACAAGCAAGATGAGAGGGAAGTGAATGCGGAGAAGAGCCACCAGTGCCTCATGCCTGTAATCTTAGCTACTCTGGAGGCTGAAATCTGGATGATCTTCATTCCAGACTTGCCCAAGAGGTAAAGTTCATCAGACACTATCTGAAAAATAACGAGCAAAAAGCAGAGCTGGTAACGTGGTTCAATTGATAGAGTTCTAGCACACCAAATCCACTGAGTGTGCATGAGGCTCTTATATTTTGGTACAAACAAAAAAGGAAAAAAATAGAGAGTGAAACAAAAAGCAGAATGTCTTCTCATAAAATCTCATTTCCATGAAGGCCAGAAAGTCTAAGGACTGTAGAAAGAGATCAGAATGAGGATGGTCAGAAAAGTGACCACAAGGGTATTTTTCCTGAGTGGTGTGCTGATCTTGGGGCCTCAAATTACATGAGGTCCCCAAACATTAGAACAGATCATATTTCTGTCAGGCCCTGATCATTTCCCTTTAGAGCTGTGTGATGAGGAGATAATAACTCTCAGATCAACTGAGGTTTGTGTGGTATTTTATTTACATTTTCCTTAACTCACATGTATCCATTTAGGCCATGACTGATTTTGTTGTGTTCAAGTAACAAGAAGACAGCGCAGCCCATGAATGTGAATCTCACACATACCTGCAGACCTCCAGGGCTCAATTTCATTTTCATAAATCTTCATAAGATAGTCTATCTTTAGGGTTATTTTTATAATAACAATATAATCTATCCAATAGCACTGAAAGGGAAATGTCACTACCTTAATGGTGGAAAGTTGTAGTCTATCCATGAGAAAATGGGAAAAGAGATTATTTAACTCCCTCAAACTTTAGAAAACCATTAGCAACAAAGCCAATCATACACTCAGCTACAGTAACTAAAGCAAGTACACAACTAAAGTAAATATCTACTCAACTAAAGCAACTATAAGCAAAGAAACTGAGCTCAATAACAGAATAATTTTCCAATATCAGGCAAAAAAAATCAGAATATTTTATATTCTGTAGCACGTGAATGAAAGAATATCTTCTTTTTCTTTCATTTAGTGGTTATATGGAAAAATCACCCTAAAACTTGAATTGTAATATGAAGAATGGAGTTATCTTAATTATAAGCAGGTATTTTCTTAGATTTTAAATTTTATTCGTATCACAGTAAAGCCCAAATGTGCATTATTTTAATAGAGATTAAATTACTTTACTGAATTAAGTAGACTTAATACTTTCTTAATTAGAATAACTGTCTATTTCTTAGATTCTTCAACTTTCTGAAATTTTGTCAAACAACAGAGATCAGGTTATACTGTATGTTTTTATTAGTATTAACTAATATTTCCCAACTCTATCTTTTGTACACTATTCTATGTTCCGTAAATATCTACTTCATCTTTCTCTCTCATTCTCTCCTGATAGTCTGTATTTTCTCAGAAAATCTTTTGATGAATTTCTCTAGGTGTGTACTCAGAGTCTTACTCTTGCTCAACCTGCTCGCTCAAGATTGGCAATCTACCACTTAAACCAGAACTGCAGCCCTAAATTTTGCTTGCTCATTGGAGATGAAGTCTAGGAAACTTTTCTGGCTAGACTGGCTTCAAACTTTGATTCTCCCAGGTCTATGTCTCTTGGATAGCCAAGATTATTTAGTCAGCTACCATATCCAAGTTTTATGAGATTCTGTGGATCACAAAGTCAACTTTCAGGAGAGGATTAAACTCAAAGCAGGTTGAGGCCATGACCTTGTCACCGTGCTATTGCTTTTCAAATATCTGATGAAGCTGATTAGAAAAGCACGGAGTAGCTCTGCAGTTAAGCCATGATATTGTGTGTGCCTGTGGGAACTCTCCCTAGGAAAATCTCTGTGCTGGGGATTTAAGTTTAGAATTTCTTTGATGGCTCATGGCAACTTTGTGAGATAAGGAAAATGAGCTTGATGGGTCACACTGCTGTTCCCAATTTGAGGAAAGCTAACTTTCTTTCCATTTACTGCTATGGCTCATTGTTTCTGTGCTTTCTTCCTGTCTTCCATGCCTCTGAAGTCTTTTATTTCCCTTTCTATTCTCACTGCTTTAGTTCAGGACTCTACACCTCGCATCAAATCAAATAAGCTCTCTTACAACCCATGCTTTCTCATGACCTTGCTTGTGAGATAATTTTTCATTAAACCATAGGAGGGTGACAGAGGTTAAGGGAGACGTCAGAGGTCATGTAGCTCCAAATGTCAGAGATGGGTAGAACTGTAACTTCCTAAATGGAAGTTAGGATCCTTAGTTAAAATCACAGCACAGAATCAATAGTTAAAACCTAATCTGAAACTTTTCTTTTATGTACTTCATTGTGGAAATATGGATTTTTTTACCTGCCCTGAAGGTCAATACATGCTAGTTTTATTGGAACCCAGGAGAAATGAAAAATCCAATAATGTCACTCATATACAAAGTTAGTCAAGTTCCCCTCCCTTGAAGTTCAAAGTGGCTGATTCCATTTGTCATGAGAATATGAAGCATACACAATGCACATTTACACACACTCACACAAGCACCTACTATTGAATCAAGTTAGATAAACAGTAATGAAAAAGCCTAGAAAGACTAGACTATATAGTTTGCGTTAATCTTGTTTCATTTTTCCTGCTTCTTGAGCTTATTTACCCAGTAATTAGTGAAAGAATGTTTTAAATAACCAAGGTCTAATTGAATATATGTATGAGTGTGTGTGTGTGTGTGTGTGTGTGTGTGTGTGTGTGTGTGCCTGTTTGTCTCTCTGTCTGGCCTGTCTTTCCATGAGTTCTAGGGCTTGAACTCATAGCTTAGGTATTGTCCCTTAGCTTAGGTATTGTTCAAGGCTGGGGAAACCTCTTAAATCACAGTTTCACTTCCAATTTAAGGCAGGTTAGTTGGACATAAATATCCCATGGATTTTTCTGCCCAGCTTGGTTTGAAGCAGCAATCCTCAGATTTCAGCCTCCAGAGTACCTAGGACTAAAAATGTGAGCTACTTGTACCCAGCTCAAATATTTGTAAGCTAAGAGAAAATATTGAATCACATCAAGAAGAAGCTGAAGCAAATGCAAGGTTTGAGATGACAAAGAAATATCACAAAGTATACAGCAAATGAGGATTTGAGCATGTTGAAAATATCTGAGCTTATTTTCAAGGATAATTCTTCCAGCAGAACACAGGACTCATTTTCCAAAGTATGGAGAATTGGATTTTATTTTTTTAATTTTTAATTTTTTTAATAACTTTATTCTAGAGGTGATGTACAGTGTGGTTCCAGTTACATAAGTCTGTAATAAGCTTGAATTTTGAATTTTAGTGTGCTGAGTAGTCACTTCATAAAAATGTTTGAATTTCCTTATTACTATGAACTCTTTATGATCTTATTTATTAATTAGTGTTATTATGTTATTTTAAGACTAACTTGGTATTTTTATGTTTTTTCTTCTTATTGGTATCATGGAATTTGTTTTTTATTCTTTTTTGCATACCACTATTTATTTTTTTATTGTTGGGTGATGTATAGAGGATTAGAGTTACATTCATCAAGTAGTTAGTGCATTACTTTGTGAATATTCATACCCCTTCTCATGTTTTCCCACTTCCCCTCCAACCAACCCGTTCCAATCATCTTGTTTTTTCACTTCCATTCTTTATTTCAAATAAACAAATAAACATATACATCATACCAGGTACCAAAGTCAGATACAGTAACATATGAAATAAAGCATAAGGGGGGAAAAGGAGAAAAGAAATAACTTCACAAAGTACATTAAGAGCAACAATCACAAAGATAAATCTCTTGTTTCCATATCCTAGAGTTCATTATGTTTAACCTCATCCTATATGGATCTATGTACCTAGCTTTTGAGCTATTGTGATCCTCTGCTAGGAGAATTCTAGACATATACTAATTATTACAGTTGAGGGAAACTATGGAGCCTGTGTTTCTTTGGGTCTGGCCCTTATTACTGCTGGTATTTTACCATTTGAGCTACCAGGCCTTTTATTCTTTCATTGTTTTGTCTGCATATTGTTTTTCTATGGATCCAGCTTTGGACTATAAATCTCTTATCTATGCTTTCCCGCAGTTGAGATTAAAGACATGCCACAATGTCTGGATTATAATTATTTTTTTTTGCCAGTCCTGCGGCTTGAACTCAAGGCCTGAGCACTGTTCTTAGGCTTTCTCAAGACTAGAACTCTACCACTTGAGCCACACCGTCACTTCTGGCTTTTTCTATGTATGTGGTACCCAGGAATCAAACCTAGATCTTTGTGCATGCTGGACAAGCACTCATTCACTAGGCCAAACTCCCAGCCCCGATCTGGATTATTTGTTGAGTCTGTATCTCACT
The DNA here is from genome assembly GCF_031878675.1 of Megascapheus bottae. Classification (NCBI taxonomy): domain Eukaryota; kingdom Metazoa; phylum Chordata; class Mammalia; order Rodentia; family Geomyidae; genus Megascapheus; species Megascapheus bottae. Next base: position 33,582,349 of record NC_143509.1, read on the forward strand.
AATTTTTTTCCAGGTTGACTTAAACTTTAATCTTTCTAACAGTTGCCTCCTGAGTAGCTAAGATTATAAACATGAGACAGTTTGCTTGGTCTATTTTACTATAAACTCTTTTTTAAAATGGTTCTTTTTCTTTTGTTATCTTGTTCAAACATTTACTGTTTTCATCTACAATAGGTACAGAAAGATTTAAGAGCAAGGGCATCAGGCAATCAGTGTGCTGTATATTTTACATACATACATATCTCTTTATCTAAATGTATGTTGTTAATATATAGTACCATTCAGTAGAATATGCTGATATTCTACAGTTCAGAAATAGCAGAATGTCTATTTTATATGGATTGCAATATTTTGGGGGTTAATTGTAAATTATTTGAAAATAAGAGTATGTCAAGGTGCATAAAATTTACATGACTTCAAATTCTAGTGTATATAAGCAAACTGGTTTTTAAAACTGCCCTGTATATGTTCATTTACTTCTCTGTTGCTGTTTTGTTGTTGTTATTGCTGTTGTTGTTATTGTTTAATCCAATGGCAAAATTGAGTAGTTGTAAGATATCTAGGTCAAAGTCTAAACCATTAATGTGTAGAATTTTACAGTGCAAGTTACCCAGTCCTCATATAAGGTACTGGTATTCTTGGCTTATAAAATTACCCCCAATTGAGAAGGTTCCATTTTTTTCTGTAACCCTCCTGTGACTGACTGTCTTTTCCCATCCTTCTAGCAATATCCAGTCTCTTCTTTAAAAAATATTGTAAAGGTGATATACAGGGGAGTTAGTTCTGTATGTCAGGGATAGCACATATTTTTTTGAGCAGTATCATCTCTTCCCTCAATTTCTCTCCATTTTTTTCCCTCCTGATTCCTCTCTCCAAGTTGTATAGATCATATTCAACATATTATCTATAGAATATCAATAATTGAACTAGTACACCCTCTGTCTCACCATTTCTGTATTTCTCCTTCCTCTCCCCTAAACAGATAGGTTTACATAAAAGACAAAAGTGTACAGAAATCAAAAACAGTGATCAGGTTGAAAAGAAAATGAAAAGTAAAATACCCCCCAAAACCCTCCTGTTTCCACTTCAGTTTCTTGGATTTTTTTTTTTTTTTGCCAGTTCTGGGCTTGAGCTTGGGCCTGAATATTGTCCATGGGTTTTTGCTCTGCCACTTGAGCAATAGCACTACTTTTTCTATATATGTGGTACAGAGGAATCTAACTTGGATCTTAGTACTTGCTAGATGAGCACTCTACCACTAGGCAAACACCCATCCCTGGAGATAATTTTGATCAAATCATTTGATATAACCACATGCACATAGCTATTGAGCCTTTGTGATCCTCTCCTTAAAATATCGTACTTCAGTCTCACTGTGTGAATGTTTAGAGTCTTGTCTAATTTAACATATCCATGTGTATTATTTTTTTGCCCTTTACTATCCACTGGCTTACTTGTAGATTTATAGGAATTCTAATTATAAAAATGAGGAAAATCATGCAACCTATGAGGAAAATCATGCAATCTTCAAGTCTGGCTTACTTTGTTTGGTAAATTTTTTCTAAGCTTTCCATTTGCTTATCAATAGGGCAATGCCATTTTGATGGAAATATAAAATTCCATTGTGTAAATATATCACATTTTCTTGATCTGTTTGTCCACTGAAGGGCATCTGGGTTAATTCCATATCTTGGATATGCTCAGTTTATTCTTTGTATCAGTAAATTCATTTTATGTCAACCATGAATGTGATTGAAGACATAAATGTAAGGAATATTTTTGAATGTAAATTAGTTTCTAAACAAACGTCACAAGATATCTGGGCATGTTACTGTTAAAGAAAAAACACTGCTTTACTTCAAAAAATATGCTAAAATCCAAAGAGCATAAACTTTGACTCAAATGTCATAGTAGGATTTCTTTCATCAATAGGTTTATTATATAAAATCAGAGTTGTCATTTTCTTTATAAAGCATAAAAATGGTATAATAAATGAGTAATCCCACAAAATATTTTGAACATACTATTTAGATTATAATAGCCAGTGGGTTTTAATTCCCTTATGATATATGTCCACTCAAATTTGGGGGTACAGATTTGGATTTAAAGATAAAAAAATCTGCATAAAGGATTTTAAAATAAAATAGCCTATGGATAAGTGGTGGTTTGGTATTGTTTTATATATTCCAAATATTTAATTTGTTTTTATAATTTACATATCTCGTCTCTCCACTTGCCTTTCCTTTAAGCACTCCATTTTTCATCCTAAACATGGATGTACGGATACTTTCATTCCCATTTCTCTTAAACACCACACACTTCATGGGTATTTCAAGTAGCTTAATTTGCATTAGTTTTTTTCCCCTCTACCATAAGTTTACAGATTTCAAGTGAAGACACGAATCAAAAGATATTTCCATTACTTGTTCTTGTGTTGTAAAGACAATTCTCTCTAAGGAGTATGGCACTCTCCCAAGTGTATATGGATGACCAAATGACGATGGCAGATGGCAGTCCACGGATGTGATTATGGCAATTTAAGGTAGTATTTTTACACATCCCTAAATTGAAACTCTCAGGTGAAAGTTTATCATGAGATTGAAAAAAATAACCTTTAAAAATAAATAATCTGGGGAAGCTTTCCCCAGTTACTCTATTGATTCCATCATTTGTAGGCTTTCAAGGCATAGACCTTGCTTTTATAATAACTGTTGGCAGTCTTTTGCCTTAGCTGTTTATTTAAAGCCTGGTCATCTTAATTGTCATTATTTTCCTTGGAAGTAATGGTATTAACAAATTTTTACATTGTGCTATGATTCCAGTTTTATAGTAGCCATCTAGGACTAATATGTTTTTTTTTCTTTTTTGTTTTCCTTCTTTTGCCAGTCCTGGGGCTTGAACTCAGGGCCTACGCACTGTCCTTGGGCTTTCTCTAGGCTAGAGCTCAACCACTTGAGCCACAGCACCACTTCCAGCTTTTTTCTATGTATATGGTACCGAGGGTACCTGGGTCTTCGTGCATGCAAGGCAAGCACTCTACCACTAGGCCTCACTACTGGTCCCTAATATATTTATTTCTTTTGTTTAGAAATATAGCTGAAAGTAAATATTTTTCATAACTAGAGTAAATATACATCATGGGAAATAATATCCATAAGAAACACAGAGACAAATAAGTATCCAGAAACACTATTTTTTTCTGAATTAACTTATAATCGAAATTTCAAATCATGGAACTAATAACTTGCTTCCAGTCACTCCCATCTGGTTGTGCTGATTCCATTGTGCAGCTATTGGGCCATTTTGGTGAACAACCATATCAAAAAGATCGTTAGAAATAGGAGCAAAATTAGGATGCACTGGCTCTGCATAAGGGCCTGAGCTATTAGTTAGCAGTACATAATTTTCCACTAATGAACTTTGTGGCTATACCAGCTGCTCAGGATGATATTTTTTTTCTTTCCTTCTTAATTACAAAGTATAAAGTCGAGTTATCTGAATGCATAAACTAAATCCTCCAACAGTGGGATGTACTGAGATCTATATGAGTGAAACAAGAGACAAGGCTTGGAGAATAAAATCAACCTTTACTAACTTTAGTAATTGCTAAAGTTAGAAGATATGATTTATTATTAGATCCAAACATGATCATCCTGCAAACAAAAAATATAACATAACCGGATCTTTATGTTGCAAGTGATTCATCATTACCAGTGAGATTTAAATATCTGCATTATGAATATTTTTAAATTAGTTACAATGAATTGAGAGAGGCAGTGAATAATTCATAGCTTTTCTTTATCTGTGCCATAGCCTCTAATAAGTAATTGGTAGAAAATAATTAATAATAACAAGTAATAACTTTGGTAAATGATTTCATATGTTTGGTTATTGCTTTGCTTTATATCTCTATAAATTATTTCAATATTGTCAAAATGTGCTCAGATTCAGAGGGAGTGTTAGAAGCCTAGTCTTCCATCAGGAAACAGCTAGGGCTCATGCCTGCCTGTAAATGCTTAGGAGGGTAAGATCTGGAGTGTTGTGGTTTGAAGATACTCAGGGTAAATAAGTTTATTGACTCCCGTCTTCTATTAGCCAGCAAAGAGCTGGATTTATGCAGTAAACCACCATTCTACTAAACCAGCTGAGCAAGAGCGAAGTCCCTGAGTTTGAACTGATAACACAAACAAACAACAAACAGTCCAATAAATAGGAAGCAGTTATTTTTGACAATTACATTAGATAGTGTGCATTGATATATGTTAATGTTTCCATTTTAGAAAATTAGTCACAAAAATTAAACAAATTAAAATTAAATTAAAAAATCACACACTTTTGTAATTATTTTACAGAATCAATTACCAAAATAATAGTCTGTCATCATTATAAATTTTAAGTGGCAATAACTAGTTGTGACCCAAGAAGTATTTTATGCTAAGTATAAAGCCTACCAAGCAAACATAAATAGGTCATGTAATTAGAATAACACTTGAGCATCTATTAAGAGCTGGTGATCCACACATCAGAAAACATCGTAGCTATTAAACTAGTCAGGACTCATTACATGTTCCCCAAATATACCAGTCTTAATATAATCACTCAAAGAATGTTGTTTAAAGGTAAAACATATTTATAAAGTATTACTTAACTGGGCATAGCTGCACACGCCTGTAATCCTAGCTACTTAAGAGGCTGATTTTATTCAGTGAATGAGAAGTGTAAGCCACATCAACGCATTACAAGATAAAAACTATAAGCTTCTTTTGCTGGTTGTAAAGATTACCATTCAAGGATTAATTCATGGTGTTTTTTTAGGCTTTCAGAAGCACTATGTGTGTGGATGGACAGTACATGGATTTAGACTAACACATTGATATATTATATACTAGTCTGAATAATACCATGCACAATATAGCATGTAAATTATATTTGATACTACAATAATTTTAAAACCATAGCATAATAGATATACTATATATTATATATACTTCCAAGATAACTAATATGTTATATGTTGAATATTATATAATATATAGTACATGCTATATAGCATATAGCATATAGTAGATACATAATACATTTCCATCTATGAATCTTTTAAAAATGCAATGCACAAGCCTCTCAAAATCTGGATGAGTATATTTCCTGGAGGAAAATTACATTAAATATTTATATTTAGGAAGCTGTTCTGATCATTTCTATTGGAAATGGTTGTAGGTAGGCTAAAGGATTTTGCTCATCTGTAAGCCTTGACAATTGTAAGATTATATCCACAAAGCCCCTAAGACTGGCATTTTTGTTGTCTCGTTCTATGACTGCCGTCTATTCAATATTGATAATTATATACCTTTGGACATTGCGTGTAATTTCATTTTTAAGTTCAAAAATTATTGCATGTGTTATGTAAAATGAACTTACAGACACAAATTGTTACCCAAGTATTTGGCAGAACATATCACCAAATGCAAAATATTCACATACTGGAAATAAATTGTCAGGTAGCCTAAAATTTCAACTGGAAATGATCATCATTGTGTTCATGAGCAGAGCTAAGCTATGTTGAAAGCCTTAAAAAATATATTGATTTTTCCAAAGTACTTCTCACTTCAGTAGAAAAGAATTAAGTTAAATCTGTAGGAGATAAAAGCTAAGCAGCCCTTTGCTTGAAGGTCTATGTCCTGTTGCATTTATCTCCTGGGTTAAAATCATTTATTGATTGCTAATCACCTGTGGTTGTTTATACACAACAGGCTCTCCAGATGGCCTAACTCACAGGAGGATTTTATATATATATATATATATATATATATATATATATATATATATATATATATATCACAGGAAGTGATCAATAGGAAAGAGTCATAATGATCTTCTGAAAGAAAACCTAAAGATTTTTCCCATGGTGGCTGTCTGTCCATGTGAGATAGGATCGTCACAACAGACATAAGGGAGAAAAATGTTTTGAACATTTTGATTTTATATGCACATTTCTGAATTCACTATAATTATATTAAAAATAAAAGAGAGTCAGTTGAAAAATTACTTTTACAGAGAAATTCAATTTTTGTCCAGATAATCATAGTACATGCCTTTGTTATATTGAGTTATTGGGTATCTAATTGTTTCTTTTCTTTTTTTCCTTTTATTTACTGATACCTGGCTATAGCATCCAGCAAAGAACCAATTCCTATCATTAAAAAAAAGTTAGATGATATTTAGCTCATGATTTTCTTTTAAAAATAAAGTGGACCAATACATTTTCAATCCAAAAGTGATTATTTAGTTGTAAACCAAAAATATCCTGCATGTAATCAATTAAAATAGATTTAAATGTATATTTTGGGGACTGGGCTAGAAATAGGAAATAAAAACATGAATTATTTAAAACTCATCCCAAAATTCATCTTGTATCCATGGTTACTTTCAGATTGTAAGGACACTAAGGTAATGAGAAATTAGTAAATACCTTATACTGTTTTTTCAACAGTTAAAAGTCAGTGTTGGGCCAAGAGTGTGGCTTAGCATGTATGAAGCCCTGGATTTGATTCCTCATATACACATACACAAAAAAAGTTGTAAGTAATGAAGTGTCCCAAATAGTAGAGGACTAGTCTTGATAAAGCCCAAGGACAGTGCCCAGGCCCTGAATTCAAGCCCCAGGACTGGCAAAATAAATCAGTGTGACTGGAAAAGGGTAGCTCGTGTCTCTCATCTGCATTCCTAACTAAGGAGTTTGATATCTGAGGATTATGATTCAAAGTCAACTAAGCACTAAAAATGTTGAAAGTGAAGTTGTGGCTGAAGCAGTAGAGCAAAAGCCTTAAGCAAAAGAAACTCAGGGGCAGCTCCCAGACCCTATATTCAAGACCCCAAACAGGCAGGCACACACACACACACACACACACACACACACACACACACACACACACATTGATATCTAATAATTTCCTAGTATACAATATGTGTTATCCCTAGTTCCAATCTGAGTGAATAACTCAGTAAATTTTTTTCCTGAAATCATTGGGGCTGAGGTAGAGCTGCGGAATAGACATGCTTCATTATAAAGAGCTAACCTGAAAATATTAAGGGTTCAGAATGGACCTTTCATTGGTAGGTACTGGTAGCTCCTTCCTGTAATCCTAGCCACTCCGAATGCTGAGATCTGAGGATTGAAATGCAAAGCCAATTCACTTCTGTCAGACATATCAAAGACCCTGGCATTGTGGTTGCAGAACATACCATCTAAATGCCCTGAGATCCTCTAACCGTCCATTTCTTGTTAGTTCCTCATTCCATCAGTTAACTTATAATTTCCCTATCAGTGACATAATTCTGAAGTTGGTTTATTCTCTGTGTGAATCTGTCAAGCAGGTACTCTGAAAATTCAAACAGCTGGGTATTGCTATAGTTATATCACAGTAAACATGAACTTACACTGTATTATATAAGATGAATTGTCAATAATCTCTATTGGCTTTCATTGAATCTCAAATTTCCTGATTCCTCCCATTCTTCCAAACTTATAAAAACCATTAAAAAATTTAGATGATGTTATTGGCATAGTTTATTAAAGTGGGTTGGGGCAGTGGGTTTCCTCGGGCAACGTCCAGGGGGTAAACAGGTGGGAAAGGCAAGCATAAATTCTCCCACTGAGGACATGTGTGCAGACTGAGAGTCGATGTCAGGATCTGCATGCCAAATGGTGCGTTGCTTCTCCAATTATCCAAAGACCACAGCATGGAATCCTAATTTGCTCCTCAAACTACTCAGGCCTTCCAGAACATTGCCCAAAATTAAATCTTCTTCCTGTGCCTGGCTTATGAAAAATTGAATGGCAGTTCATTTTCACAACATATGACAAACATAAAAGGAATTATGAATTAATTTTAAACCCTGCTTAGCCAAGTCTTATCAAATTGATAGCATCCTTTGTCTCCTTGAAGTCAGGCATCAGAGTTGATATGCTTAATTAGAATCAGGCATGTCTAAATGGTTTAGAATGACAGCTCTAATCATCCTATCGAACACTCACCAATGGTGAGAAGCCCAAAACAAAACAAATGCCTTAAAAGTTTGACTGGATGTGAGTTACGCTTCCAAGCACTACCTTAAACACATCAAAACATATTTTTGTGCTAAATGTTCAAATAAGCAAAAGCCAAAGAAACTTCAAAGGATGGCTTTTTAGATAAGTGATCAGAGAGAGAGAGAGACAGACAGACAGACAAACAGATAGACAGATGACAGACAGATAGACAGACGATTAACAGGTGGTTACTGGATAGATCAATGGCTAATAGATGCTATATAGATAAATTTATAAATACATAAAGATAGATGATAGATTGAATGGAATGTGTTGATAAGTGGATGTACAGATTTGTGGACAGATGAAAGGATAGATAAATTGATGAGTGATCATTAGGTATGTATACCTTGACAGATTTTTTTTTTAGTTCCTTCAGAAGGAAAACAAACTAGCTGAAAACTAGAGGCCATTTTACTATTCATTGGACACCACTGTGAGCTTCTAATTTACCCCACTTTATGGACACATGCATCTTACCAATCTTAAAAAGGATTCTACTTATGAATAACAGGTGTCTGGGGGCTCGGAAATGACTGTTAGAACACTGATACATACAGAGAGGCCTACCGAGAGACAAAGAGACAGAGACAGAGAGCCAGTCCTCTACATTCATAAGTTGAGAGCATTTTTTTTTCAGAAAAACACGAAGATTTTACACACACACACACAATATCACACACTCACAATTAGTGAAGCAATGCCTGTTTAATTTAGCAGCTTCTTATGATCACTCTGGTATTTTAGAACCAATAACTATGGTCAGTCAAGTTTAGAGTAACATCTGCTTAATTAACTCATAAAAGTAGTTTTAGAAATAGACACCCTCTCTAACACTGATGGCTTGAGGTAGGATCCAATCTATAAAACTGCAAAGTATTATTCAGTGTAGACTAGCTAAGCTATGGAAAAAATGAGTGTGAAATACCATAAACTGGCTCAGATTATTTTGATTAGATACTGAACTTACTCTATAATCTATCTCAGAGTAGCACCAAACATTATTGAAAGCATAGTGTGAATATTACAATATAAAGTTTGTCTTCAAGGCAGCAATGATAACTCACAGCTGATACTTGCTTGGGAGGGAGAGAATGGAAGGGATCAGGGTTTTAGGTTGGTCTGGGAAAAATGTTTGCAAGTCCCATCTCAAAAGCAAGCAGGCATAGTGGCTCACATCTGTAACTTCAGTGACAGAGGAAGGCACAGATAGAAGAATCACAGTCTTGATGCCAGCTTGGCTAAAAAAAAGAAAGACAGGCTGAAAAAAAAAAAAAAGAAATCCCAAAAGCCTGAGCGTGGCTCAAATGTAAAGAATCTGCTTACTAAGTACAAAGCTCTGAGTTCAAAATTCTAGTAATGCAAAAAAGAAAAGTAAATCTCAGATTTTCTTCTGTATTTGGAATAAAATAACATTTTAGTTTTCTTTCATAAAGAAAAAATTCCAGTTGAAGGAAATGTGAAGCATTTTTGTGCGTATGAAAACAGTTGTAGTTATTTTCCTTTTCTTATAGATCATAATAACTTTAAATATTACCTTAGAGGATTGGTTAAATCTATTAAAATAATATTCTTACCTGGTGACTACCTATAATCATTGCTACTCAGGAGGCAGAGATGAGAAGGATTAAGGTTCCTAGGCCAGCCTTGGCAAAATTGTATTAGGCCCACATCTCAACCAATAAAAGGCTGGGCTCAGGGATGTACATCTGTCATCCTAAGTACATGGTATGTGTAAATAGGAGAATCATAGGAGGAGCCTGGGAAAAAGGCAAGACTTATTCAAATACAAAGTCAAATGATTTTAGGGAATGGGTTAAATGGTATAGTATTTGGCTCACCCGTTGAAAGCTCCACTGAGAGAAAGCTTCAGCACTGTTGAGGAAAAAGTAATGTTTCTCACATGAAGATATGAAAGGAAATTGTGACTGAGAAAACAATTAGTGCCATCTACCTAGACAGGGAACTCTGTAATGTGATCATGACCCATGGCTGGCACTTTTAGAGGATCTCTTAGATATGATGGTGTTATATTGTTTCACTTAGATTCCCCTTCCCATCTTCTAATGGTCCACAGTCCCTGGCTTTCCTAAATTCCCTTCTTGTTCTAAGCCAACAGAATTTCCCATGTGTGCAGCAGTGACATTTTGTGATTCCAGAACCACTTCAAGAAGTAAGTTGTATTTCTACTTAACATTTAATATTTTGCAGCTGCTAAAGAATTCTTCACAAAGTAGTAAAACAGAAGAAAATCAATCCTAGCAGTAGTATGGGTAAAAGTTTGCTTATATTTTCAAAGAGAGGTGACAAGAAACACATAATGAATGAGTGTGTGACAAACACAGGAGTGTGCCAGCAAATATTGAGAAAAGGGGAAAAAAGGAACTGAAATTTTTATCACTTTTCAGGGAAAAATTCATTGTAAATGTCCAGGAAATATTAACAAAATGTTTAATCTGTGTGTAGCCAGGGCTGAAATTCTTCCAGGAAGAAGCATTGCACCACCTTCTTAGATAATGGTTAGTGTTTGTGATATTTTATTTTATGACATCTCTAAGTTGAGCCTACTTAAATCAAGGCCTAAATGAACACATGAAAGAAAATGCCAGGCGCTATTAGCTCAAACCTGGCTACACACAGAGGCTGAGATCTGCAATTCATAGCTGGAAAGTCTATGAAATTCTAGATTCAATTAACAACAAAAGAGGCAGAACTAGAGCTTAAGTGTTAAAGTTCCAGACTTGAGTGAGTAAAGTGAAGGACAGCACCTAGGGCCTTAGTTCAAAATCTAGAACTCCTGTCTGGGCATGTGTGCAAGCACATGCATGCATACAAACACACACACACACACACACACACACACACACACACACACACACACACACTGACAATTAAAGGGTTGGATATTTGTTGTCATGGTGAAGTTTTTTTCAATGGAAACCTGTAGGGTGGGTGTTTTAGGATGTCACCATAAAGAGAGCTTGGAAAGAACAGTGTTCCCTGGTCCTGCAAAGATGACTTGTGGGGAAGCATGATCAGGCATTTGTTACTGACCTAAGCCCAGAAAGTTTACATCAAGGGCAGAGACTTCCTGTCATGCCTTCTCTAACAGGAATTCTGGCTCAGCTGTGACACTGACTTTCCCACTTAGAAGTCTCTTCCACCTCACTAACACCATCTTTTGTCCTTTTCAGTGCTAGGCTGATCATTTGGTGCTCTGGAGTTGATCTGTTTTGTGTCTTTGTTCACTCTGTAAAATTCCTATTTTCTTGGAAATACTGGGTAAGCCAAATTAATACAGGTTATCCCAAGTTGGTATTGAGAAATATTTATTGGTATAAATGGATGTATAGTAAAAGACATAAGTTTTTTCCATATATTTTAATTGTAATTAATAGAAAGGTTACATAATATTCATCAGACAGAAGGTGCATTACCTCACATGCATTGATATCCTTTCTCATGTTTTGGTCCCCATTTCCCTCCCCCTACCCCCACCCCTCATCTTGTTTTCCCCCTGTCCCTATCCCAATTAAAAGACATAGGTTTTAACCAAAGCTTTTTTTTTTTTTTATTTTTCTGTCTGGCTGGGTTTCCTTGAGTAACTTTATATTTGACAAACTTTGATGTCAAAGAGGAAAATGAGAAGGAGGCCACTTTGTGAATAATTTAAGCCTTTAAACCCCCTTTTACCTGGACCTAAATGGAAAGTTGATTGGATTGCTTTCATCCAATCTGGGCTTCATTTGACCTGATTTGAAAGTCAATAACGCAGTCTGGTAGAAGGCTCTAATTTATGCCTCATCTGCTTGATTTCATGAGTCTTTGGGAAATTCTGAAAGAGATAGAGGTATTTCCCTTCCTGTCTGGGCTCCCTTTCCAGGGCAGAGAGCATGGACCAAAAGCCAAGCACTCCAGTATCTGTGAGAGCCTCTACTGCTCATGCTTCCCTTTCACCTCTACCTTAACAAATGCATTTTGTGATGGGGGCGGAAACCTAATTTCCCAGTGCATAATGCTAGTAACTCTGGAGTGTGCAGAGCTGGCTAGAAGCTGAGCTAAGTGGTTCAAGGAATAAAGGCTTTCCTTGTCATTATTTGCGTATTCTGTACTACTCAGCTGCCAGCCCGTGCCATATTATTTGCATGATGCTTGGTGACAGTCTGTGTTGCATTTTCAGCTATGATTCTTGACATAATTTAATGAGCTGGAATGCCATTCTCTCCTGTAAAAAATATGCACATATTTCCAATACCAATGGGAAAAAAGTTGTTTATGTGACATATACGTTATTTTTTCAGAATTCAGTAATTCTGCTCATAACAGATATTTACTCTCCATATTCAGTATGTAAAATGCACTTTTTCCGACTTGCATTTTGAGACGTTTGGTCTTTGGTGTAATTGAAGGAAGAAAATGCACCCACTTGGTTGCACAAGACATGCTTCTTGCCTGTTATCTCTAATTAGCTTTTAACAAGCTGTCAATCTTCTTCACTATCTATTTGTAAGGGACAGACTAGAATGGGTTGCATTCTCCTTGTGAAAGCAGTCTGGGCATCTAAAGGGAGACATCTCTAGGTTGTCAAGGAAGGTCACAGATCTCAGCATCAACTACCATATCATCTTTTTCCTTATGTCATGAATTGACACTCAGCACATAACCACAAGTCTGTGATGGTAATCTTTTTCCTTAGAGAGGCTAACAGACCCCTCTTAGCATAGCAAGAAAAGGAAAAATAATTCAGACTCTGTGTGTGTGTGTGTGTCTGTGTGTGTGTGTGTGTCTGTGTGTGTGTGTGCATGTGTGTGTGTGTGTGTGTGTGTGTGTGTGTGTGTGCTGATATTGTGGCTTGAACTCAAGGTCTGGGTTGTGTCACTTAGCTTTTTCACTCAAGGCAGTTCTCTACAAACTGAGTCACAGCTCCACTCTGGTTTTGTACCGATTACTAGACATGAGAGTTGGAATCCTACCTGGATTCAGGCAGAGTTTGAATCCTGCTTGGGCTGGATTTCAACCTCAGACCCCAGACCTCAGTTTCTTGTGTAATTAGAATTACAGACCATCAGCACCCAACTTAAATTTCTAAAAATGTTTTTCTTTTTCTAATAATTGAAGTAATGGAGTTATTTTTTTAACAGTTACCTAATGAATCAATGGATGAATGCATTATGCAACAATATCTAACTCAATACTTTAGTACATTCCTTGGGGGTTTACACAGGTGTTTAGAGTTGTGCATGCACTTATATGCATCTACAAATACATATTGCTTTCATTATAGAAATGTGGTACTTTACGAATATTTCTGTGTAGTGTGCACTTGAAATTAGTGAAATAAAATTCTTGTCTTGCATTTATGGTCATTTTATTTGAATGGGAAAATATAACTCCCATCGCATTTTAGGGTCATGTTACATGAGAATCTCTGGGGACACATGAGTTGGTCCTATTCCCGTTTCCTGCATCGTGGAGTGAGAATTGGCTCATCTCTGTAATGTGTTCAGTGATGAGAACTCTGTCCATGTTAGGACTGTGTACAATGGTTGCTTGCACTTATTCCCATGTACAATATTGGTCAGAACGCTAACAATAAAATCTTGATGGTACTTACAATCTTCCAGGTGCTTAGCATTCTATGTATTGATGCTTTTACTGTGTATAAAGCTATACGTAAAGCTGATGGCACAATAATTGTCAGAGAGACAAACCTTAATGAACCTTGTTAGATTTTGCAATTGTTATATATTTCTTAAATTAGAATCTGCTGCTAAAGAGCATATAGACTACTGTCATGGATGATAGGCAATTTTATCAGGTATCATCAAGTCATCCCCAAGGAACTTCTCTGACGTGTTCAGAACAGATACTAAATATTGTAAAGGGAGTTCAACATTTATTTTCAGCTTAATGTAAAGCAAAACCTTGAAAGGATGGATGCTTACAAATGGATTTGCAAAGCCAGGTGATGGTGGCTTCTGTCTGTAATCCTAGCTACTTAGGGGACTGAGATTTGAGGATCGTGGTTCAAAGCCAGCAAGAGAGGCCATGAGACTCTTATCTCCAATTATCCATCAAAAAATGGAATGTGGAGCTGACTCTTAAAGTGATTGAGTGCTAGCTTTGAGCAAAAGAACTCAGGGACAGGGCCTAATCCCCGAGTTCATGTCCCAAGATGAACAATAGCAAAAAGATGTATAGATGATGTAATTACTGAAGTTTCCAATGTCAATACCATTCTTTTGATTGTTATATCTGAAGTACAGAACTCAAACAAAAATATAGAATTATGTATGTATGCAGTCAACTGAAATAATTGAGCTCATAAAGCTATTTGATGATCTGGTCATTTCTTAAATCATAGTACTTACCAGTAGTAGATGTCAAATAAGTGAGAGGTGAATAGTAACTAAATTCATCAGTGGATCTGACTGGCTGTTTTCTAAGTGAACATAAACACACCACTGTGGAATACAGAGCTCAGTGGGAGATTTGACTATCAGTACCAAGTTAGTGTCTTAACAATCTATTCAAGCATCAGACCTGCCTCTGAGTGCTGGCTGACACTTGGGAAATAACTGAGATTTTCCAATTTTAATTTCTTCACTTACAAAGTGAAAGTACATACCTCACAGGTTAATGTAGCAACTAAATGAAACAAGGAATGCCAAGACAGCACAGAGCCTAAAATACAGGCAGATAACCGTTGCTGGTAAGTATAGTTAAAATATAGACCTGATGATCCTACACCTGTGTCAAGACTTCATTTTTAAGGTATATGTGGTATTTATTTTAAAAGGATTACAGGACTGAGGAAGAGAATGACCAGAAGACAACTTTGTGTGTCTTTGTGAAACTCAAAAAAAAGACCAAGGTTTGAGACATATTTTGTTTGACTTTAGATTAGGAGTGAACAAATGGACAGGATTAGAATTTTATTTTAAAGAAGCCTCAAGAAAAGTGGGAGGAGCAGTGTTTAAGGCTTAGACATGCTTAGCAGATAAGATGAACGATACTGTCACTATGTCAACAAGTACGGACAGAAATGCAAATACTTGTGTAGTATTTTTTCATAAGCTGTTTGAAACTCCTGTACCTACCTGTGCTTACAAATGTTAAACCTGAATTCTTTTCTTCTTTATTACTCTTATAGTATTAACATCATCCTGTTGCTGGAAGTTTTAGTTGATTAGGAAAACTCAGATTCAATGGCCATCCAGAAGGACTTAAGCTGAAGAGATTTGAGAAAATATATAGCAATACATTTAGAAACTTTCAAAATAGAACAAGGAATTTGGTACAATTTTTAAAATCTTTGTATATATCAGAAAAGGCTTTCTCTGTTTTAAATGCCACTCTTCACTCTAACTCTATAATTTATGAGAAAAAATATGTATTCATAAAAAGAAGCCACTCACTAAACAATTAGATGAGTATAAATAAACATTTGGAAATAGCTACTAACATGTTTTTCTACACACAGTTGCCTTTATATAAGAAGGGTATTTTTAGATGCATTTTTTGTAGTTGTAAGCCATTGTAAATATTTTTGTGAATACAGTTTTTAATTATTTCAATAATTGGCTGCCCGGAAAAAGGCTTTTTTGCATGCTATACTTTTTAGTCCTTTTTGAGAAATATAAATATTTTTAATCTATATGGGAGGAAAAAAATAATCACGGTAAATAAGATGTAATTGGAAAGATTTATCTTCCTCTATGACTTGGGGCATTCTGAGTTCTGTTATTGCTTATTTATATTTTCAGACACATTTCCTTAATAACCAATGATATGAATGCCAGTTTATAGAATCTGGGGTAAAAGCGGCATCTAGATTGTACTTTTGAGACATTGTCTTTGGAAATTGCAGACTGAAAGTGATAAATTGCTAAATAATCTTCAGTGAGTAAAATCGTCTTAAAAAATGAAAGCATCTATAAACATTCAGTGTAAAATTAGTAAAAAAAAAACCTATCTGCATAATATTATGTCATAGAGCAAAGCCAGGCTTGGCAATGATCTTAGAACAAAATAAAATGCAATTTGTACTTGATTGTAGAGGGTTCCCAGTGTTACTTCAATCAAACGTTATCAGTCATGAAAATCAGTATGTCTGTATCACTGGGTCAAATACATTCATAGATCCTAATAATTGTTCCATATTTGATGGGTATTTATCCATTAGCTTCTGGATATATATATATGGAAAATACTTCAACAAAGAACACAATAAATGTTAGCGATTAAAAGTAAAAAATAGTTTTAGAGACTACTATAGCTTAAAACAAGTACTAGGACCATGTTACTCTCCTTTAACCATTTAGAAAAATGAAAGATTGTCATAAAATCATTCTTATCTCTTGTTCTTTGTTATCATTGTTCAAGAATAGCTAATAGATTCAATTTGTTTTAAACTATTTTTGTGCTGATACTAATGTGTCTTACTTTGCTTTTTTGCTCATAGCTGGTGCTCTACTATATGAGCCACATCTCCAGTCCAGCATTTTATTGGTCAGTTAGAGATGATGTCTTTCATATTTTTCTGTCTACACTGACTTCAAACATCCATCTTCCAGGTCTCAGCCTGCTAGGATTATAGATGTGAGCCTCTGAAGTCCCGCTCATAAGCTTTTAATCTGTGTTGAACAAAAGGAATCACATGTAAATACTTTGAAACTTCGTTTTTGTGAATGTATAATTTTTACTTAGCCAAGTTTGTTTAGCCTCACTTATTAAATTTTGTAAGCATTTGCTGCCAGAAAAATAGATACTGGCAACTGTAAAGTATATTTTGACTGATACAGAAAATCTGATATTGCCATTCCTAAATGTATGCTATTAATTTTATTTTCTTAAATAGATGTATCCTTCGGAAAATGATAAATTAAATAAATATTCTAATGTCCAAACCTATTTTTTCATATATTTTTATTGTAATTAACAGAAGTGTTACATTATATTTTTTCCAGATAGAAGGTACATTAATTCACCTACATTGATACCCTTTCTCATGTCTTGGTCCCCATTTCCCTCCCCCCAATCCCTACCCCTCATCTTGTTTTCCCCCCTTCCCTATCCAATTTCAAATAACCAAATACAAATATATTCAATATATCAGATAACAAAGTAAGATACTTTAACAATATGAGATAATCAAGGGATAGGAAAAGAGATGAGAGATAACATAGTACCTTAAGGACAACAATCACTCATTATATGGCTTTTGTTTCTATATCCTAGAGGTCCTTTCATTTAGCGTCATACTATATGGCCTTATGTATCTAGGTTTTGCTCTATTGCTGTCCAAACCTATTTTTTTAGTGATTCTAAATTTTAAAAAGGGCTAGGCACAGTATCTCAGACTTCCAGCCTAGGTACATAGGGAGAAGATCAAGAAGACTGAAATGCAAAGCCAATCTGGATAAAACAATTTATAAGAGTCCAACTCAACAATAAAAAGCCTGATGTAAACCAGTCATCTTAGCTATGTGGAAAGCATACATAGGTTAACCGTGTTACATGCCAGCCTAAGCTTAAACATGAGATCCTATGTCAAAATAGTGAAACAAAATAATGAAGCTGGAGTTCTTGCTTAAGATGTAGAGTGCCTATTTAACATGTGCAAGGCCTTGAGTTCAAACTCCAGTACTATCGATCTATCTGTCTGTATATCCATCATCTGTCTATGTATTTAATCTATCTATCTATCTATCTATCTATCTATCTATCTATCTATCTATCTATGTATCTATCTCTATCAGAACTATATTTACACCTAATTGGAAAAAAATTAAAAAATGTGATTGCTTTTCAGTTTATTAAAATGCATCAAATAAATGTAGTCTCATCAATTTAGACTACAGCCAATACATTTTCTTCAATTATTTAAATTCTATTATTTAGTTATATTACTCATACTGAAGCTACAAGAATTCTACATTGACCCCTGCATTTTTCTTCATATACATAACCTCTAGGAAAACCTGCATCATTATTATCTCTATGGTTTATATTCTATATTGTATATTGTGTATCTCACCACCTTCTGAAAGGTAAAGGCAATATTTCATGGATAGTCTGTATAGCATTTGGTAAATCCTAGTGTATGTTCTTGTCTAGTGACCCCAATAGCACCACAAGTAAATGTCACACAATTTGCATCATTTATTCATTCACAGATATCTCATGCACAAAATGGAATGTCCATCAGACTATGACTGAAGTCTTATCTAATGCTTCTCATGAAGATGTATCTGACATTTCTTTCATGCTGTTGCCACACCCAATTTTCCTGTGGGAGATGGTAGGTTGTATACCTGGGGCTTTCCCCACCTCTGTAATCCCTGTGCTTCAGACATGGCATATTCTTTCCTGAAAGTCCACCAATAAGGATGAGTTAAAGTCCTGTCTTGTCATTCAGCTCATCCCACTGCACAACGATAGCCTTAAGAGAGTCACACTCCTGAATCGGATCCAGTGATCCTCAATGCACAGGTGTTTGTCTGACTATTTCTACTAAGACCTTGATGTGGGGAAGGTAAGCCTGGAACAGCAGGCAGGCATTGCTAGATACAAGGGGAAAGGAGAGAGCATATCTTGGAATGGACACAGAAAAAATGGGAGATTGAGGGAGAATCTTTGCAGCATTTTTGAACTTGTGAATCCAGTCTGGTTTTACTCTAGAGCTACCCTTCATTTTTCAGTGATGTTGGCTAATGAGTGGCCTTTTGTTTATTTATTTATTTACTTATTTATTTGCTTTCAGTTGATCAGATATACAGTTTTTGAAACTTGAGAGGTTTGGCTGACATAATAAGCCATGCTGCCCTCCATCTTCAAAGCAAGGGACTGGAATATATGACACTTCATTGTGCTTCCTTCATACGTTAGCCTGTTCACATAACCTCATACTGCAGAGCATCAGTGTGCTGAGTCTGGGGAAAGCATATCTGCCTATCACCTCCCTCTGTCTTATTTTTCTTGTAATACTTTTTAAAGTATTTCGTTTCCTTACTCCCTATATACTGTAATTAATGATGAGCCACTCTATGTTTATTAGAATTTAGAGTCACTGTTCAGTTTAAAATGATTAATTAATGACAATCATCTCCCTTTAAAAATATGTGGCTATCAGAGAAAATACTCGGTGCTTACACATAACATTATTGTGCTAGACTTGTTTATTTCTTATTGGCCAGATATTATCACCATTCCTTATTCTATTTTAAAATCTCTATTAAAACTACTAATGGAATCAGCCTTCAGTGAAAACTCCAAGTAAGAGTGCAATGTCCCGGTTCAAGAGATTCCTTTCTTGAACACTTGCTTATTAAACTTGTCATTTGAAATATGATATAAAAATCAATGTTAATAAATTCTTTAATAAAAGTAGCAAAAAAGAAAAAAAATGAACTATGATTTTGGAAGAAGGGAACATGTATTCAAGGAAGAGTAGAAAACAACACTGTAGACCAGTAAGGACAGGCCAGAATAGGCTTAAATATGGTAATATAGCAAGAGCTTTTGAACACAAGATCAAGAAAAAGTTCAAGCCCCTAGACCAGGTAAAATGATAAGACAGGCCTTATCTAAATCCTATCATGATTGCCTTTCCTATTAGAAGGGATATCACAAAAAAAGCCTAAGAAGCAAAATACTGCTCAAATAGTGAGGTCAGTCCACATATTTTAAATATCATTAAGTTCAGAATCTATAGTTAAAGAAACAAATCTAAACTGGATTACACACTTGTAATTTCCTATGTGTTTTGTTGTTGTTGTTTTGCTTTTACTAAATAAGATTCTTTTTTTTTTTTGCCAGTCCTGGGCTTGAGCTCAGGGCCTGAGCACTGTCCTTGGACTTTCTCAAGGCTAGAGCTCTACCACTTGAGCCTCAAAACCACTTTCGGCTTTTTTCCATATATGTGGCACTGAGGAATTGAACCCGGGTCTTCATGCATGCTAGGCAAGCACTTTAACCACTAGGCCAAACTCCCGGCCTAAATAAGATTCTTTTATGCGTGATTTTTTATTGGGAAGCTTGTCCATAGTTAATCAAGGAAGAAGGAGGACAAAAACATAAGAAGGGGTATCAATGTGTGAGAAGTAATGTACCTACTATCTGACAAATGTAACTGTAACCCCTCTATACATTACTCTGACAATAAAAAATAATTTTTAAAAGAAAAAAAGAAAGCTATAGTAAAAAAAAAATCACTAACCCCACAAGAACAGTAATCCCTAATAAGCCTGGCCTGAAATAATTTGGTTACCAGTGAACAATCTTGAGCAAACCCCCTTGGATATATTTTATTAGTACTTAAATAAATCAAAACTGGCAAGTTTTTTTTTTGCCAGTCCTGGGCTTGAGCTCAGGGCCTGAGCACTGTCCTTGGACTTTCTCAAGGCTAGAGCTCTACCACTTGAGCCTCAGCACCACTTCTGACTTTTTTCTGGGTATATGGTACCAAGGAATCAAACCTGGGTCTTTGTGCATGTTAGGCAAGCACTCTACCATTAGACCAAGCTCCCGTCCCCAAAGCTTGCATTTCTCTAACAGGTAAAGATGATACAGATTGTGTAGAAAATCTAACACCTACACTTCAGAGCAAAAATGAGAGAGGGGCATGTTAGCAAGATTTGTGTTTGCTTGTGTAGCCCACCACAGGTCTAACCGATGGAAGAATGTACAAAGTATAAAGTACGAGTATAAGAAAGTCAAAGTATAAACTTTCTAATAGACTGATACAAAGATGAGACACATGGAATAGATGGTGCTGGGAAAGGACAGTGTTCCAGTAGATTAAATAAACAGATGAACTAACAACAACAACAACAAAAAACTACTAATGGAGCTGGGCACAGTGGCTCATGCATGTAATCCTAGCTACTCAGGAGGTTGAGATCTGAGGATCATTGTTCAAAGCCAGCCTAGGCACTAAAGTCCATGAGACTCTTATCTCCAATTAAACCAGTAGAAAACAGGAAGTGGTGCAATGGCTCAAGGGGTAGGGTGGTAGCCTTGAACTGAAGAGCTGAAGGACAGCTCCCAGGCCCCATGACTGAAAAAAAATACTAATGGGGAAAGAGGTATCAATATGTAAGAAATAATGTACCCACTACCTGGCAAATGTAACCATAACCCTTTTATACATCCCCACAACAACAAAATACAATAAAAAATGTGTATGTTTTCAGAGTGTCATTAAAAAGGAAGAAAAAAATCATTTTTAGAATATAGACCTAAAATGATGATGATAATAATGATTAGTAGTAATATATAATGATATTGATGTATATGTATAAATACTTTTTTTTCTGGTCCTGAGGCATAAATCTGGACCTGGGGGCTGGCCCTGAGGTCTTCACCTCAAGGCTAGGACTCTACCATTTGAGCCACAACTTTACTTCTTGTTTTCTGGTGGTTAACCAGATATCATGTAACCCTTCTATTAATTAAAATAAAAATATATGAGAAAAAAAAGAGTCTCATGGACTTTAGTGCCTGGATAGGTTTTGAGCCATGATCTCAGCCTGAGCAGCTAGGATTACAGGCATGAATGATTGGCACCCAGCTTAGAGATCTTGATCTATCCAAATATAGATGGGTGATAGATAAAGAGAGATTATGATGATGATGATGATGATGATGATGATGATGATGATGATGAAAGAAAGATAGATAAGCATAACATAATAAAACCTACCAAACACTTGGTGAGTAAGTTGGAAGAGTAAGGGTCTGGGAATATTATAATGCACGGTTGAATTTTTTCAAACTATACTGTACATATGTATGTGATCATCACAACAAAACTCCATTTTACAATTAATAAATTCTAACGTAGAAGTTAAAGAAAATAAGGTAACTTCCTGACACAGTAAGAAAATTACACCTTTAGAATTATTTGGTGAGAGTGTGGCCTAGTAGTAGAGTGCTTGCCTAGCATACAAAAAGTCCTGGGTTCAATTTCTAGGTTCCACAAACACACAAACACACACATTTGGTATCCAAATGGACACAAACAAAGGTGACCATATGGCCTGGTTAATGGGAAACAGTCCTGCACAACACCAGACCATTTATATTCATATCTGTTTTCCTAGCATAAATTACAGTGGTGATTTATTTCCTATGGATATTATCCTAATTTAGAGAAGAATTGAAGGTCACTCCAGGTGAGACCAGCAAAGATATCTTAAAGCCTAATGATGGAAGGAAAAGGCTTCCTAATGAACATGAGCTCTCTGTCCTTAATGAGGTATTTCAGAAATTAAATACTCACAAGTGCTATGTATGGAAGCAAAGTGCCACATAGAAATAAAAAATACTGATATCATTATACTACTGTGGTTAATGGTAAGAAGAATGAAGTGTGTATTTATATGTATTAGTGAATTTTGCCGGGTTCACTAATTTTCAATAAACTGCTCTCCAGAAAAAGAATTAAATCTGAGCCCCCCAGGCAATACCTGGTTCCCATATTTCAGTAGTGATACCCTGTAGTGATACCTTGCTAAGTAAAACATTCTTGCTTGGATCGGTGGCTCATGACTGTAATCCAAGCTAGCCAGAAGGCTGAAATCTGAATGCCATGGTTCAAAGGCAGTCTGTGGAAAGAAAGTTAGTGATACTCTTATCTCCACTTAACCAACAAAAAGCTAGAAGTGCTCAAATGCTAGAATGCTAATAACTCCAAACACAAAAACTTAGGGAATAGCACATAGACCCTGGGCTCAAATTCCAGGACTGGCAAACAAAAAATACAAAATCTTTGTCACTTACTTTACCTGCATTAGTCACTCCTAAGTTGTAATTCTTGACACAAATGTAAATTGTTATTATTCCCATTATTATGACAATTATAAAGATGATTATCATTATTGTCATTATTACTATTGAAATAGCAGCTTAACTATTGACTGGAGAGCTTTTAATGAAGGTTTATATGAAAATTGTTTTCCAAGTAGAATTTTCCTTCCTTCTCCTGAATAATCTGTTAGTTGGAAGTAAAATCAAACTTTTCCTGAACCAATTTTAGTGTCATTTCTGCCTGTAGCTCTTCTCTCTCTCTCTCTTTAATTTTTATTACTTGTAGGACTTGAACTCTGGGCCTGGGTGCTATCCCTAAGCTCTTCATTTCAAGCCCAGAACCCTGCCACTTTGAGACACAACATCACTTCTGGTTTTCTGGTGGTTCATTGGAGATAAAAGTCTCATGAGTCTTTCGTGCCTGTGCTGACTTTGAACGTCGATCCTATATCTCAGTCTCCTTAGTAGCTAGGAATAGAGGTGCCTGGCTGCCTGTGACTCTTCTCATGTCCCCAGCCTCCATTTTCTTTCAGAAGATACAATCTTCTTCTGAATTAATAGGAAAAATCTTCCCTAATAATTTACAAAAGACTATTATTCATGGGGGATACTAAAATCTGGTTCAGAGGGCAAACTGATACCAAGACTTCTCTTTATTCAGGTTCTTCTTAGTAGAATCCCATTGCTTTATTGGATTACTTGGGTAGTCACCTGTATGTTCATATAGATACATCCAAGAATAGTGTAGTATCACTAGTAGATAGGAGAACTCACCTTTAATTCTGGGAATAATTTTGAGTATTTACAAGATCTATGAAATCTCTTCTAGTGATTGACTTATAGAGTTTTCCCCCCAACCACTTTAACCTCTAAAAGCCTTTCTTAGTCTATAAGCCCTAAAAAAAGTAGGAAGTGATGGCTTACATTTGTCATCCCAGCTCCTTGAGGGCCTGAGATTGGTAAGACTGTGGTTTTATCTAACTCAGGCTTAAGACATGTGGCTCCACATCATAGCTATCTCTTTGACTAGGCAAGATATTAAATGTGGGAAGCTCATGGTCTGAGGCTGGTCGTTGACAAAAACTGAAGACCTGCTTTATTTAAAAAAGAACTAAAAGAAGAACATGGCTCAAATGGTACAGTATCTTCCTAACAAACACATTCCTGAGTTTAAATCCCCAAAGAAGCCTCCCCTCCAATCCCCTCCCCGCACCAAAAAAAAAAAAGAAAGCAAAGAAAGAGAGCTAGTAACAAGCTAAATTTGGCCTGCTAGTTACAGTCTTTTGACCCCTGTCATAAAGCATAGGATAACCAACCAGGAAGGACAATTGCTAAAGGTGGTATGACAGTCAGCAAACTTCCCCAAATATATATCAGGGTGCTGTTTATTTCTCATCTGTTAGAAACCGCTGCTTATTTTTGCACTGAGGAAATTCTACAGAAACAGTTTCTAGTTGTTTTTATTCATAGAAGTCCATAGCAAATAGACTGAGAGAATAAGGCTTTATTATGTAGAGATGTGATATTGGTTTCCAGGTATCACCACCTTCCTTGCCAATCACATAATACTCTAGGTATGTATGATGCCATATCTAGGTATAATTACAGTTTTGATTGATAGGTTGGTATATGAATCTAAACAGGAAAATTGAGAGAAATTGCTCCATGTAAACTTCAGGTAAAAATATTTGGGAAAGAGTGTTACTATTAACATATGAACACACTAGAAATTATCCTGAAATAATCTAATGACCATGGAAGTTTATGGTATTATTTAATTTTTTGTTTACCTCTATTGTTTTGAATATATGATAGTACATATATAAGAATTGTTAATATGACTACATGCCTTTGAGAATGCTAAAGAATAAATATATTTTATTAAGCACTATTAATAGGATTGAATGCCTCTGAACAAACAAAAGTATAAATATATTTTATGTTATGAATAAGTAAATCAAAACTGATGTCAAATTTTAGCAAAAAATAGAGTCTTTTTTACTAGTGCAATGAATTCCCTTTATAAACAAAGAACTGCAGAGAAAGCTTATATTTTAAGAAGCTTGTTAGGGTTTATGGAGATCTTAAATGATACTAAAATAAAAATACCCAAATTTAATGTGAGAGTTCATTGTATAATGTGAACTAGTCATGCACGTTATTTTAGAAAGAAACTAAACAGAAAGAGTTACTTAAAGGTACAAGCAAATAATGATAAATTAAGATAAGCATCTCATTTTTACAAGAAATGAAATGAATGGAAACAAGAGGAATCTAGCTTGTGAGTTAATGAACAAAACATAATAGTGCCTTATGTTGGCCAAGTAGTTGCTGTGTAAATCTTTGTTTTTTTTCTTTCCCTTCCTTTTTCCCTTATCTGCTTCTTCTTATTTAATAAGCCATTGTAAATTATTTTGAAAATAATGAATATACAGTAGTCATGGCTCACTCCTATAACCAAGCTGAGTTCTGAGGTTCATGGTTAAAAGCTAGTTGGGCAAGAAAGTCTGAGAGACTAATCTTTAATTTACTAGCAAAAATCAGGAGGTAGAGATGTGACTCAATTGGTACAGTAGCAACCTTGAGCAATAAAGACAAGTGAGAGACCTGGAGTTCATGCCACAGTCTCACAGTATTATTTTTAGTTATTGCTATCTTGAGAAAAACTGTCTCATATATACAACATACTTCTATTTTATAAAACATGATCTGTTAGTACATTTTCTTAAAGCCATAATTTATATTTATGGATATGCTGATTCAATTTAAATATTTTCAATATAAGTACTTTCAAAAATTTTTTATCATTAAGTAGTTGAACAAAAGAGTTACCATTCAACAAAGTAGTACATGAATACAATGATAGGACAAAGAACTTTACCAGTGTCACCCACCCCTTTGAACATTCGCAACCATGCCTTCCCTGAATACTCTTAGTTTTGTAGAATATGCATTGAATTTTATAACCTCAGTTTCCCTTCCTCTCTCCATTCATCTACCTCTCTCTCAGTAATCCCAACCCTCCACTTTTGAGTATTTTATCCTGGTGTTTATTTTGTTGGACTGTGAGTTAGCTTTTCTAAGGAATTATATACGTCATTTGAGTTTTCTGCCTAAATGACCATATATCAAGTTAACTTACTTTTGCATACTTGGATGCCACGCTGTTGTGTGTACTTATTGATAGATTGATTCTGGCTTCTACATCTCTATGAGAGAAAACATACATCTTTTGTTCCTCTGAGCTTCATTTATCTCACTTAACATGATTTTTTTCCAGGTCCTTCCATGTCTTTGCAAATGATGCGATATCATTGTTTCTGATAGTTGAATAAAATTTCATTGTGAATATATTCCAGATTTTCATGATCCATTGAGGAGCATCTGGGCTGATGGCATACTTGGACTGAATTATTCATGACTGAAATTTATTGATAAAAATATTAAATTCTATCATACTTCCCCTGAATTCTAAACATAAAAACATCATCATAATAATCAGCTCCTAGATATCTATAGGAGGGAAGAATTCTTTTTTCCCTACTGATGGTTGCATATGGAAAATTTTCTTTCAGAGATCTTGCTATTTCCAGAAAGCTGGATATTTTAATGAATTAATAATAGCAATGAATATTTTGAAACAGTCACTGTAGCCAGCTTTGAAAAAAGCTATTGATAACCAAAAACATTAGTGATATAGCTATAAAACTGTGGTCCCATTTATAAAATTACAGATGAAATAAGCATTGGGAAGATAAAATAATTTAAGAAGCATCAAATACTTAAGGCAAAATTTAAATAACTTGGTAGTAAAAGATGTATCTTTCTGAAAAAAATTAATGTGACATTTCTTTGTATGGATAAACAGTTCAGGCCAAATCAAAATTTCATTAATCATCTACATTAACATAGAATGGAAAATGTTATGACTATTTTCTCTTCAAAACAGAGGTTCAAGTTCTTCAGATCAAGAATCAGGCATGACCAGATTCCGTTTTAGTCAGAAGGGGTTAAAGTGACATCAGTGATTGTTTGGCAGAACACTGAGCATTAATATACAACAGGGCCTCTGGACAATAAGGCTCTTAGGAGACCAGAACTTTCCATGGCCAGCCCCTTTCCTGTAGAGGTGGGTGGTAGGTAATTATCTCTGTTCAGTCAGAAGCAGGGCTCATCTAGGGATGTCAGAATGAAAAGAAAGGAAAACCAAGATAACCTCTGGCCCCTCTATGAGCCCTGGAACTACATGGACACAGGATGAAGAAATAAAGCTTTTTCTTCTTATGGCCTATCTCTGTCAAGATAATTAGATAGATTTTGTTTATTTCATTATATATGGATTAGAATTTATATCAAAATTTAATAGTCCATGTGTGGAGCCTTTTCGTTCTTGGACTCTACTATGTCAGTTTTGCAATGAATTCAATTTTACTATGTGCAGGTCCTTTCACTTAGGCTAGTCTTCTTTTTCTATATGATGTTTAAATATCAATTTATTTTTAATAACCGTCAGACTTATACCTTTTATATATTTGTGTTTTCATTTGTATGTTAGGAAAATAGTAGTCCTTTGAAAGCTTGAAAAAAATTGCAATTAAGCCACTTTGGTCCTAAATTATTAGCCCATTTTTCTGATTTCCTCCATAATGAATGGTTTTCTGTCTTCTTTTTTTCTTGTCAGTTTTGCTCACTTCAGTACTTTTAGAAAATCACTATCACGCTGATATTTTTTTTTTTGCCAGTCCTGGGCTTGAGCTCAGGGCCTGAGCACTGTCCTTGGACTTTCTCAAGGTTAGAGCTCTACCACTTGAGCCTCAGCACCACTTCCGGCTTTTTTCTATGTATGTGGTACCAAGGAATTGAACCCGGGTCTTCATGCATGCTAGGCAAGCACTTTAACCACTAGGCCAAACTCCTGGCCCTCACGCTGATATTTTGATGTCATATTTTATAGATTTTCTTTATAGATACATATTTTTCCTCAGATTATAGATCTTCTTTGTTTCTTAGGGGGAAACAACACTGAGATTTCAATTGGGGGCCTCATGCTTGCTGGGAAGAGACTCTAGCACTTGAACCATACTTTTTTTTTTAAACTCTGATGCTTTTAACTAATTTTCAAATAGAGTGTCACACATATTTTCTGGATTGGCCTTGGACCACAATCCTTCCTTCTGATGAGATGAAGTCTCATGGACTTTTCTGGCCAAGGTGACCCGGAACTGTGATGCTCTCATTTCAGCCTTGCATATGTTTGAAATTGAAGAGTTACATTGAGGCCAGCTAAGATTTGAGAAGGTGTCTCATGAACTTCTCTACTCAGGCCTTAAACCATAACCTTCCCTCTCAGACTCCCACATAGCTAAAAGTACAGACATGATACCTGGGTTGTTCCTTTTGTTGGATGCTAATAAATCTATAAGACTAATCCACACCACCTCCCTCCCCAAGTTAAAGAATCTTCTTCAACCGTTTCCACCTTGCATTATAGCAAGATAGAAATGCTTATCTGGCTACCTTGAGCCCCAATGTGACTCTCAGCTGCTCTGTGGTAATGGAATATTTCTTCCTCAAGCCCTCCATTCTGCTTCCTTCTTCTTACCTTTCTGCTGCTTTGTAAGTACAAAGTAATGAGGAGAGAGGGCATCATAAGTACCATTTTTAGAAGCCTTGACTCTTTATTCTCACTTCATGTACAGGTTTGACTTGGAAGAGAGCTCAAAAAATAAATCTGGACTTTGAAAAATCAAACATAAGACCAGTGGGCTTACAACAAGATGGAGTTCAGAATACTTTATTTCTTTTTTGATCTGGCTCCATCAAAACTTGGCAGAATTTCTTCCCGTAGTCAGACAATTTGTGTGTTAGGCTTAGTCTGGGTGTTAGGAGAGTTTTATTGTTTTTCTGTGTCTTCAGAAGCGTTTCAGAAGTCATTGTGGAGAGGTCACCGAAGATGCTTCAGAGCCCAGCAACATCTTAAATTGGAAACCACACGAAGAGAGAGTTTCACCCTCTGTTTTATAATATGATGTCTTAGGTTAAACATCTTTTTCCAGCTGGGCTTAGTTACCCTGAATGCAGGCTTGGGGAGAG
This sequence comes from Megascapheus bottae, assembly GCF_031878675.1. Classification (NCBI taxonomy): domain Eukaryota; kingdom Metazoa; phylum Chordata; class Mammalia; order Rodentia; family Geomyidae; genus Megascapheus; species Megascapheus bottae. The sequence goes on from NC_143509.1 coordinate 33,611,342, forward strand.
CCTCTCTGTGCAGAGACATTTCAATCAAAGCAGCATTCAACATGGACCTTTTCCTACTTGAACCTGCATGTGAATGTTAAATGCTACAATGGCTCGGATATTTATTCCATAGGTATTTCTTCTTTCAAATGGAAGACAATATAAAGATTAAAATTTTAACAGGGTATTAAATTTATTATGCAATAAGATGGGAAACTCATATTAAGGCATGCGTTATTTTCATTAACCAACAAATATATTCTTGGATTTGACTCAGTAAGTACAAAGTTATTCTTATAATATAGAATAGCCTAAGGGTGCATTCTAATTACAATTTTGAAAGCTGATGTTCAGTATACCATATCTGTCTGCAATTCTAAATTAACTAGAATCTATTTTATGTTGAGGTATTCAATAATCTTTTCTTTCACTGCTATGAAGTGTTGAAAAAATGCTAATTTAGGAAATCCAATGGAATTCAATCCTAAACTATTATTACTATTGCAAATAAAGTTAGTGGTAGTTATGGTTGGTTTGCAATTTATGGAACCTCATAATCTTACTAGTGATAAAATAATAATTTCAACAATAATAATATTCCATCATTTATTACATCCCTGTTGTGATTCAGGCCTTTAAATGCATTATCTCCTCCGACTCCTGCCACAAGTGTGTGAGAGAGTTATCATTTCCATTTTACAGTTAAAGCAGCCAAGATGAAAAAAAGATGAATTTAACTAAAGGAAGGATGGAGAGCCATGGGGTTGAGCAATTTGGTAAGGGGGGCAGTTAGAAAAGCATATTTATTAAAGAGCTTATAAAATCTTTGTAAGTAACAATTACTGTATATTTTTAAATTGCTTAGTAGTATACATGAGCTTTCAATTATATGAAAAGATACAGGGAAATGAGAAGAAAATAAAAATGGCTAATTCTATATCACACCTAATGTCAGCAGGTGACTTCCAGGGTCTGCCACCTCTTTGTATGAGATTGCAGAAAGGAAGTCTGCCTTACAAGTTGAAGAATCATTTATTATACTGTAGATGTTACGCCTCTGTCAGATGTATAGCTGCCAAAAGTCTTCTTGCATTCTATTGTCTCTTTAGCTTGTTAACTACATCCTCGGCTATGCTGAAACATTTTAATTTAATAGAATATCATTTATCAAGTCTTCCTTTGATTCTCTGTGCTGTTGGATCTTTAGTAGGACTCCAGTATCAAAAAGTCCTACTCTTTCTCCTCCTTCTTGTAATAGTGTCATGGTTTCAGCTGTTATACTGAGGTCTTTGCTCAATTTTGAATTGATATTAGTGCGAGGTGTTAAGGATCTAGTTTTAGTTTCTGCATGTGGCTATCCTGTTTTGGCTGCATCATTTATTGAAGAGACTATTCCTTCCAGCATATATTTTTCTCCTTTATCAAATAGTATATGGCTGTACTTATGTGGGTTTATTTCCTCTGTTCTGTTCCATTGTTCCTCATGCCTGATTCTGTGTTAATTCTGTTTTTGTTACTTCAGCTTCATAACCTAGATGCCTTTCAACAGATGAATGACTTAACAAAATATGTGTGTATATGTATATGTGTATATATGTGTGTGTGAGTGTATTTATATGTGAAATTTTACTGATCCATTGTAAAGAATGATCTTGCATTATTTGCAAATAAATGGAAGGATCAAGGATCTGGAAAACACTATATTAAGTGAAGTAACATTATATTAAGTGAAGATTTCTCTTTTAAGTGGAAGCTAGAATTAGTTTATATATATACATGCATGCATATATATATACAAATATAATTATTCATATACATATACATAGACCTGTTTATATATGTAAATATTTTGGGTGGTACACATGTATACACAAAATATTAAGTGAAATATGGTAGATTCAGGGAAAAACTCAAATGTAATTCCTTAGAAAGGCTATCTCAAAGATCAGATATCAACAATCAACAAAATAAATGCAGGAATTGGGTACTTAAAAGATGTGGGGTAGGGTCAAGGAGTGGGTGTAGGTAAATGAAGGAAAATGAGAACACACAATCAAAATTCAATTCCTACTTTCCAAATTAAGAAAAATAATGAGGGAGATGGAGAGAAGTGAGAACATTCAAAGCAGTGACAGTGACCAAGATGCATTGTATTTATAAGCTGATTTGCTGAATAGACAACTAAAGCTGGTGATGATGATGATGATGATGATTATAATGGTGATGATTATGATGATAACAGAACTACCCTAGACACATATAGAACTGTAAAAGAGATTTCAAACTGAGATGTCATAAATTAGGCACACTGATATTTAATAAAATCATTACAAATTGGAGGTGAGAGAAATTGGAGCAGTGTGTTATGACAGAACTAATAAAAACTGTCAAACATTGAGATCAAGGAAGTTAGAACTTGCAAGTTTCTTCTGATGATTTACTTAAAACTTAAGCATATATTCTCCTATTGATCAGTGGAGAAAGTGGGTAGGCAAAGAGTTGGTGGAAATGGAGTGACAGTGTGTTCAGAGAAAGAGATCTCCTATGGAATTGGGCAAATGTGTTATTAAAGGCTCATAAACATAAATGTGGAGAAGGAAAGAGAGGGGGAGTGGTAGGGGAGATGAGATTGGGTCAGAGGCAGGAGATGTAGGAGGATTTGTTTTTGTTTTGTTTTGTTTTGTTTTCCTGTCCTGGGACTCGAAATCAAGTCTTGGGCCCTGTCTCTTAACTATTTTGTTCATGGTTAGTGGTCTTCTGCTTGAGCCACAGTTCCACTTTCAGCTTATTTTGCTGATGAATTGGAGATAAGCATCTCGTGGACGTTGCTGCCTGAGTTGCCATCAAATGGTGTTCCTCAGGTCTTGGCCTCCTGTATAGCTAGGACCACCGAGGTGAGCCACCAGCACCTGTCTGGAACAAGGTTTGGAAGTAAGGCTGTGCTCATGGCTCAATGGGGCATCCCTGAGGTCAGCAACTGATGGTTCTCCAGGCACTGAGTTGAGGGAAGGGAGGATGTGGACGCCCAGGGGCAATGTCGAGCCTTGCTTTTCAAGCCTGGTCATCTGTACATCTGGAGACAGAATGCTTCCTGTTAATGGTTCCTTCAGTGAGGGGGGACGGGGTGGTATTTTTCTCTTTAGTCAGATTGGAAATGACACCTTTATCATTCATCCTTCCAGAACAAGTACCTTTTTATTTCTACTTTTCACAAATATATGCCTGTTGCTGCCCAAGTTTTAACATCAGGGTTCCGCTGTGTTTATTGACTCTTGAATAATGAAAGGCAATGTACAACCTGCAGTTCATCTCATTACCATGTTAAAATTACATTACTTTAGTGATAAAAAAGAGACCTAGGGGGTTGTTATTTCTGCACTGTGCACCTATTTGCACACGTTGAGGAAAGTGATGCATTTAAGTAGAGTCGTGGAGCTAGTTAGGGATAAAGGCAAACTGAAGAAGATTCCTTTCTGCTTTCCAATCCAAAGGAGTAAAAAAAGAAAGATGATGCTCTTTGGTGGTAGAATGTCAGAGCAATTCTTGATATTAGACTGAGTTTTGAATTCTTCAATATTAGGTAGAGGCTTGAAAAATAGTTTGTCTTGCTTTCTTAATTTACTCTGCTTTTGAAGTCTGTATGAAGCTTTTAACTTTCATTAATGGTTCCTTCTAGAAATCCAGCAGGATGAATACATGGAAATTTGATTTTCCATGTTTATTCTTGAATCCCAGTAACAATCATGTTTTTTGGAATTACATCAAAATATTCTGCAAAAGCAGAATAGAAAGTAAAAAAACCCAGAAAATTCAAGTATTACATGAAAATGAGTATAAATTTTGAGGAGATTTTGGAGCTTTCATTAGTACCAATATGCGCTCCTTAAAACCATTCTTAGTAAGAAGATATACTGTTATAAATAGCTATGAAAAGCAACTGTAAAGAGTGATATATAGTTTTTTTTTTGGACTTTGTTTCTTGCTACTGTTTTCCAAACACTCAGATTGTTTTCTGAAGTTCAGAGGTGTTCTTTGCCTAAAAATGTCTATTTTTAAATGGTTTCATGCTTTTTTTTTCTTTTTTCTTATTGTTGTTCATGAGGCTTGAACTCTGGACCTGGGAGCTGTCCCTGAACTCTTCAGCTCATGCTTAGAACTCTGCCACTTGAATCACAGCGCCACTTCTGGTTTCCTGGCAGTTAATCGGAGATAAGATTCTTATGGACTTTTTGAACTCCGATTCTCAGATCTTATTCTTCTGAGTAGCTAGGATTACTTGCACGAGCCACCAGTGTCAGGCAATATCATACATTTATCACTCTGCTCCAAATTGAAAAAATGTATACAGCTGAAAGTGCCTCTGTGGTTCAAAAGGTAGGGTGGTAGCCTTGAGTTGAAGAGGTCAGGGACAACTCCCAAGCCGAGTTCAAGCCTCAGGACAGACAAAAAGAAAATCGCAGACAATAGGGTTGTCTAGGTATGATAGCTTACAACTACAATTCCAGTTATGTGGGAAGTAGAGATAGGATGATCCTAATCTACAAAACAAACAAACAAGCAAGTCAAAAAATGCTTAGCTCATAAGGTGTAGGCAGGAAGTCCTGAGTTGACTCTCCAGCACTGCAAATAAATATAAATCAGCCCCTAGGTCTGAAGTCAATTCATATTGAATCCATTTTTTCATATTTCTTAAATTACCAAGTAGGGTTTTAGGGTTTTGTTTTTATTTTTGTTGACTTTTGATTGCTTGTTTGTTTTTCCTGGAATACCAGTTGCCCCATCAAAAAGAGTTCTATGTTTCTGAGAAGAATTCCTTAGGGGAGATCGTTTTCCTGGATATTCTATTCAGTATCATTTTCTTCTTTGTCTTTTGAAAAGACAAATAACTATCTTTCCCTGAAAGCAAAATGCTCATGCTTTATTAAATGAACCATAAGCCCAATAGCTACAGAAAAAAAGAATTATTCTGCTGTAGTACATAAAGTGTTATTGTCATCAGGATTGTGGAAAACAACTTTAAAATATACATATCTCTTTATTTTTGTGTTATGTGAACACTAGAGTGTGACTATACGTTTAGGGGTATTTTGAATGTCAGTACAACTTTTAGTCAGACTGTCGCATCTTTCAAATGCAGCCCGTTTGTATTTACTTTGTGTTCATTGTAAGAATGACAGATTTTAGCTTATTGATGGATGCTCGAGATAACTACAGTCAAAACTGTTTGATTGCTTGTCCATTTCTGCCACAATGGAGCCTGTGACCTCTGCACTGAAATCTCTCACGCTTTTGATCGGATCTTGCAAAATGTCCCTAGCTTTGCCTTTCAAAGCTCAAGTGAGTTCATTTCTTTCTCAAGTGATAGCATATTTTCTAAATCCAAAATGCCCAAGACAAGTAGCTAATTCCCACATACCATGGGAGATTTTCGTCTGTTTTGATCTGACATGTGACTGGGAAGATCAGTCTTGAAGAGTCTACCATCAGAAAGACACAGTATACTACTGTCAAATAAAGGACAGATATAGAATTGAAAACGAAACTTTGAAGGCCCATCATTTAGCTGGGAATGGATGGCTCATGCCTATAGTCCTACATACCCTGGAGGCTGAGATTTGAGACAGATTCAAAGCCAGCTCAACCAGACATCTCCAAGAGAGTTTTTTACCTCCAATGAGCCAGCAAACTGGTGAAAATGAAGGTATGGCTCATGTATTAGAATGCCAACCTTGAGCAAAAAAGACAAGAGAAAGAATGAGGACCTGAGTTCAAGTCCCAGTACCGGCACACACAAATAAATATATAGTAATTGTTGACTTTCTCCACATTGGATAAAATAACACATAAAATTGTAAATGCCAATTCAACAATGTTCAGGTGGTCTAGCCAGCCACTTAGGGCACATTTATCCACCTATCCCTTCCAGGTTTGAACAGATGAGATAATCGAACAATGCTCTGTGATATTTGCTTGATTCATTTTAAAAGATGAAAATTAAATACATCAGTACCTGCCCTAAATATTAAATAAGTAAGTAAATAAATAAACATAGAGTTTCCGCAATGCACTGAGAGATCTTGGTAGCAGAGAGCATATCAAACACCCAAATTGAAAGCAGTTGTGTGCGTGTGTGTGTGTGTGTGTGTGTGCGTGCAGCACCCAGCATTTAGGTTCATTCTTAAAAGAGAAAGTTCCAGACGTAAAGGAGAAAACTACTCTGGAGCCGTTTCATCAGCTTTGCCTACCAGTCATACTTAATATCTAATGATAAGATAAGGTCAATCACAGCAGGCTCCTGAGACAGTGGCTCAGTGGAATTCGAAGTCACGGGGGTGGACTTGTGTGGAAGCAGGGTGGCCATGCAGCTGAGGAACTTACTGAAATGGAGTGATTGTAAGCACAGTAGGCAAAAGAAGTACTCTAAGGCCTCCAAACAATGTGGCATAACTTCCAACTGCTGGGTCACTATGTTAGTGAGCAGACTGAGCAGTGTAAAGCTGTGCCCTGGGCCACCGTTGGAAGGTCCTCTTACGTCTCCTCTTGTGGCTGTTTGGTGCCAACTCCAGGGATCTTGTCTGAACCTCAAGAATGCAGTCGATGCATGCTTTCTTTTTGACATAGATGGAGATAGCTCCTTGTGATTGGTTTGAACACAAATAATAATTCCATGAACACAGAATTCTTGTCACGTCAATCCATTCGCAGAGGTGCATTTCTTAAAAAAGAATCTGACATGACCTCTAAAATGTCTTTTAACCTCTTTGGATTTTTTTTAAACAATACTGCCTCATTCAGAGTCTCAGAAATGTTTATGTATCTTCTGAGTACTTCATTGGGCTCCTTACAATTATTTCTTCCTGCTTTCAATGTCTGTTATTATTCTCAATCCTTTTGGAAAGCATCTATTCCCATTTCTTTTGGTCTCTTCCTGTCTGGGAACTTGTCAAGTTCCATGAATACTTACTCATAGGAGCTAAAAAAAAAAAGAATGTTTATTCATCCTCACTGCTGCTTTAAACATTTAGTCCTTAAAAAAAAGAGAGGAAGAAACAATTTAAAAATCTTGACATTGAGTTTATCCTTCTCTAATCAGTAAAACTGACTACTACTTATAGTTTGAGTTCCTGTTTCTCCCAGTATGCAGACTGCACTCACAAACTCATAAGCTTGATGTCATGACTCAAATATTAGAACTACCTAGTTCCTAAAGAACTGTCTAAACTTGGCTATTGTTTTAAATCTTACGTAAGTCTCTAAGGTTGTCTGTTCACACTCAGGTTTTCCCTGTTTGATAAAATTAACTTTAAAGAATTTTTAAATTCTTATAATATCTTGCATTTGTTTGATGATAGTTTTAGAATAGATCATATAAACTGTATTTCCATTTTTCAAGTCTCTAATACCTACTATGGTTCAGTCATGATCAGAGAATGTTTTCACCTTGTGCAAGTGAATTATTTTAAATAACCACTTAATTTTGAATGGCTATTTCACCATCCACACAACCTATATAACTACTAGAATTTTTGTTTTTAAGGAATAATTAAACCTAATTTCACCAGATGCTGATTGCTTGCACCTGTAATTCTAGCTACCTCACTCAGAAGGCTGAGGTCTGAAGATTATGGTTTGAAATCAGCCTGGGCAGACAAGTCTATGAGAGTCATATGTCCAATTAACCAGCAAAAAAAATAGAAAGCAGAGATGTAGAATCCCAGTTTTGAGTAAAAAAGCCAAGTGAGATTGTGAGGTTCTGAGTTCAAGCCCGAGAACCAGCAAAAATAAAATAGACATAATTTATTTCAATAACTAAATATGGATATATCTATATTCATTCTCCTTTCCATATTTATCCCTAAAACAACTTTCTGTATACTTCCTGGTATTTATGAGAAATATGTGAAAGACAGCTTCTACCTTAAAAAAATCCTTCTGAGCTTTATTTTGAAATGTGCTACCAAGAAAAAAAATTGTATTCTTAAATGGACAACTGGTTATAAGAAGCTATTACTTAATTTGGAGAAACTGGTGATTTTTTAGTACTGAATTCTAGATGGAAGTTGTAGTGGAAATATAATTTATAGAGAAAAAGAAAAATTTCTTTGGAAAACAGTGTATTCACATGCCATCTAGTTTTAAATAACATAAATTCAGCATCAATACTAAATATACTTAGTGTTTCCTAAAATGTAGGTAATTTGTATTCTCAGTTAGCAGATAGACTACATGTAGATGGAGTCAGTAGGTCTTTTTTTCAGATACAGAAAACTTTACTGTTGTTACAATGTATGTGCCTAGTAGTTTCCCCAGCACCAATCTGAACCTCTTAAGTTTTTGGTAAAAAAAAAAAATCTTTCTGGACTTGCTAAATTTTTGCAGTTCCTTAGGAAGACCAAGGCTTCAACAACTTTCTAGTTGTTCTTTTTCTAGTTGTCAAGGATTTCTCCTTGTCCACATGCATGGATATTCATGCTTCTGGTTACAATAGTAAGATGGTTATATATTTATAAGTCCTAGATTTACTTAGCTTGTTGTCATTCCTAATATTATTTTCATGAACAATAGTTTTACCCCTGTTTTTGGACTAGAGGCAAAGCCTACTAACTAAAAAAATAAGGAAGTTGGTCTGTTTGTCTCAAATATCTTTGACTGGAGCCAGTTTGTTTTATTATTACGTTAGAGTCAGTTTCGAGCGGGATTTTGTGATAAAGTATGTGAAAGTCTGATCATTCTTCATTGCTGATTCAATAGCAATCCATACTTTATATGTGGCAGAGCTATCATTTGTGCTCAGAATCTAGCTATTTGATTTGTATTCACACCACTTTTGCACCAAAGGGAGCCTATGGGTAGAATCACAAGACTTGATTCATTCCAAGGAAATTGGCCACTTATTTATTTGCATCTCAGACATCTGCTTCATCAAGCATGGAGAGGGTATTTGAGTTTAAAGAATCTAACTTTAAAACAGAAACATTTAATTATCCTTATTACAATGCTATAATATTTATGGATTAATATATGTGTATTAGTTAAGTGCTTTTTAAGTATAGTATTTCTGATAAAGTTTTTCTAATGTATTTTAATTCCTAAAGTAAAAGGAGCAATTAAGGTTGGTGTTTTCCTAATACAATTCAATTTTTAAAAATCCTATACTCTAGCCTATGGGACACCTACCATAAATATGACTTCAGTTAAATACCAACAAAGCACTTGTTTAGTAGAGGACGTGGCAAATAAGTTATGAACATTCACAGAGTATTTTGTGATAGGTACAATGAAAGAAAACATCTAGGGGCTTTGAGGGAGGAGAAGGAAGTCACCTTGTCAGCCTCAGTCTGAAGGCCATTTAGATGTTGGACAGGGGAGAGATACTCTAGCTAGAAGGAATAACATTTTAAGGAGAGTTGAATCCAAATGGAAAAGTTCAGTGTGGCTGCTGTCCAGATATTTTATGGGAAGGTAGGAAGAGATTAAGTAGGAAGGAACCGAGGAGTCAGATAATGAAAGGCTTTGCTTACAGTGGAAAGAAAGTTGGATTTTATCCAAAGTGATAAGGTTTGAATTAAAGCTTGAGGATTTATAGTAGGGGTAGCTTCCAGAGCTATTAGAACATACCATAACACTGTGGTTACGAAGACCTGCATAGACCGGTGTTTAAATCTTGGGCTAGCCAACTAAGACTTATGGGAGTTGAGCAAGTTATTTAACCTCTAAACCTGAGTGTCCTTATCTACAAAATACCTGCCTGGTATATCATTACTGAGCAATAAATGGAAGTTGTTACTGCTGCTACCAGCTGCTATTTCCACTTACTTTAAATGAAGAATTGGAGATTGAGTCCTGTGGGTAATGGAGAATGACTGAGAATATTGGAGGAAGAGTGAGATGAGAGTTTAGAGTTTAGAACCTGTTTGTTTGAAATAGCAAGTGGAAGACCAGTGGAATCTTGAGCAGCTTGTGCTCAATGGATGGTGTATTGAATGGCCAACCTCTGGATGCATCTAGGATAAGTCAGAGGCAAGATATGGAGAAAGGTCAGGAACTGCATATATACCCTGAAACCTGAGAAATGCTATGGGGAACAACAAAAGGGAGCTGCAGAATGAGAGAGCGAGAGAGAGAGACAGACAGTGGGGGGGGAGGAAAACTTAAGAGACGTTGGTGTCATAAAAGCAAAACATGCCTAGAATGCATGTAGCCCATGGTTTGATACCTTGGTATCACACCGACAGAAAAAGCTGGAAATGGTGTGGCTCAAGAGGGAGAGCACTGGCCTTGAAAAATCTCAGGGAAAATGCTCAGGCCCTTAATTCAAACCCCAGGACTAGTAGACAAGGTAATAATAATCCCCTTCAATATTTCTTTGAATGGTATATGACTAAAAATTCTTGTACTTTGGTACAAGACAATTTTTATGTTCCTAGAGAACCTGGTTTTCAGTGTCTTTGAAAGAAATGTCAATAAGACTGATAAATTTTTCACTTATTTAAATCTTTAAGGTTTCATTTTGCAAGTTGTTTAATACTATTTTCCAAGTCCCATCTCTTTTGATACTGTTAACCACATAGATGAGTTTCCAAAACTCTTGCGTTTAGTACTATTGATAAACAAAAAAGGTTTGAAACAAATTCTCCTATATATCTCTTGCTGGTTGCTCTCTAATCAGCTGGAAATGCGTAATAAATTCCCTAATGATTACACCTTGAGAACTAAACCCTTTTCTCATTGCTTTGATGCATGGCCTAGCAGGATAATTGATTGACACTAAGACCACTCAGTAAACATCCAGCTAACAAAATTAGATTAGTGAAAACATATGGTAATTACAACTGTGCAGAGCAACTTGAAATCTACAATGTAGCCTCAAGGCAAATAATCAAATATCTGATCTAAGAGCAATTAGAGTTAATAAAAGCCTTATTGTGTGATTAGGATTAAGAGGGACTGATATAATTGTAAAAAGTTATGGGAGGGCAATTAATGCAAGATCTATGCATTTCTAAATGTAAGCTTTAGTATTAGAATCATTGAATTTTTAAAAGAGATAATTGTCATATATACTCTGAACATTGAAAACACTTACTTTATTTTTCTTTATACCACATTGGTAATTTTCATAACACACATTCACTTTAATTTAGGTGAGCTCTTGGAATTTTAACTCATGTACTCATGTGACAACTAATTATTTAGTACTTACTGTATACAGGCAATAAATAATGCACATTGTTGAAGACATAGAAAATAATCACACATCATAGCCTTTGAGAGTATAGCCTGGTTGAAAACTAAAACATATTCTTTAAATAAATAAAAAGATTGCACTGAAGAGAGGTAGAAAAGTTCTACTAGAAAGATACAGATAAAATACTGTGTTGAAAGGATAAAGTTATTACTTTTGTGAGTACTTCAAAGAAAGCTTAAGGGTTGCTTCCTGAGCCTTGTAAAGCTACTTGATTTGCTATACATACTTAAAGATAAAATGTTTTGCTTTATAAAGCGTCCTAGGCCAGGCCCTATTTTATGTTGCATAAGTGCCAAGGTATAATTTTATTTAAAGTATATAATTGATTTTATAGAGTCTATTGTCTTATTTCCTTGGTGGATGAATTTAAAAGTAATATCATGGATCATAACTTTTAAACATTAGGCTTTCAAGTCTTATTTTGATTCAAGAAAAAAATAGCTATATGTAACACATTCTCTAGAAATAGTATATTGGCATGTGGGGTGCACCTGGTTTCAGGTCTGGGCTGGTATTAGCATCTTTGAAAGCAAGAGGTATCAGGGATTCAGACAGAGCAAGGTCCTTTAACACAACTTCAGTGCCCAAGTGAGCTACCATCCAGGGATAAAACCATCTGAACTCCTCCTTCTGTAAATGTACCACTTTTTATACCACATTCAAGTCTTTCCTTCCTAGTTTACTTCTCCCTCCTATTCTAGGTATTGTTTTGCCCCAGTTATTACAATTTATCATTGTTATTGCTTTTGATGTTCATGTTATCACATAACTAATTTTATTTGTGAGTTTATTTTTCATTTCTCTTGACTGAAAAATTATTCTTTTGAGATCAGTTACAAATTTTGCTTGGTGCTTTTTTGAAATCTGATTAAAGCTGTTGGAAAACCAACATCTTTTACCATATTGGTAGATCTCCAATGAATATTGATTGGTGTATGTCAGGTGATAAATCACTTAATTCCAACTGAGTGAGATGTACTCAATGCAATAGGAGTTTATGAAGACACAGTATTTTCAAACTTCGAATTTGAAGACTGTAATCTCTTACTCAAGTGTATTAAAAAAGCTATTGTTTCTTCAGCACTCAGAAAAATATACACAGAGATCATACAGAAAAAAAAATTGGCAAATATGTTTCTAAGAATTTCTTTGTCCTAAGATTTTTTTTTTGTGGGTCATGGGGCTTGAAATCTAGGCCTGGGCTCTCACACTGAGCTCTTCACCTCAAGGCTACCACCCTACCCCTTGAGCCACAACGCCACTTCCCATTTTCTAGTGATTAGTTTGGAGAAAAGAATCTCGGGTTCTTTAGTGCCCAGGCTGGCTTTGAACCATGATCTTCGTATCTCAGCCTCCTGAGTATCCAGGATTGCAGGTGTGAGGCTACCACGCCTGGCTTGTCCTAAGATATACTTAATGGTTTACTAAAGTTTGGACAGTCCAATAGGCTTAATAACTGTTTATTGCACAGGTCCATGCTAGACTTTATGACATCTGACAATTTATAGACTATGTTCCATCACTTTGAGAAGCAAATGGCATAATTGTGTTCATACCTCTTCTAGAATAACAGAATCAGAATTTTAAAAGTCTGATGGACTACACACCAATGAAAAAAACATAGCAGCATATTTTAATAATTGAAGCAATCAAGCTCTGAGGTAATAGGGAGACGGAACAAAGTTTTTCTGGTAATCTGACCACATTTTTTATTATGAATATCTGGAAATACCTAGAAATGCAAGATGTGTTTGGCTTCTTCTTTATCATGAATTTAACTAATTTCAAATTATTAAATTAATTAATTTAACAAAGTCAGATTTTTAAGAAACCAATGGCCTTTTCCCTTCCTTCCTTCCTTCTTTTAATCCTTGCTTTCTTTCAATCAGTTTTGGTGGTGATACTGAACCTGTGCTCTAGAGCATTCTAAGCAAGCTTTCCACCACTGAGTTACATCTCCAGCACTGACAACTCTGGTTTCTTAGCAGTCATTACTTTTTAGTATTTGGAGGCTCTTGTCATCTTTTCGGCTAAGATACTTTCCCCACCTCTTTCTGATTTGTGATATTTGGCTATTTATCAGTGTCTTTTTTCAGTTTGTATACTGTTGTATCACTGATTTAAGTCTAGTTACCCCCCCCCCCTCAGTATTGTAAATACTGCCAGAGTATGGCAGTCAAGAAATCCATTCACTAAATTATTCCTCATGCATTTTCCATTGGAGAAATATTTATTGAATGCCTACTATGTGCTAGGCACTAGATTCCAAGGGAAACCAATGTAGCTAAAATACTTCTTTTATAAAGATTTTAGACTAGTCAAATGGAACAGACACACAACCATGGACACATACTGCGACAAATACTACAACAAAAGGATATTCACACCATATGAACCCATGAAAGAGCTCTTTGACTTTGTCAACTAGGTCAGTAAAAGTTTCTCAGAGAAGCATACATAATGTTACAGTTGATACATAATACATAACATTTCAGTTGAAATATGAAGCATGACCAGATGGTAATTGAGCAGAAAAGGATGGTGATGTGTATCTGGAAGAAGTGATGATGGGGAGTAAGGTTGATTTGCAAAGACTCTGTGATGGGAGAGACTACACTAATGATAGACACCAGACAAGTGTAAAATTGTAAACAGAAGGCAAAGAATAAAGGAGTTGACTGGGTGGGTAGAAGCTGCATTAATGTATATATGTATATATACATATATTAAAGAATTTATAAGTCAAAGAAGAAAGAAACAGTTTACTGAAGGTGTTAAGCTGTTGAGCATGCGTATGTGTTATACCAGCAAGTGGGGATGCATGTAACAGGTGGAGAATGATCTCAGCATCCTAGCTTTTACTGGGGTCTATTGAGATATGAAGTGGTAGAAGGAACCCAGGCTCTGTGAGAGTGTGAGGATCATTCCATTTGGATCATGTTGTGTTTCAGATGACTTTGTGATACCCAGGAGGAGATGCAAGTAGGAAGTTGGTTATATAAATTTGGAACTCAGGAGACGTATGGCCCAGAGATATAATTTTATGAATCTGTTATGACTGGATTATAATTGAATCTGTGAGCATGGATGAGATCACCCAGAGAGAAAAAAATAACTAGTGAGAAACGGAGTGAGAACTGAGGGGCAATCTTAGAGGAACGTCAACAGTTTGTGGCTTGAAAGGAGTGAAATGTGCCAGTAGAATGTTTAGGGAGATGAGGAAAAGGAGAGGGAGGTTTCAGAAGTGAAGGAAGAGAAACAATGGCTTCAGTTTCAAGTGTGCTCTTCATCAGCACGAATAGCTTCATTGTTCCATTTTTACACCTGTGCAGAAAGTATTTTGATACTATTACCCATAGAATAGAAAGGCCTGTTTTACATACTTGCTTTTTAAGCATATGTCTATTGTTCAGAATTCACCATGGCATTGCACAGGTGCATATACTATAACGACTGACTCCTTCCTCCCCTTTCTTACTCTCACCTTCCCCATCTCCACATTATAATAATGTCCAACAGTCTTAAATGCCATTTGTACAACAATAGAATCATCCTCTGTCACCCATTGTGCCATTTGAGATTGTTTGGGGAATGACCAGGGGAAGAGGGAAAGTAAGGGAGGAAGTGAAACAATCAAGGTACATTGGATGAATATGTAACTATGTCATAGTAAAATTGCTTTGTACAGCTGATTGATGCTAATGAGAATAATTCATAGGTAATGTAGTGTTGCAACCTACTTCAACAGATTTATTGAATGCAAACACAGAGGGTTATATCATTAAGACATAACTTTTGGACACATTTAAACCATTGGAGAATGAACTTGAAAATGCAGTTGTATCACTAATATATAAATTGTTCTTTTAAAATAACTATTATACTTAGTGCTGGTGGTTCATGTTTGTAATTCTAGCTTGTCAGGAGTCTGAGATCTGAGGATTGTGATCTGAAGCCAGCCTTGTAGGCAAACCAAGATATTTTTTTATCTAGAATTAACCAGCAAAAAGTAGAAGTAGAGGAATAGCTCATGTAGTAGAGAACCAGTTTTCTGAGAAAAAAAAAGCAAAGCAAGAGAACAAGAGAACAAGCATTCAAGCTCAAGCATAGGCACTAAATGAATAAATAGCAAATAAAAATGACTATATTTAACAGAGGTATAATTGACCAAATATATCTTCTTCCAGTTTGCTTCATGTGACTTTCAGCCTTTATTCATGTCTTCTAATTTTAAATCATAGTATATAAAATGTTTTGTTTAAGGGTATGTTTGATGGGCTGGGACTTTAACAATGTTAGGGTTGTCATTTTAAAAGATATACATATGTTTATAAAATTAACTTATCTTCATAGTAGTGCTTGCTCTTTACTTTTTAAATGCTTCTTTGTATTCACCATGGTGCCAAGAATATTTTCTTATATAAAATGATATTGTCACAATAACGTTTGTGTTTATACAGTATGTTATGATTTTTAGAACTGTCTTACAAGCATTCATTATCTCTTGGATCAATAAATCTTTCCTGGCGCATATCATACACATATGGGTGTCATAACATAGTGATGAACTGCCATGCTGCTTTCTTTTTGCTTCAGGCAAAATGATTTTAATAGCTGACATTTTTAAATTTATGGTTTTTGAAATAATTTCTCTATCACATTTGAAAAATACCTCTTTCATGTTCAATTCAAATGTGTGGAGAACTGAGAACACAGAAGAGACATCAGTAGTCTTAATTCATATGTAAGAAAATATTTTTAAGTCATTTGATGATATTTTGTACAATCATGTGAGTGTAAGGTGAAATAGCTAATGCTGGAGTCCATTTCTCTAACCTCATCTCTGCTCTCATCATACATGGGTGTCAGTCTTTGGTGTGGTATACATGCTGAGAGAGTCAACCCTGCACCCAAATTAAAAGAAAATGACAATTTTATTGAGACATGATTTGGAGCTTTATATAAAATAACAAAGAAACAAAGAAGACATTGAAGAATTTATATAATGTAATATTTATTTAACTGACACATTATTTCCCTGGAGAGAAAGAAGAAAAAGATTGATTAAAATATTCTTAGGATCAAAAGAATTGGTGCTCCACGAATTTGACTTTGGACCTCTATTTCATTGCATTCAATGCTTGGTATATTAAACTAAAGAATCCATGGATAAAGAACCAGAAGATACCACAGGAAGAGTTCATTGAGAATGAGATCAGTTCTATGTATAAGTTGAAGGGTATTGATCATTCCACGGGATAGAAAAACTTAGAAATTGATTGATGTTCACAATAAGACCTACCCTGTATCAATTTTAGAGCCAAAGTGTAATCTGTCATCTTGATAAAAATGATCTACTTACATCTCTGTCATTGTTCTAAGTTTCAGTGGAAGCCACATGACATCTACAAGAGTATTTAAGAAACATAAATTCTCTGAATCTATTTTTGAGGTTGAGTTTTGATTACTGCTTACTTTGAGACATGCAGAACCCAAATTTACCATCATACATTGCATTCCATTATGGTCCATGCACTCTTTTCTTTGTTGCTTGGCAACAAGATGCATGTCAATCTTATATTTCCACCTTACACTGGTATGAGTCATTGAACAGATAAGAACAAATATGAATAATCAGGTAAGGATAATGGATAGGGTTGAGATGATAAAAAGATTATTAGTGTCATGTATTTCCTTCATAAATGTTATTGATTTAATTACCCTTCTAATTTCAAGATGAAAAACTCCTACAAAATACCTAGACATGAGAAAGGGTATTAATGCATGTGAAGTAATACACCTTCTATCTGGTGAATATAATGTAACCCCTCTATTAATTACAGTAAAAATATATGAAAAAGTACATGTCATCTGTTTTCTCTTTGTAAGTTTTATTGTTATCATGGATACATTTCTCAGCATGTTTCTTATAAAACCATTTTAATATTTTTTACTTCACCTGCATATTTGAAGATCTACCTTTGTGCACATCCCAATTCACTGTGAATTGGCATTGTGAGGCATATCAAATATCCAATGGAAGACACCTCCGGGACCAAGTGCTTTGTGGATACTAGCATTCCTTGCCTTGAACGTCTTAAGAGCAAGCATGCAGTTGCAGAGTTGATTCAAAGCTGCTCTGGGCATCTGGGCAGTTGATAGAATGTGTTGGTTCTATTCTCTTCAAGAAATACTTCTGGACTTCAATTTTAATTCCAGTGGGTGACAGAAAGGTGAATGCAAAATTACTTTCAGTATTTGCTAAATCAGAAACCTCCAGATAATTGCTTGAAAGGCAGATTCCTGAGACAATGGAAGACGGGTTGACTCAATCTGGATAGGATAGGACTGCAGGAACCTGCCTCAATGCAAGTGTTTCTACCTAAGCCTTGATCTCTGTGTGCGTACACGTCTGTGACACTTGATAAGCATATCTCCAGGAGAGAACCTGTGCTCTTCTGCCTGGCCTCTCTTTGAACAATTTTGTCTTAATGGGGCCTTCTGATACAGGTGCCAGCTCTTCTCTCTCCACCATGGAGCAGGTTGTTCAGGCTATCTTCACCCTGGGCTCACTACAACATTGCTCTCTAACTCATGCTTTATGATTTTAAAGTAGTGAGCATTTTCAGATTGTTTAAAAAAATACATACTGTCTCTCTCGTTCTATAATATTGAAACTTGCCTAGTGAAATAACATTTTTTGCTTTATTCACCTGTTTTATTTGCAGAAGCTCCAATAAATGATTATTACTATTTCTATCATTATAATCACTAGTTGTGCTGGTCTTGGAGCTTGAATTCAGGATCTAAATGCTGTCCTTGCACTTTCTTGATCAAGGCGAGAGCTCTACCACTTGAGTCTCAAGGTCTACTCCTTGGTTTTCTTTTGGTGCTAAGTCTCTTGAGTCTTATGAACTTTTCTTTTCTGGCTGGCTTCAAACTCAAGTCTCAGATCTCAGCCTCATCTGTGAAATACTTCAAGGATTCGGTTTTTTTTTCTAGCAGCCCTGAAAGCCCTGTGGAGCTCTTGTTCAAGAAAGAGCCACTATGACTTGAACCTTAATGGTTTCCTTGTCTTGTTATCAGCATCAAAAATTCTGGGAACAATCCTAGAGGGGATGAGACCCTTTCCATGCTAAGAGGTGCTCACAGTTTTTGTATTTCATGTTCAGGAATCCTGATTTTCATAATTGTGCAGATATTAAGTAATCTTGGTGAAGAGAAATTTTAATTTTGTGATGGCAGTCCATTCGTGTACCAAGTGGTAGATTAATAAAGAGACTTTTTTCTATAGAAAATAAGCATAAAAACACATTTGAGGAAGTGGCACTGTGGCTCAAGGGGTAAGGTGGTAGCCTTGAGCTGAAGAGCTCAAGGACAGCGCCCAGGCCCAGAATTTAAGCCCCACAATTGACAAAAAAATGAAATTTGAAAAGATTCTTTTTTAGTATCATTGGCACAATATTATCACATAGTCACAAGCAATTTATAGAGGAACAGAGGTAGTAGCACAAGGCTGTATTCCCTGTTTCTCCTGGCAGATGCATCAGGAGTATTATAGTTTAATGGCAACCAAGGCATCATAGTCTCTACCTGGACATCTGTCCAGCTACAGGGAAGGTGTTGGTAGGAGGATCAAGGTTTAACATTAATATTTGGAGAAATTAGGAGAACCTATCTGAAAACTTGTTAAAGCACAAAAGGCTTAGTGCTGTGATTCAAGTGGTACCATACCTGTCTACCAAACATGGGGATGAACGTTCAAGTCCCAGTCATGACCAAAAGTAAAAAGAAAAATCATTGAGCCCCAATGGTATGCTTTTGGTAAATGGTAAATCAGAATAAAATAACAATTTTTGGGGGTGTGTTGCAAGTTAAATTTTGCCCTGTCAAGATTGATATGTTAAAGTCCTACTCTTCTAAGTTTGACTATCTGGAAGCAGGGTCACTGTAGATATAGTTAGTTGAGATGAGACAATCTGAGTGATACCCTTATAAAGAGTTGGAAATTTGGACACCAAAAGAAGCATGCCAGGAGGTAAGGTGGTGTAAAGACAACTCAGGCAGTAAATGCCATGGAGACAAGCTCTACAGTGGATTCTTCCTTTACACGTCTTGGAAGAAATAAATCCTCTCAGTCCACACCTTGTATTTAGACATCTAACCTCCACAAATGGGAAAAAAATAACATTATGTTCTTTAGGTCACTTAGCTTGTAGTGCTTCATTTCAGCTGCTCTAGAAAATGAACAGAGGGTCAAGATGTTGAAATCACATCTCTAATGCTCTGGAGGCAGCTCTCCCATTGCCAGCTTAATGCTTGCTTTCAAACAGGGATTGTCGGATGATCCTTGAGGCCACAGAGCTGGTCCGTGAATGACATCCTTCAGACTGAGTTCTTCAATCTTGTTCCCTAGAAGATCTGATTAATGCAAGTGGTAGAGAAGGTTCTTTAAAGACATTTTGGGTAACCCCCCCTATTTTTTATTACTAGTCTAGTCTGTTTTACTTCTCTCATAATAAGCAAAGATTGTGAGAAAGTACAAATGTTTGGAAAGATAAAAGGCAATGAAATGACTTTGAAACCCACTTTATGCAACTCTAAGAGGTTGACCAAACAATATTTTGTTCAAAAACTGCCTAGATTTTTAGAGTGGATGTTAGAAATAGGTAATATAGAAAAATGAAGTGAATCTTCTCTAAAATTATTACTACTATTACTTCTGTTCTTTGAGGACTGGCTTAATGCAATTTGTACAATTTCAGCCTAACACTGAGAGGTCAAAGCTTTAAAATGCCACTTGTAACAGAGGGTAGAATCAAATTGCTCTAGTCACTAATTAGTTCAAATGTTACTTCAAATTGACTGGCTTGCTATTGAACCAAGATATCCAAAGCTGAGAGAATCAACATGAGAATGGTTCCAATGGGGAAAATTAGATCTCCATTTATGTATTGCAATTGGGAAAGGAATTTGGCATTCACATTTAACTTCTATTTATCACTAAACCAATCATAAGATCAATTATAAAAAACCATGAGAATAATTATGAAAAATTGGAAACTTGGTGAAAATTGTGCCACCATTTATTTTTCTGGTTTAGTAGGATAACATTATCTCTAACACCTCCCGCATTACCTTTCTGCTCATTTCCCTTAGTCGACCTTACAAGCTTTTCCCTCTTGAGGCTGCTCAAATTACAAGTGCAGATGTGACCCTAATCTGTGGCTCTTTGTTACCATATCAAGAACATACTTTTTTTGCTACTCTGTTGGACTTTGGCAGTGAGTTAATTCCTTTCTATTTCCTTCATAAAATAAGCTCTTACTTCCTAGTTCTCACTTGTATTAAGAATTAATGGTATTTCTGAAATAGAGGCTAACCAGTGACACCTGTGATCCTAACTACTCAGGAGGCTGAGATCTGAAGATCAGAGTTCAAAGCTAGCCTGAACAGAAAAGTCCATGGAAGTCTTACTTCCAATGCAGTGACAAAGAGCTAGAAGTGGAGGTGTGACTCAACTAGTAGAGCATCAGCTTTGAAAAAGCCCAGCCAGAGCAAGAGGCCCTGAACTTAATCCCTAGTCCTGGTACACACACACACACACACACACACACACACACACACACACACACACACAAACACTACAATTTTTATTTTTATTTTGGTCATGTATCTTAACAACTAAAAGGATACATACTCCCTTGTACCCACTTTTGAAATGCTAAGTTCAACTATTGAAGTAAAGTTCTTACTACATTACTAAATATTTAATGGATTTGGGAACATAGGCATTGGCCTAAAGAGCAGAGACAATGACCCATGTCTAGTCTGCGTGTCCTACTCAGAGCTGAAACCTAATGCCAACTGATTTTTTTCCCCTCTGTGATAAAATTCACAACAATTGACAGACCCTTCTTTGTGTGGATCTGCCTGCTGTGTGTATTGGGCGGTGTCCATCAACTTAGAGTTGATGAAGGTGCATCTTTTCTGCCATCCTTCACCTTCACCATAATCAGCTTTGCTTTCACAAGACGTCTCATAGTCCATATTTTGAGCCAATTCCTGGACAATTAGGAAAGACTGTAAGGGAACAAAAGGTTTGAGAGAACTATATTGAAACAAAGAATATTGAGAGAAGGCTTGACTTTCATACATAGCTCTGTATTATAATGTGTTGAATATAATTTCTGGTCTCACACCTGTCCAGGAAGACATTAACCTTCTCTATTTTCTGTTTGCTGTTCAATTTTCCTGAATTTCACTTATTAGTGCTTTTTTTTTTTGCAAGGCCTGGGGCTTGAACTCAGGGCCTGAACACTGTCATTGGATTTCCTCAAAGCTAGTACACTAACACTTGAGCTACAGCACCACTTCCTGCTTTTTCTATGTATGTAGTACCATGGAATCGAACCATCCTCTTCGTGAATGTTAGACAAGAACTTTTCTCACTAGGCCAAACTCCCAGCTGCATGTATTAGTGTTTATAGTTAAATGTTTCAGAAGTTATCACTGAAAAACTTAACCTAGTCAGTTCTTTAGTGGAATTAACCGATACTACTCTAACTTTCCAGTTATGTGTATAACTTTTCTTTGGGCTCTACCATGTGTATTCACTAACCTTGCTCTCTCCACCTCTGCTGGCCAGTCGTGTTTGTTTTGTTGCTTAGAATTTTGGAGGATAGATATGACAAAGAGAGTCAAGCCAACAAATATGGGCAAAACTTCATGACAGTGGCCCTTTACTTGATGACCTAGCTAGGCTTCAGCAGCTAACCCCCTTCTCACATTTCCTACAGGTGTCACTCATTAGCTGAGCCCAAGAAGCTGGAAGCTTAAGGTAGATGTTATCTTAGGATAAAGCATAATGGTCTCATCGACTGAATATCAACATCATCTTGACTTCCTTGAGCTCACAGCAACCCTAGTTCAGCTCCCAGAGCATGTGATACTCTCACACTCTAAGCATCAGACTAACAAGAAGTTCATAACGCTCCAATCCAAGTCTGTTGCAAAATGCCTTCACTTATGGAGATGAAAAAAATCTGAATCCATTTTCTATGATATTTTCTTTTTATTTCCAAATGAGAGCCCCCTCCTTTAGGACTGTCACATCATTACAATTATGGTGATATCCTGCGGTAAGGGGCAGTCAGTCCCATCTAGATTACTTCAGTTCAAGATGATCTTCCCTTCTTTCATGCCCTATCATAGGAAGAAGTGCTCCATTAAAACTAAAGAAGTGGGCCAGGAGTTTGGCCTAGTGGTAGAGTGCTTGCCTGGCATGCAGGATGACACAGGTTCGATTCCTCGGTACCACATACTTAGAAAAAAGCCGGAAATGGTGCTGAGGCTCAAGCAGTAGAGCTCTAGCCTTGAGGAAGTCCAAGGACAGTGCTCAGGCCCTGAGCTCAAGCCCAGGACTGGCAAAAACAAAAAACAAAAAACAAAAAACAAGAAACAGCTAAGGAAGTATTTACAATGCTTCAAACCACATGAAGCGTGAGAGATGGCAACCCTGGGGCAAGCTATATTGCCATGCAAGATTTTCTCCTCTCACCTTTCCCCCATGCTCAATGTTTTCCCTTTAGAACTCCCAGCTCTGTGTCTGCTTAAAGGGCAATGAAGGGAGAAATGTGAGATGGAGAGGGTCCTTTCACCAGAACCATTTCTTCACCCTACCTTGAGAAAGTTATACTCCATTCTTCTCTCCAGATCACTGACTCATCTCCAGACATGATTGGCATAGGAAAACAGGATTTGCCTGATTAAACAGCATCTCAACACAGGGTCCAGGGTAAGGAAAGGGAACAAATAATTGATAGAGTACTTATCACTAGGCTTGGAAATGACCATTAATTACAATCAGCTATCCTAACAACAGATGTCATGAGATGACTATAAAAATCTACACTTAGGGAAAAAGATATTTATTTGTTTATTTATATTTTTATTATGTAGTTTTTCAAAGTTGTTTGACTTCACCATGTCAATTTGGGTACAATAAATTTTGGTCAATATCTCTCTTTTCATCTCTTTCAACCCAAGTGATCACAGCAATTTTCCTAGCCAGGTTTTCTTTTATTTCCAAGTAATCAGGATACTTGGCAATATTTCAATTTCCTTAGAAAAAACTGATTCTGTTCGTTTCTGTAGCTTGTACAAACCTCCTTGGTTAGTGTCTTTTCTTTATCTTAGATGAAGACAGGTACAAGGAAGATGGATCAACATATATTTATAGAAAGATATGTTTTATTTGATGCAAAAGTTTTCATGATTGCAACTGGAATAAATACACGTTCTTATATGACTTGCATAGCAACTGCAACTTTTAATAGTGTATCTTACAGTTTCATTTTCTAAGAGTCTTATTCTCTTTTGAATTATAGTTGGTGGAGATAGCATCCTAAAACACTGTTTACTCTACAGGCAACTTGATTATTCCACATTATGATGGCAGTTCAAGCAGTATGTGCCTTCTTGAGATAATGTCATTTTAATTTAGAGGGAAAATTAGTAAACAAGGCACAGCTGTTTTTGTATGAAGTGTGCATGTGCACTTATGAATATTCATACATATTATCTTAATAAAAGATATTAGTTTCTTCAAATGTTAATGATATTAGGATATATGACACTGTTTTAAAGCCTGTTTTAGTTCTTAAAAAGCATTTATTTCTAAACAGGCAATGATTTCAATAGATGCTTTAAGATGTTTATAAAGTACAGTTATTCCCCATATACTTTTTTTTGGTCAGTCCTTGAACTCAGGGCCTAGGCATTGTCCTTGGACTTTCTCAAGGCTAGAGCTCTACAAATTGAGCCACAGCACCACTTCCAGTTTTGTTCTATGTATGTGGTACCGAGGCATCAAATCCAGGTCTTTGGCAATGCTAGGCAAGCGCTCCCTGCCCCCCATATACTTTTTTACACCCAACCAATGCATAGATTCCCAGTTAGTGACTTCTTCCTATAGGACAGTACATTTGATACAGATGAACACGCGCTCATGCTTAATTATTATCACAAGTCTGTAAGTTTACATCCAGGTTCCTCATAGTGGTGTGCATTCCATAGACAACGGTGTAATGAGGGCTGGCATTCTTATGGCATCACACAGGATTGTTTCTCTGCTCTAAGCATCCTCTCTATTTTCCACCTTCATTTCTGCTTGCATAGTAATTTTTGAAATGGTAAAAGCCTTAATAACCAATATAAATTAATACAAAATGACTGAGAATTCAATAAAAATATAATGATTCTTATGTACATATTTTTTTGCAGTAATGAGGCTTGAATTCAGGACCTTATGAAAATGCCACCTAACCAGACTCTTGCCATTCCTGTTTCTGTTTATTTTTTCAGATAGGTCTTATAAAGGCTTGGAAAAGCTTTTGCTGTAAAGGCTTTTATTGAGATTCTCCTGCTTCCATTTCTCACTGCGATTATAAGCATGTGCCAAAGTACCCAGTTTGATTTTTTAGTTTATAAATTCTTTTTTATCTCCTTTGGGTTTATTTTAGACAAAGTCTTGTAATATTGTTCAGGTGCAGGCTGCCCTAGAAATCACAATGTATCTCAGGCTAGACTTGAACTTATGATTCTGCCTCAACTTCCCCAATTCTGCAATCATAGGCCTATACCTTTCCTTTCACAAGGACATGCAGTAGAATCTCAGTTGACCAGGAAATTGTCAGTACACTTCTTTTTGTGCCCACAATTCACAATAAGAAATAAATTTATAGTTAACACACACACACACACACACACACACACACACAAGTCATGGCTGCAGTGGACATAAAAAAAAGAAATTTCTCTGATAAGAGCACATCTCTATTCCTTGGTTAAAAGTATTTCTCATTCAACAAATGCACTGTCTTTTATTCCTTTTCATTTATGGGATTCAAGTATAAACTCTATTTATAGCCTAACTGCCATAAAAATCAAACATAAATGTCCCATGAAGAATTATTTTTATCAGTAAAATAGGTTTCCCTCTTCCAAAGCATGATGTTGAATTTGTCCTAAAAGGGTTATTGTGTTGATTTTTTTATGCTAAAAATTAAATGAGTGGTTTTAAAGGTGTCTGATAGTATGCTAGGTTATTTTTTACCTATTTCATCTTTATAGATCCAGAAAAGACAGATATTATTAAAAGCTCATAAGTACTCTATTATTCTTTCATTTTATATAGATAGATAGATAGATAGATAGATAGATAGATAGATATTTATTATAAGACCTTGCAAAAATAATGAAGCAAGGTTTATGTTGATTTGTTGAAAATATAGCCTAGAAGACATGTCTGTTTAGAGCAATTATACAGAGTTTTAATATTTCTTATTGGAGTAGAACTTAATTATATTGATGTGGGTTACAAATCTGAAGCAATTAAAATTAATCATTGTGTCACCATGTAGGATAAGAGGCTATTCAATCCTTGGGAGGGAAGAGAATCAATCTTCATTATTATTTATGACCCTTCTGTTTTGTGTTGAAATAAGTAAATAAATAGAAGAGGTGCATTAGATATAGTCTAATATTTTCATAATGAACAGCTTATGTCCAATTGGGATCTTATTTTCAAGAATGTAGTACTTTCATAGAAATATCTTAATTGTTTCCTGAGAGAAGATAGACCATCCTAAAAATCATGATTTTATGGGTTAACGTTTACATGGCCAAAGCTATACTCCAATTTTAGTAGTCTATATGGCTGCTAGGGTATAGAACATAGATGCTCTATATAGGTCTGACTACATTTTCCCAACAGGTCAGATTCATTTTGTGTGTTAGATTTGTTATTCTTAGAAAAAAGTCACATTATCAAAGCCTGACTAAATAGAGCTACAGAAGTAAATGCTAAGGAGGGACACTGGAAAACTTTGGTCAGCACAAGGAGTGGAAAGTCCTAGATATCGCAACTTTCCTTTGGATATTCTGTCCTTATTTAAAAATGAAGTTAAAGCAAGGCCTGGGTGACACATCAGTAATCCTACTGACTCAACAGGCTGAGATCCACAGAACTGATTATGGCTCCAGCCAGACTGGTAAGAAAAATCTAGAAGATTCTATCTCCAAATTAACTGGCCTAGAGATGTGTGGCAGATAGTAGAGTGCCCAGGGAACTGGGCAACAGGGAAGTCAAGCATTTTAGCTTCATTGTTTTTTGTCTTTGGTCAGTCATGGAGCTTGAACTCTGGGCCTGGGAATTGTCCCTAAGCTCTTCAGCTCAAAGGTGCTGGGTTACCACCCCACCCCTGGAGCCATAACACTACTTCTGGTTTTCTGGTGGTTAATTGGAGATAAGAGTCCCATGTACTTTCATGCCTGGGCTGTCTTTGAATTGTGATCCCCAGATCTCAGCCTCCTGAGTAGCTAAGATTACAGGAGTGAGCCACTGAGCCAGGCTTATCTTCATTATTTTTAATGAAATTGACTTCTAACCTTAACACTGCCAAAAACAGACAGATATTTGCAGCAAAGGCCATTTCAGCTTTTCCACTTACTAATTTAACAGTGGAAGGGACAGGGGATGAGGAGAATTTGAAAGAAAAATAAAGGGATTGAAAATTATTAACATAAATTATAGACATATATACACACATCATAACAAACCTCTTACTATGCATATGTAAAACTTAATATACAGCAAAATTTTTTAATAAATTTGTAGAGGATATATATTTATTCATGTGTGCATATAAGAACATAAACATATGCATTTACTTGTGTGTACATTTATACAAATGCATATATATTGTCATTAATCGACTTAAAGCAGGAATATTTTTTGTCTCATACTGTTACAAGTATTTCAGCTCAGTAACTATTCATAAAAGATCTGGAATATTTCCTGAGTATAGAAAAAAATACAAAAATGTAAATGGAGCTTTTATGTCACATTTAATGATATGGAGTATACAGATGGTAGATAATTTGTAGTATCTTAGTATCTTCATATGTTTTGCATGAAAATTATTTTAACCCCGAAAAGGCAAAAAATAATTAGCCTAATTAGTAATGCATTTTCTCTTTTTAAAAATCCATTAAAATTTAGTCTTCTATCATACATGTGACGGCAAAATATGAAGCTTCTATGTGATTCATATTTTTCACAGGGAAACATTTTGTTTAGAGATGATCCAGGCAAAATTAATGACAGTATTAATCCTTCATTTCTCTCTCCCAACATCTAATTCCTTGGCTGTAGGTTAGAACTATAGACATGTGCTTTGCCTGAAGGAGACTGATTATTTTTGTTTTGAAAATTCTGAACAGTTTTTGGAACACCATGAGCACTTTACAAATGTCAAATCATTACGATAATACAAAGCAGAAGGCTAGACCAACAGCAACAGCTTTTCCAGAGGAAATGTTTGAAACTTTACCCTTGGAACGAGGAAACATAAAGAGAGGATAAAAGCTAACAGAGTTAAGTACCAACCTTCAAATATTATTAGCTAATACACACACACACACACACACACACACACACACACACACACACACACACACATGTATATATTGACTTCCAAAAAAAAGTTTGTCTGTCTCTCACCTTCTTACATGTACCCTTCTGTGGATTTACTTCAGTATTCATTGCACTTGATATTAGCTTTTTTAAATGTGCTTAGTAACTACCTTATAGTTTGCAATATTTTCTTAAGTAGGAAAAAAAAAATCACCCAACTTGCCAAAGCACAGAGGAAACTTTATGAGAAGATTCCTCACATGTCTTGAACCTAAAGGTTACGCCCAAGGGAGCAACTCTCAGCTAAGTTGAAGGGAGCAAAGGGGAAAAGGCTGTTCATAATACCGCTGTTTTTTAGTTGAAGAAACTGAAGTATGGTAAGTCTAGATAAGTTACTCCTTTGGGAAGTAAGTTCAGTTTAGAACTTTTAATAATTATATCATAGATAATATGCTTTATAACACTATTCAGAATCCAAAACAAACTAACCTTTGTATAAACTCTGAACAAATATTTCCCTTTGTTTTAATGCCAAATGGACTCCAGCAATTGTCTATATACCAAGAAGAGTTACTTCAGTGGGAAAAATAACAACATTAACATTAATTCTTCTGTGGACTGAACAAGGAACTTTTGAGATTAGCATAAATTCTCAATGTCTCTAGCATTCACAGTCTACCACAATTCTTAATTTTGGTTGTAATTATTAGAAAGATTACATTATATTTTCTAGATAGAAGATGCATTTTTTTCACAAACATGGATACCCCTTCTCATGTTTTTGTCCCCATTTCCCTTCCCCAGCCCCTCTCCTCATCTTATTTTCCCTCCTTCCCTTTCCTATTTCAAATAAACATATATGCAAATCTACCTCAATTCTTGGTAGATACTCAATAGATATTCTGGTTATATTCAATTAAAAGAGCAGGAAAATTAAAGCACAAGAAGACACGCTCATTGACACCTTTTTGGCAAGAGCTTTTCTACTTCAGAAAGCCTATATCCAAAGCTTTAATCTCCTTCAAGCCATCAACTGACATTTTATTTACCAGATTTTCTGATGCCAAGCTAATGTTGAAATCATACCATCCTAAGTTCTAGATGAATAGAGATCTCTCCTGTTCACCTGGAATTTATACATGTTGAAGGTTAGCTTCTACAGCTCTTAGGAAAAGTAACATTTATTATGCAAGTTTAAGTTATGACAACAACAAAGAAAGTATCAAGAAGGAATAGTAAAGTGTAATAATGTCAGTATTTCTTGAGTTATCTCTATCAACAACAACAAATACATTCATCAAATCCTAAATTATGCTCATTAAATATTTCTCTTGCACAACAGTCATTAAGCTAGATATAATTACAATCATGTGGGAGTTAGACCCCTCTGCTTGTTCTGGTCTCCTTGAGAAGATGTGGTTTCCTGGCTCTAGTTGGCTCCATGCTCCTATCCTTTGAGTTATTGTTGTGAGGCTGGGCTCTGAACATATATTAGGGGAACATATTTCACTTATATCAGCCCTCCTTTTCCCCATGCTGAACAGAGGGCAATACTCCAGTTTACTAAACGCCTTTCTGAAACAGCCCTTTCAGCTGTGAATCTCTAGTTCCTTCAGTCTGAGCAGCATTTGTTCATAGCGACACAGAGAACAAGATCACTTCTTCAATGCCCACCACTGGTTTTCATGCACATACCATGGTGTCTCAGAAACTTCCTGTTTAGAGAGAAGCATCTCTAGAAATGCAATGGAACTCTTAAATTCCTCATTCAATAGCATTTTTGAGACCAGAAAGAGCACTTGAGTGTCTTAGAGCTACAACTGGCTAGTCATATTCATTTACTAAAAGAGTTCCTTTTTGTAACAGAAAGTCTCATTGGTGCTTTTCCCAGAACACAAGAACAATCTGCTCCCAAAGATGTCTCAAGGAGTTTTCCAGAAAGCTTTTAGATGATATTTTTTCCTGACATGTACCCTGCCAAGTTTTAAATATTCTAAGACTGAATTCCAGTTGAAGTCCTTGGTCATAAATAGCATTAAAGGAATTCTCAGTGATTTTACCTTTCATACCCTTGAGTATATATTGTAAAAGCCAGAAAAATAATTTTAACTCTATATCTTACAATAATGGAAAATTACGGAGAGTTTAGTGGTACAAATAATAGAACTCTTATAAGATCTATTTGCAAAATTAAAAAAAGAAAATAGCTGATTACTAGGAGAATAAATATAATTTTTGGAAGAGTTATAGTTGAGGGCAGTTTTCATTCTCTTACCATCCCTTTTCTTTTCTAAAATATTTCTATCATTTTGAGAACTTACCTCTTCATTTGCCTTCAGAGCCAATTTAAAAGACAAAGAGATCAATTTTTGTTCTAGTTATACCTTAGTTTTGTCCAAAGCTGATATTACCCAGCATGATCACTCCTTTATTGAGAGAAGCGACTTCAATTGACATTTAACTGATTCCAAAGAACTAAATCTATCCTTTCAGAATGAAAACATGGAGCTAATAACTACATGGGAGAAGAGTCTTTTAAATTACGCCATCTCCACTAGAAAAATAAAAATTTATTTTAAATACTTTGGTAATTGCCTGAACTTCTAGAGTTATGAATTGAAAGAAATAACAGAAACTTTCTTCTCTGATATGATTAGATCTTTGAAAAATCTTTTAAAAACCCATTAAGATGAAAACCCATTAAGAAAACCCATTATTTATAATAATGTAAATATATAATATTATACAAACTTCTGATTTTCCCTTCCATAAGAACTTGACTAGTAATTTCCATCTGTCTTCCTTGTCAAGGTAGAATAAAATCTTAAAATTATTCACCAGTAAATAACTGCTTACTTTTATTTCTTTTTGTCTGTCCTATGGCTTGAACTCTAGACCATGTTGCTTTGTTTGGTTTTATTCACTCAAATCTAGTGCTTTACCACTTGAGCTATTCCTACAGATCTCTTTTTTTTGTTGTTGTTGTTAGAGATAAAAGTTTCATGCATTTTCTAAGTCAGAATGGCTTTAAATCTCAACCTTTAGATTTCAGTCTCCTGAAACTATTGATAATTTCTTCCTATTTTTTGTTGTTGACTATTCATATATAATTTATATTTTTTCATGACTCGACTTATTTTTGCATAATAACCCTGTGCATATTCATTTTGATTCTCATAAGGAATAATTTATGGATATGCTTGAACAAATTCAACTAGCAAAGACAATATCAGAAACAATTTGATATACAGATACTTTCACCGCTTATAACAAAAATGAGTGAGTGAATCAGAGAGTTCTACTCTGTTAAATATTGTATGGTTTGGAAATCAAAGGTAACTTTGAGCCTTTGATCTTTATACAGCTGGTTAAACCAAGGTTAATTAAGAAATTCTAACTATTCTATTTAAGAATTTATCTGTGAATCTTGTAAACTACAAAATATGTTAGACACTCAACGTGAAAGTCATATATAGTACACTTATGTAGAGGGAAGAAAAATCTCATTGTGAGGATGTAGATAGAGGAGTCATAGAATCAGGATAATTTAAATGAGGAACAGATTTTAATAAATGCATGAGGTAAAGAAAGTCAGTGTAAGATGACCACAGAGTCATAATATCACAACATGTGTTCACATGTGAATATCTAATGTGCTCAGCTGTGAGCCAGAATTATATTATGCCAAGTAGAAGATGGTTGACAACTGATCTTCCCTAAACCTATTTTTCCCCAAGAAACCCTAGAAATCCAGTAAATGAGTGAATATGTTGTAGTATTACAGTTTAGCCCAACTACCTACCCCTTACCTACCAAAACATACAGTTCAATTTCCTTGATTAACAGCTTTACTGAAGAGAGCTAATAATATAGAGGATTTATCAACAGAAGACTTTGAAAAGCACTCTTGTCCAATATCTTGTGTGAAAGATAAAGGAAAGAGCAGATGGGAGCAAAATTAAAATGGCCTTTCAAACTGACAGGCTAAAATTGTCTGGTTTATCCTTAAAGGTCATGCTAAAGATTTGTATTGACTGGTTAATGTGTTAAAAATCCAGATTTCAGAAGATTTACCTTTGTTCAGAATATAGCATGTGTGTGAAGGAGAAACTGTTAGACTCTGAAATGTCCAGGAAAGCACTGAGCTTACATACCAGAATAATGTCTGAGAAAGTATGCCTGGCACTCACCCTTAGTTTTCCTCTCAAGGCTGGTACTGTCACTTGAGCCACAGGTACACTTCCAGCTTTACCCTAGTTAATTGGAGATGAGAGTATCAGGTATTTTTCTGCCCTGTTGGCTTCTGCCCTGTTGGCATGAGCCAGCAGCAGCCAGCCAATATTTGCTTTATGTCTATTATTTTTAAATAAAAAATATATGACTCTCCTTAATAAAAAATTGATGAAGATTTTGAATATTAGCATTTATAGTATCTCAATTTTAATCATTTGTCTTACTACTCTAAGGTATCCAGTTTACATTTACTTTTGCATGAGAATACACCATTTCATTTTATTGTCATATTATATTATGGTGGACAAACAATATAAAATTATATTCTTGATGAATATTTGAGCTATTTAAACTTAAATATATTAGGAATAATGTTTCTATTAATATTCATATATGTGTCTTTCAGAATCAATTTTTCTTTCTTTTTAATTGAGGCATACAATATTTAAGATAGAGCAAATACTCAGTGCTTGCATGCAATGTTTAGTGGCCAAGTTAGAGTAATTAAGATTTTCATTTCCTTATTGGATTTTTATCTGTGGATCTTTGAAATATTCTAATTCTTCATAAAACATGTAATGGACTCTTCTGAAGTATAGTCACTGAACTTTTTAATGTAAAATGCAAGGACTTATTTCTTTTATCTAATTGCATTTCTACCTCACAGAGCTAATTATGTAATCACTCCTCCCTTCTCACATAACCACAATATAATTCAGAGCTTTCCATTTTATTTTAATAAATTATATTATATATATTATTCTAATATTAATGAAATAAGTCCTTGCACTGCAATAAAGGCAAAAATGTAACTATTTAAACTAGGGGTATTTATTTTTTAACTCACTGGGGTACTTATTTTTTTAAGTGAGTAAAACTTATCTTCAGACAATTTCTGAAGTATGGTCAGGAGTCATAATAATACTTAAAATCATGCTTATGTTAATCTTAGGCATAACGTTCTTTTAAGACTTTTTAAATTTCATTATGCTTGATATTATAAATTATGTCTCCATTACCTATAAAGGAAATAATAAAGTACTTTTAACGATTTATTCTATGTATTTAACATAACATGACTTCCTGGGTAAAATCCAATAATTAATGCTTTCCTAATGAAAATAAAATGGTGTATTATTAAGTAAGATTATGTGGTATATTCATTTATTGACATTACTTTTCCTCTCCAATTATGTTTTGCATCCAAAGACATAATTCTCTTAATCTGAGCTCTTCTTCACTGACAGAGCAGTAGAGCTCTATAGAATGTGATAACTTTCCCTGAGTTGTATGCCCATCAGCAGTGAAGGTGATTTATTATAATTTTTGATCACTTATATCAAATGGTTACTTCCATCCTTTATCAAATCAGTGATTGTCCTTTTATTTGTGAGTAGCTGAAAAATCTAAAGACTCTTGAATTGGGTCTAATATTTCCTATCACTTTTCCAGGTCTCAGTATCATTGCCTGACATGTGGTAAATGTCCAGCATTCATTGAATATGTACAAACTAGAGCACAATGAATGATTTTAATTTAGAAGAAACTTTCAACTACATAAACTCTACTTATTCTTCCACAGTATTGTGCTCTATGAACACAGTCTCCCAACCTTCACATCCCATATGCCTGTTGCATCCATTGCAATAGCTCTGGTCAGAGTCATAGTGACTAGTCTTCCTTATTTGTCATCTCAGGCTGGCTCCAAACTGATACCTTCAGGTCTTAGCCTCCGGGATAGCTAAGTAATATTGCCACCTAAAAGAAAATTTTTTCTTGCTGCTAAACTAAATGATATAGAAATACAAAAGAATACACATCAAATACATGATTTATAATTTGTAGCAGCAGGAGAAATATATAATCTGCCTCATTTTCCCCATTTGTACACTGGCAATTATAATAATATCCATCTCATGAGGTGTTACAAAATTATATGACCCAAGTAATTGAGAGTCAACTGAAACAATCACAGCTAGCTTCTTTATTATAAGTTCTATTATAAATTAGACCTCATTTACATATTTTGCGGTATAAAATATTCAAGTTCCTATCTCCTGTCTACACCTTCCCCTTCTCCAATTTCTTCTGCTTCTCTTTTCCTTTTGGCTGGATAACTATGGTTCATTCCAGTTTGCCAAATTGATTGTTCTTTCTGAGAGTTTCCAATGGCTTTCCATCAGCCAATATAAAGACCTCATATTATTGCTTCTAAAAGCTTTCATCTCTCTCTTCAGCCTCTATTTCTGTATTTTAGACTTCTGACACTACTTTCCTCAAAAAATCACAGTTTTGTGAACATCAGTATATAGGCATGTAGTCATGAAAACAAAAATCAGATTTTGATCCTTCTGCTTTATTGGACCTTTACAAAGCATTGTTTTTCTTTTACTCAGTTGTCCCATCTTTTCATTCCCACTGACGTTCTCTTTGATCAGCTCCAGTTACCTGCATCTGAGAGGACAGGTCCAGTGCGATTCCAGTTCCTATACACCTGCTATGTGTAGAATCTGTCTACACCATACTTACTATTGCATGGCCTGGTCCCAATCAACATCTTTAGTTCTTGATATCTATCAGCCACTATCTTTTACTGTCTATTTGCCTTATTATTGATTGGATTCTGCCCCAAATTTTAAGTCCTCAGCACAGTACCTCTGAGTGAATCTACAGAATATGAAGACCTGGTATGGAGTAATTAAGTTAAAATGAAACTGTGAGGTTGTGGCCAGATCCAATCTGAGTGAATTATTTTAAGGAGGGTAGGTAAGACTGCTCACAGAGAGGTAGTACAAACACAGAGCAAAATCCATGAGGAGAAGGTGGCCATCCATAAACCAAAGACAGATTCCTCAAAAGAAATCAATCCTGCATGCCTCAACCCCTGACGTCCAGATTCTAGGGCAGTTTGAGTCCTAAATGTATATTGTGTATGCACTCTGCCTGTGCTGTGTCCCTTCACTATTATAGCTGGCTATGTAATGCACATGTCATCTTTTCTTCACAGTCCATCTTTTCTCCACAGTCTAAGTGATTGGTTCCCATCCAGTGGTTATTCTTCCTGCCATTTTCTCATTCTTTAATGTCATAGCTCTCTTCTCATCAGTCAATGGCCTGATTCTAAAACACTTTTTCATGGCACATTGAATCTTTTCTGACTATGACTTCCTATGAGGCTTTTATTTCTCCCTCTGGCTATTTCTGATACTGTAAGATATCTTATAACTTATGGTGTGCATATTAATACCCCAGGCTAAACACATCTAACATGATATGCAAAGATCTTGTTCTACACTGAGCACATTGCAAGGAACAAAGTATGCTCCGTGTACTGAAGTGAGAACTACTCTTTGTATTCTCAGGCCTAGAAAATAAAACTTACATCTTCACATAATGGACACTGCAGGTACGGTTAGAATTATATACTCAAAGCACACAGATACATACATGGAACATTTGTAGTTGTCTATTTTTGCTTATTTGTTTTCTTATATCCCAGTATGACCAAAACATTAATAAAATCATAACAAATGTTATGGTTTTTCATGGCCAATGTGCTTGGAACTGATATCTCCATCTCCTGAGTAGCTTGGATTATAGACATGAATCATTAGCACCAGGTGAATAACCACTCTTAGTCAAAGTTTCTCTAACAACTTCCATGTGTCTAGACACAATAATCAGACATCATAATCCATGTATATGTCATTTCTTTAAACCTTTATATAACATTACAAGGGTAATAACAGTCAAGAAAAGGCTTAGAGAGGTTGTGTAATGTCACATTTAGTCAAGCAGAGATTGGTAGAGAGGCAGAATTGGCATACTTCCTGGATGCTGTGACTTCTGGATCTAGGTCATAATCACTAAATATACATAGTGATAAATACTTCCCAAAACCTTGTTACTTCTTTGCAAAGTGAGTCAAAGTAAAGACTAGAAGATGAAATATGCTCACAGTCCCAGGTCCACAAGGTCACCTGGTTCCAGTAAGGACAGAAAGGGCATCTGTGAGGCTATGGTTAGCAGCCTAGTCTTTTGCAAAGGATGAATAAGAGTTGGTGAGCTGTGAAGCCCTAAGGCTTAAACAAAGGCAAGCCATAAAATGATGTGGCTTTGCCTACATCTGGGCACCAGCCTGAATGACACTTCAGGAAGAGGATACTTGGTAAGCTTAAGGAGGGAGAACTGGGACCATTGCATAGCAGTTGAATCACTACATAACAGTATTTGGCCATCAGTAGAGAGCTACCCCTCTTTTAAATCAATATCAAGTCTTTATATGCAATCTAGGAAATATGGAATGACAGCTTTAAAAGTGGCTTAGTACCAAACTTCAAAAATGCATTTTAATCAACACATAATACCTCTAAAGACAAACTCTGTAGTGCTTTAGACCAATTCAGTCTCTGAAGTTCAAATGAGCATGAATGAAATTAGCAATTTACTTGCTTAAAATGAGGATGGATCTGTCTAATGCACTTTGTAATTTGTCAGTTGCGTGTAAACTGTAGTCAACTGAAAATCATTTTAGATAAGTAAAAGGAGAGAGTTTTCAACATGTAGATCCTAAATATTAAAACATTCTTGGATCAAAAATACTGTTGCTTATTTTTTTCTTTTTATGCAGGCACTGGGGCTTGAACTCAGAACTTTAGAGCTTTTCATTATTTTCTGTAGGTCATGTGGCTTGAACTATAGGCTAGCACTCTATCATTTGAGATGTACCACCACTTTCAGATTTTTGCTGGTTAATTGGAGATAAGTGATTCAAATCTTTCCTGCCCAGGCTAGCTCCAAACCTTAGTCCTCATATCTCAGTCTCCTGAGTAGTTAGGATTATAGCGGTGAGCCCTTGGCAAGATAGGCTTTGAGTTTTATGACATAATAAAAGCATAAGACTCTTTTCAGTTGGGTGAGCTACCAGTGGAATGCTTCCAAATAATTCCATTAAGACAATTATGCAGAATATTGCCTCTTTACACCACATTCTTTTTTGGTTTGATTGTGTATGTATGTTCTACACTCACAATTCTTATGGCATATCTTACAAAACATATGAATTGTTCTTCCATTACATATTTTACATCAGGTTAAACACTGAATGAAAAATGCCAGTGAATTCAAGTTAGAACTCATCAAAATTTTTTGTGTTGGTAGGAAACTGATGACTTTGTTAATGATTCATTGCATTTTCCATTTGGAAGTATTTTATTTAGTGTCATTATGTTACCTTATATAGTATAAAGGGTACACAATTAGTACCATGATTCTCAGATACGAAGTTGGGAAGGAATAGGTAAAATTTAAATCTCAGCATTCAAGGTCAAAAAGGAAACTCTTACCTGATTCAATTAGTGCTGCATCTGACAGCAGTAAAGGAGTTAAGAGCATCTCTTGTATAATTTGGCTCAACTTCCATTATAGAAATAGAACACATTAACAGGAAACCATTTAACACAATTTACGCGTGAATAGTCCCTTCTGTGGAAGCTTTGTTTCTGCCATTTCTGGATAAAGTAAAGGGAGTTGGTCCCCATCAATTACCAGGCACAGTGGACAACACACTTTTATTAACTCTGTGGTCCAAAGCATTCATATTTATATTTTAAGAATGACACAAATCTATTCTTTTCAGTATCAATCTGCATCCCACATAATTACTGCTTTGACATTTATTGGAGTAATAAATTGGCTTTAGTGTTTGTTGGCTTTTCCCTTCCTCTTGGTCATCCAGCCTCCGGGTATTGTACTGCATGGAGAGAAAAGATTGCCAATTTCACATTAGCGAAGGTGGCCAATTCATTTTATTTTCTTGACATTCTTAAAAGACCAAAGAAAAGTAATCTGTATTCAGAATTGATGTTCACACAAGTGACGATAAGCAAAAAAATCTAAGATTTTAGGAGTTTGTTTTTTGTTTTGAATGAGATCTAACTATGTAGAAATGGTTGTACTGTGTAATTGCAATTAAAAGCTTGGGTTCAGGTTTAGCCTGTGTCTTCTGGGTTCTGAAACTGTGGAGCTATGACAGGTCTTTTACTATGTTCAAATCTTGTTTTCTCATCTGTAATATGGAATAGTGATTACTGCTGTTAGAATTGTTGTAGGTGAAATAAAATAACATGTATTCAATAGTTCTCTTGGGGTTGGTTTAGACACAAATTACATTAATGTGCCAGACGTGGTGTCTCACAGCTGTAATCCTAGCTACTCAGGATGCTGAGATCTGAGGATGGATCATTGTTCAAAGCCAGCCTGGGCACTAAAAACTGTGAGACTCTTACCTCCAGTTAACCACTAAAAAACTGAAAGTGGTGCTGTGGCTCTGGGGGTAGGGCAGTAGCCTTGAGCTCAAGAGCTCAGGGACAATGCCCAGGCCCACAGTCCAAGCCCAACAACCAGATAAAAAAAAAAATACATCAATGAACCAAGCTAAGAAAAATTCTTCTCTTAGAACTTATATTTTCTATAAGAAAATAAGGTATAATTTATGGTTTAGAGTAGATGTTGGATATTACTGGATATTTCTAGTCTATGACTATAATTACAATGATTGTACACACTTGATTGCTTTTGTGTGGGTGCTGGGACTTAAACTCTCACCCTCATGCTCTTGTTGGTCTTTTTCATTCATGCCTGGCACTCTACCACTTGAGCCAAATCTCCACTTTCAGCTGTTTGCTGATTAGCTTGTAGATAAAGGTTTCTAAGCCTTGTCTGCTTGTGCTGGCTTCCAACCATGATCTTCAGATCTCAGCATCCTGAGTTGCTAGGATTACAGGCATAAGACACCAGCACCCTGAGATACTGCTTTTTAAGTGTAAGTTGTGATAGCTGTAAAATCAATGATTCTGAAAATTTCTTTCAATACTATTTTTTCCAGTGAGTGATTCAGTGCAAGTTCCAGCAACTTGTGTGCCCTTCCTCCCCACTGCTTTCCCTCTCCCTTTCTTTCTCTCTCTCTTGCTACCCCCCAGGTCACCATGACAATTGGTCTACCCTATGGATATCTATCTAGCACAGCCCTGCAGCCATCTGCTAAGGAAGCTATCATATACATAATATTTATTACTTATATCTCAGCTCAGGAAACAGCAGGACCACACTGAATAAATCATCTATATGCAACTTCATTCTTTTGGGGGCAGAAGGAATGCTGGGATTAAGCTCAGGGTCTCAATCTTCCACTTTCTTAGAAAGTACTTTAGTACTTCAGCCATACTCACAATTCTTTTTTACTTTAGCTTGTTCCAGATAAGTCTTTACATTTTTCTCCAGGCTGGAGTCAGATCTTTCTACTGCTGCTTTCCACATAGCTGGGACGGAAAGTGAATGCTACTATGCCTATACTAAGATTTCTTCTTCATTTCCTCACTCTTGTTAATTTTTATTACTGCATATTAGTTTACAAAGAAATTGCTTTGTATTCTATTTGTGCACAGTTTGATCAAATTCATCCCCTCTGTTAACTGTTTTTTTTTTTTGATCTATCTCACCCTCCTCTTTGGCAAACAATTTTAACAGGTATCATTGTATTTTCATACATGTGTACAGAGTACTTCCACGATACTCACCTGTCTTTTACTACTTTCCTCCTCTTACTTCCCTCTCCTGGGTGACAGTCAGAGGGGGCATCTGTTGCCCACCTGTTGCTACTTCTCTACCTGTGGAGTTACACAACTACTTCTTCATGCACCTCAAGTTTGCAGTCAGCTACTTAAAGATTTTGCATTCTGTATTCTCATTCCAGTTATAAAGTAACTTCAATGTAAGGACCACATTTTAGTCAGAGTTCAGCGCTAAGACAGTACTAGAGATCATCTCTACTTGACCCAACATTCCAGTAATGCTAAGGTCAATAACTTTTGTCCGATAAAATTAAAACAGTAGAGTCCAGTTTCAACGAATGAAATAGAAATGCATGATTTGGATATGAATTAACCAAGAGCTCTTCTTTCTTTGGGGAATTTTTGATTGAACCTTAAGTTCCCAAAACAGAGAAAAAATTTAGTGCCATACAAGTGTACCAGAGATAGAGGAGGGAAAGTAGGTTCTATATTGACATTTAACTGTATCAAAACTGTCATCTTCAAATACAAAACCGGACTTTTCAGAGATCTGAGAGGACCATAAATTCAGAAATGAGGGTTACTTTAAATTGAGATGTACGTGACAGGTGAGGTTTCTCAAGTAGCTCTTTCAGATTTTGCAAAACACAGGGCCTCTCCAGGGAGTCTTATTCTTTGGGATGATAATAGACTCTTGGGATTTTGAGTGTTCTTGAATACAGTCATATTTTTTCCAGCAGTCTTCACACTGCTAATATTTGATTGTGAAGAATTTGAAAGGTTTTAAAATATAATTTACATATAATTGTTTTTCCTTATTAAAAAAACCACATAACTGAGGGTAAGGGCATGTTGCTTCAAAATTGTTTCAAAATTTGGTGATTGACTAGACTTTAAAGTTTCAGAAAAATGAATAGAGTCTAAGAACATAAGCTACCTTAAAGCATTTCTTACACAAGAGAAACATTGTATAAGCCTTTGTTTTTGCATTCTCATTTGAATCTCGAACACTGAATCTAGTATATTCTCATTTAAATCTAGTACGTTGAATCAAGCATGCATTATCAATTGATGATATCAAGTCGATTGTGCCACAGGTTTTATGTGGATTGAAATTTTATCAAAGGTTTTGCAGATGCTGAAGCGTGAAGAAAACTGTTGATAAAGGTTTTCATGATGGAAATCAACTTGGTGGGTTCAATTATAGGCTCATGTCTATCTTCCTAACGACTGAGAAGGTTAATATCTAAGAATCTGGTTTGAAACCAGTCTGAGCAAGAACATCTGTGGGAGAGTCTTATACCCAGTTGAAAAGCAAAAAGGCAGAAGTGGTAATGTGGCTCAAGTGGTAGAGCACCAGCCTTAAGTGCAACAGCTTAGAGACAGCACCTGGTCCATGAGTTCAAGCCTCAGTACTAGCACACATACATGCATGCATGTATGCACACACAGAGATAGAAAACAACCTAATCCTTTTGGAATAAGATAGACAAATAGATGATAACTATTTTAGAATAGGTTAACTACATGGTTGTATACTAGACTACAAACATCTAAGGTTTAGCTGTCATCTTTTTCATAATGCACAGCAGGTTTCTTTTTTATTTTATTTTATTGCCACGGTGATATATAGAGGGGTTATAGTTACATTTATCATATAGTGTGTCCATTACTTCTTGACATCAGATTTCTTAACATATCATTTAAATTGTTTAAAAATATTATTCATTCTACCTATTCAGATTCATTTATAATGTGGTTAAGCTTTTGCCACTTCTAGCAGCTGCATGTCATTCTGTTGACATGCACTGTTCAATTTTATATTCTGTCAGCATTCTACTTGTCTTCTAAGGCCTTATTTAACTGTTATGAACTTAATCAGCCACCCTCACTAGGCATAGCTGTTGCACTCTTCTGTTAAATATCTATTACTATACTGGTGATCAAATCTCCCCTTTTGATAACACCATGTGCCTACACAATGCCTACAATCGCACAGTGACCATTCTTGGATCCATCTCCATAATCTCTGGAACATTCCATGAAAAACAGAGGCTTTGGACTACCCAACATCATATTTTGAATTATAGTTGAATAGTATGTAATCTAGAGCAATCAAGTTTTCTTGTCCACCTTTCTCCCTCTATAGATGGCTACTCCTCCAGCTTGTTACAGAAGTTGAGAGGCGTCTTGTAAAGCACTTGGCTCACGCTGCCTCCAAATATGGGTTTAGTAAATAGCCACCATTAATCTGGAGGCTGGAGAATGGGCAGGGAGATCTCCTTCTGCTCACCAGGCCGGGGTATACACAGCCGGGGCTGATCACAATGCAGCTTGGAGAAAATCTGCAACAAATGTTTCATTTAGGTAATACTTTAAAAAAAAATGTTTTAGCCAGGAGCTGGTGGCTCACACCTGTAATCCTTGCTACTCTGGAGGCTGAGATCCGAGGATGGCAGTTGAATAC
This sequence comes from Megascapheus bottae, assembly GCF_031878675.1. NCBI lineage: Eukaryota > Metazoa > Chordata > Mammalia > Rodentia > Geomyidae > Megascapheus > Megascapheus bottae. The sequence goes on from NC_143509.1 coordinate 33,653,317, forward strand.
AGCTTGGTCACTAAAAAACTTGAAACTCTTTTCTCTAATTAACCACCAGAAAGCCAGAAGTGGTGCTGTGGCTCAAGGAGTAGGGTGGTAGCCTTGAGAAGAAAAGCTTAGGGACAGTGCCCAGGCCAGAAGTTCAAGCCCCACAAAACAAACAAACAAAACAAACAAACAAAACCAAGATGAGTGGCTGAGTAGGAGGGGGTAGGGAATGGAAAGTGGGAGAAAAACTTGGGAAGGGGTAACAACGTTCAAGAAGTAACACACTCACTACCTGATGAATGTAACTGTAACCTCTCTGTACGTTGCCCCAACAATAAAATAAAATATTCTTCAAATATAAAAAATGCAAAAAAGTCTTATAAATGTCCTTTAAAATATTGTAAAAGTGATACCGAATGTAGGTGGGTTATAGTTACAAGTCAGGTAATGACTGCCTTTCTTATTGAACAGTGGTCATCCCTTCCCTCGTTTTCTCCCAATTTTCCCCTCCCAACTGCCCTCCACTCCAATTTGTATAATTCATTTCCAACATAGTGTCTAAGTGTCATTTATGTAAATCTTCTAGGGACAGAAGGTACATTCCTAACTCTATGCTTCAAAGTGGTAGGCTAAATTTTCTAAGTTATATTTCAATGTGTATTACTACAATGTTTATGATAAGAATATATTGTGCTATTTCTCATCTTTTTTGCTGTCCCTTGGTTATCTCATATAGTTACAGTATCTTACCTTGTTATCTGATACATTACATATATGTTTATTTATTTGAAATAGGATAGGGAAGGGGGAAGACAAAATGAGAAGCGGGGACATGGGGTGTGGAATGGGGACAAAAACATGAGAAAGGGTAACAATGTTTGTGAAGTAACACACCTTCTATCTGGTAAATATAATGTAATCCTTCTATTAATTATAATAAAAATAAATTTAAAAAGAATATATTCTACCATTAATTTTGCATTGTCAGTTTTATAATAGCATATGTTCTTATAAAACGTGTTATCAGCAAGGTGCTATAAGGAGCAGGAATATCACTTCCACATTTCTGAATATAGGAAGAAATCTGAGGTCAGGATTCCAGAATGGCTGGGTTCTAGCCCAGGCTGTTTTGTTGATTTGAGGACTATAGTCAACAAGCCATAGGAGCGAGTTCCTTGGTGTCTCTTTACAGAAAGAATGATCCCATCTCATCCTTAAGAGGTCTTCCGAAGCTGAACTTTCTCACAACAACTAATCTCCAAATAGATTGACATTAATGAAAGAAATGTGCTTTAATATGAATTACAGTACACATGGTCTAATCTAAAAAAATTTGTGTAAGGAGATTTGAATATTACAAATTCAGTAAAATTATATATTTTGAATGTACTTGCTTTTCATTTTTGTCACTTTATCATCAAAAACAAAAAAATGTAAAACAATGCAAGAAGGTTTGTTAAAGGCCATTTTATCAATGAACAGATAAAATGGAAGCTGATCTCAGCTTTGCTGATATTTTTAAGTCATTCCATCAGACAAATAAATGATAAACTTGCACACACGTATGTGCAAACTTAAAAAAATAAAATAGGATGAATAAGAATAAAGAATCTAGGGCCTGGTGGCTTACATCTGTAATCCTAGATACCCAGAAAACAGATCTGAAGATCCCTGTTGGAAGCCAGCCTGGGCGAGAAAGTCCTTGAGACTCATTTTCAATTGGAAGTGGATCTGTGGCTCAAAGTGGTAGAGGACTGGCCTTGAGCAAAAGCGCTCAGAGACAGTACCCAGGCACTAAGTTCAAGGCCCATGACCACGTCCCCCAAATAAAAAATAAATAAATAAATTAAAAAAAGAATAGAAACTTTCGGAAAAGATGACTGGAAATAATCATCAAAGAATGGCAGGAGTTAGAAAAGCAGCAAGACAATTAAATTTTTCAGACAAAAGGCAGCCTAAGAGGAAAAGCAGAAGAGACAAAATTCAGTACAAAACAGCCACATACAGAAAACTCAGGCATAAAGGGACAGACTACTGTGTTGCAATAATGTGTCTTGAAACTTGAATTCATTTCTTTTAACTGTAAAAGGATTTGGATTCCTTGGAAAGCCCAGACATGGCAACGTCCAGATCTGAGAGAAAAAATTCTGAACTCTATTTTTTTCCTTAGGTAAGGAATGACATGGCTTTGGACCAGAAGCTAAGGGTACAAATCCCAGGATGCTTTTAACATGAGCCAGGCCATCTCCTGAATAGCTCCCTATAGAGTCATGTTTCACTCTCGGCTGTGAAAGCAGGTAAATCCCCAAAGAGCTGCCTACTTTATGTGACCACAGGCTATGGAGCACATGAGACACCAGCATGGAGACTATCAGACTCCAGTTGACTAGAGTCTGCTGCCCTGGTGGCTTAGACAGTAGTGTTGTCACTGCAGCAGCAACAGAGAGAAGACATGCTGGAAGAAAGGGCAGCTCTCTCTGTACATACTTTCAATTGAGTTGCAGGTATTGAGAACCATAATGAAGCTTCCTTTGCAGGCCCCAGAATGAAATGAGGAAACCACCTAAAGCTATTTAGCAACCCAGATGATTTTCTTCCAAAAGTTTAGTAGAAACTTATAGCCTAAGGGAGAGAAATCATTACTGGAGCCCTATTTTTACTGGGAGATTTGGTTGGATTGGAAAGAGAAGAAAGTAAAACAAGAAAGAATTGATCAAGAAAATTTACTGTGTGTATTATTTCAGTGTAAATGACAGTGTAATATCTCACTTGACCTAAAAAAAAAAAAGATGTAGCTTGACAAAAGAAATCCATGATTCTGTGCTAACATTTGAGAAGATTACAGATACCCAACAAAATCTAACATAGTTGGGCACCTACTGGATCATTCTGGTGATCTAGCTATCCAGGAGGCTGAAATCGAAAGATCACACCTTCAAGCCAGCCAGGGCAAGGAAATCTGTGAGACTCTCTTATCAATCATGAGAAATCCAGAAGTGGAGCTTTGGCTCAAGTGGTAGAGCACTATCCTTGAGCAAAATAAACTTAGGGACAGCATCTAGGCCCTAGGACTACTAAACTATATTTAATAAATGTAGGACCTTGAACGAGTCCTTGAAGTCATTTATTGTATAGCGTGCTTTCAAACTCCTTTCTCCTAGTACTTAATAAAATACATAATAATTTGTAAACTGTATTCAACAGATTGTGTGAGAAAATACTAGAGATTAAATCAGGTTTGATACTGTTCACATAATATTTAGCCTGCATAATATTAACTATTTAACCTTTTGTGACTGAGCTGGGTCTATGTCAATTTATTTTTCATTATTTTAAAAGATGTCTGACATTCCTTTACAAATGTTTTTATTAAAAACAGGCAAATGCAAACCTGTATACCATAGTTGCTGAGAGATATGCATAAATTATTTCTTGGATAACCTGTCAAATTTCCCAATTAATTCAGAAGCACTCCTATGCTTCGTATTTTTAATAAGATTCATGGTAATTGGTAAAGCTTATGGTTGCTTTAGGATGGATTTCTTGAAAATCTCTGCAAAGATTCTGAGTTAGTGAACTCCATAAGTACATCTAGATATTGTTCAATTGCATTGCTTTTAGAGAACAACATACAAAAGAACTGTCCTTTGAGCCCCATGGAAGAGTGAGTAATGTTCATTGGTCATGTGTAGAACAGAAAATACAGAACCGAATTTTACTTTAAATAGCCAAATACTTCTGTGTATAGTTACATTGCTATAATATGGAATTTGGATGTTTACCTTAAGGTGATACGATGATTTAAGAAAACAATAGAACCAAACCAATGAAAATGTTTATATATTTATCTTAGAATATATAAAAGAAAAACAGAAATAACATCATATCTCAATAAACATTAGCAAATAAGACAATGATCATAACACAATTGTATAAAATGGTAACATGAAAATTACATAAAAATGTAACACTAATTATATCTTGTATTCAAAATCATCAGCCATAAGTGGTAACAAAATACATCTTATCAAATAGAGGCAAATAAGTGAGTTCATCACCTAATGATATCTTGCATGAATAACTATAAATTTTTATGTCTACCACATTATATTTTGTAGCAAGTGAGCATTTTCAAATATTTAGCCACAGCTAAAGACAGGGAGAGTCTGTGCTATTGTAATCCTCTGCTAGGAGAGTCCTAGATTTGTACTAATTATTGCAAATGAGGGAAACCATTGAGCCTATGTTCCTTTGGGTCTGGCTTATTTCACTTAATATTATTTTTTATAAGTCTTTCCATTTCCTTACAAATGGGGCAATGTCATTCTTTTGGATGGCAGCATAGAATTCCACTGTTTATAAGTACCACATCTTCTTGATCCAATCATCTACTGAGGGCCATCTGGGTTGGTACCATATCTTTGCTGTGGTAAATAGTGCTGGAATGAACATCGTTGTGCTAGTGGCTTTTATATGTCATTGTTTAGAGCACAAAACCTAGATACATAAGGTCATATAGAACGAAACTAAATGAAAGGGTCTCTATGATATGGAGACACAAGCTTTAGCTTGAGTAATTGTTGTTCTTAATGTACTATGTTATTTCTCTTCTCCTGTGTTGCCCTTTAGTTAATCTCATATTGTTACAGTATCTGACTTTGTTACCTGGTATATTGTATATTCATTTATTTGTTTATTTGTAATAGGAAATGGGAGGGGGACAAACAAGATGATGGGGAGGGGGTGGAGGATGGAACTGTGGACAAAAACATAAGAAGGGGTATCAATGTGTGAGTAGTAATGCACCTACTATCTGGTGAATGTAACTGTAACCCCTCTAACTATTACCCTGAAATTTAAAAAAAAAAAAAAAAGACAGATAGAGAGAAAGGTACTATTACCTTGGTATCTGTGGTAACATTTTTTTCTTATTATTTATTTGAGATTCCTACAAAGAATATATTACTTGCTACTGAGTAGAATGGCAGAGATTTTTTGCAAAAAGAAAATATCCAAAGAAGCTTTATTTTCACTTAAGAATTTAGTGTAGGCTATTTGCATAGATTGTGTATTAGGAAAAATGATTGACTATAACTAGAATAATACATTAAGTAGCAAGCATAATTGAAACCACTGAAACAATGTACCTTGAATCTTAGTTCAGCCCTTGGGGATTATATAATCAGATAGTATAACTTTAACACAACTTCATGACCTATCTCAGGAAGTGATAAAGCCTTAGATTGGGGACCTACCATTACTGAAATGTGTGCTCTAAGGTATTATATTTTAAAAAATTCTGCCCTACTGCTATTTTAGCACATTTCTTTTGAAAAAAATAAAAAACAAGTATCTTGGATAACATAAGTTTGTAGGTCACACATCCATTTGAACTTGTCATTTGCCCAAATTACAATGCCATCATGCATAATTTGTCTCAATTAGCAATTTTATAGTTTGCAATTAACTTTACTGTTAATTGAGTCTCTCTGTGATAAATGCTGCAGGAAGGGAAATGAATACAATCCGATCCTTTGTCAAAGAGAAAAATTTTAGTTTGAGATTTGAATGAGCAAAAGCTTCAATGCATTGGAAAGGAGAATGTTTTTCCTGCCAAAACTGTCACCAAGTGATGGATGGAAATCTATATCAGCTCTTTGCGAAGACTGAAAATTATATACATGATCTTAGTATTGTTTTACTTTTTAATTTTTTTCTCATTAGAAATGTAATTTTACCTAATTTTTAAAACATTGATGTCTGGGACTTGATGTACTACTCTCTCTAAAAAGATGTAATTAAATATGCTTTCATAAAGAAATCTATTACACTAACAGTTTGAGAAAGCCTGTATAAATTTGTAAAGGATTAATTTTATATTATATCTGAGTCATTCGCTAATGCAAATGCTAATTTGAAAACTTGGCTTACTGAATGGCTGAATCTATTTCAGGGTAGCAGTTTATATAATACTTTTTCATGATAGAGAAAGATTTTTCAGTTTCAAGATCTCATTTTGGCTAAGAAGATATAGGAAGGACAGGCAAAAAATTAGAAAACAAGACCACACAAATAAGTACACACACTCTTATATGAATATTTGGACTCCAAAAGTAATCTGACATCTTCTAGTTGTGAAAAAAAGCAAGAAGAGTATGGTCTATGGGTTTATATTTGTAGCTGAAAAAGAGAGGAAACAATTTAAATTTATATAAACCAGGATGGGATAATATTAGTTTTATAAATTATTTTGCCACTGAGTAAACTTTCCTAATTGTGGTTCCTTCCTTGCATTGGTCATATTGACTTTTTGCTTTTAATGAGTCTGGGTTGGCCTGGTCTCAGTTAAACTAATGACCTGGATAGGGCAACTAGTGGAACTGTGAGAAGATAAGCCAGATTGTGGAGAAAGGGTAGATTAGAACCACCACAACTGGCTTCGAGACCCTGTGGCCATTGAACAAAGATTCTTAAGGACTGTTCTGATCAGTGATGATGTATTTATGAGCAAATACTTGTTTGTTAAACATGACATTTGAAATATGGTATAAAAATCAGTGTTAATAACATCTTTAAAAACGAGTATTATAATACAGTTTTCATAAAGTTGGGTAGTCAGTTTAAAGAACTGTGTTTTAGTTGTAGATTATAAAGTTTTCTTTTATATGAGTTTAAAATATCCTTTTTTGTGGGTAATGAAATGATGGTAAAAGAAAAGTGATTTGTCTTGTTTTTAATACCCCTTCAGGGGAAAGCAATAAGATGGAAATTCTGCTTTGGTCTTCTAAATATATAATTTTATTTTTACCATTCTATGAAACAATATCCTTGTAAGCAATGTAATAGAAACTACAAGAAGAAAGGTCATTCTCCTCTACATTCTGATAAAATAAATAAACTCAAAGATACACACACATGGAAACTATTAGCCCTGTGATTCTGGCATTTTGGATAAAGCCTATCTCAGAGAATAAATTTCTATGCCAACAATCAGGGAGCAGGGAAAGAGAGAGAATAAGAACAGATATGGTATTACTTTCAGTTACATTCTTCCATTTTATTTGTACATATTAATACATTCTCTTTTTACATGAGATGCTTGGAAGTGGGTTTCTGTCACATATAAGCAAGAATATTCAAATGAAGGGGTTTCTGGAAAGGGCTTTGTCCACCTGTATGCTAGGGACCATAAACAATTTCTATCACATGTGTAAGGGCATATTGAATCCTTTCTTTTTCTCCTTTTCCTCCCTCCCTCCCTCCTTGCCTCCCTCCCTCCCTCCCTTCCTTCCTTCCTTCTTTCCATCCTTTTTTCTTTCTTTCTTTTCTTTCTTTGTTTAAGTGAGGGAGAGAGATATGAGGTGTATGTATGTGTGCCTGGGCATACTGATATTTGGTATTGGGGTTTGAACTCCTGACATTCTTCTCTGGCTTGGCTTTTTCAATCAAGTCTGGTGTTCCGTCACTTGAGCAACACTTCCACTTGCTAGATTATTTTGGAGATTAAGTGGAGGTACAGGTCTTTCCTGCCTGAGCTGGCTTTGAACCATGATTCTCAGATTTCAGCCTTCTTTGAAACTAGTATTCAGGTGTGATTCACTAGTGCCCTACTCAGGAATGGGATTCTTGAACCTGGTTAAGAGGGTACACGTTGAAGAGAGTTCAGTTGTCACTTCTCCTCTGCAATGCAAACACTGCTGCCTGGAGTTCTGCAGATGGTGGATAATATGATACCTGTGCACCTTCCATAATTCTGATGCTTTATTATCTCTTGAAGTATGGTTAGTTGATTTCTACTTAAAATAAATCAGCTTTCAAAGTGCAATATTTCCAGACAGGAAGTGGACAGGCCTGGGTCTCTCCTCAGTTGCAATGCAACAACCTATTTTTTTATTCAATTTTCTTTATATACTTTACTCTGAAATTTAGTTGAAATTTACTATGTTGGTTACTGAGCGAAAAATACTCTACCAAATTCTACAATTTCAAGGCAAAAGTAAACATGACCACATTTTTTTTCACAAACTTTTAAGGATTGAAAGTATATTTCTGATTCCATATGGTTCAAGGAATTTTTTATATATCTGTATCAGATAAAATCCTAGAGATTTTTAATTAAAAAATATTTAGAGGGCCAGGAATTTAGCCTAGTGGTAGAGTGCTTGCCTAGCATGCACCAAGACCCAGGAGGTACGATTCCTCAGTCCTACACACATAGAAAAGTCCAGAAGTGGTGCTGTGGCTCAAGTGGTAGAGCTCTTGCCTTGAGAAGCCCAAGGATTATGCTTAGGCCTTGAATTCAAGCCCTAGGACTGGCAAAAAAAAAAATTAGAGCCTAGCACTGGTGCCTCTTGCCTCTAATCATAGCTACTTGGAAGGCTTGCAGTTAGTTCAAAGCTAGTTAGGGAAGGAATGTCCTAGGGACTTCTATTTCTAATAAAACACTCAGGAAAAAAAGCCAGAAATGGTGCTGTAGCTCAAATGGTGGAGTGACAGCCTTGAGCAAAAGCAGCATAGGGACAGAGTCCTGGCCTAGAGGTCAAGCCCCAGAACTAGAACAAAATAGAAACATTTGTTTATAGTTTTCTTTCTTGCTTTCTTTTTCTTCTAAGCACATATACCTATTAATTTATTAATCTATTAATCTATCAATCTATTAGTCTATTAATTTAAGGTCAATTAAATAAATTCAGGTTCAAGTATTATTCATTTTTATAAGTCAGATAAGAAATTTATTGTACATATCTCTATCTTCCCTCTGATAAAGGGGAAAAGATTTTCAAAAGAAAGTAAGTAAGTATGATTATCAAGGTGATATGCAATTTTGACACACTTGAATCTGCAAACAAGTCATATGCTAATTTGCAGACATCAGAATATCCTCTGAACTCATTTGGCTTGACAACAGTAGGCAATTATGTATAGACTGTAGAAATAACTAAAATTCAAGTTTTAGTCGCTGGTGTTGACCATATCTTAGCTGGAATTGAATAATCAAGATTGTGCCAACCCACCTACATGTACACATTGTGAACATTTTAAGATTATTTTCACAGACACATCATGATGTTCAGAGACATTTTATGTTATTTTTCTAAATCGCTGAGCAATGATCCACAGAGTTCAAGTTTAATGAATGTTATGGCCAACCATATTATCCAGTGATAAGTTTATTAGCCAGTGATGAGTTTATCTATGTCTACAAAGATGAAATTCTATTTACTAAGATGAAACAGAGTGGTACCTTTCAGGTATTTAATTTTTCTTTGAGCTTGTTTTCTTAAAAAAAAAAAAGGACTTATCTGTAAGTAGTTGTAAATGGGGCTTCAATCCAACATCAGTTTGTGAATATAGTACATCTTAGTCAATGTCACCCTTTCATCATTATCTTCCATCTGTTTCCACTTGACCCATTCTTTCAACTTACGCGGTTCCATTTTCACCTATGTACATGGAATGTAGGTTGGTTTTGTGCCCTCTTCCTCTCTCCATTCATCTGTCCTTCACTTCAACCCTCCCTCCTTACCAGAACCCCCACCCCGAAATTCATGATCCAGCCTCCTCACATTTTAGTGAAAACACTGTGCAAGTTAGTAGTTTGGAAATTCCTTAGAACCTAAGCATAGAATTACTATATGACCCAGCATTGGATCTAGCATTGGAGTATTTATCGAAAAGATTAGAATATGGGGTACAGTAAAGACCCTTGCACAAACAGTGTATCCCCATTTTATATAGATGGAAAAAATGAAATGTTCCACAGAGTTGTATGATTCTAGAATCACACACCTTGCATATTCCTGAAGACTGACTTCTTTTCCCAGGATGCACACAGCACTCTGGTATCAGCAGTTCTTGTTTCTCCTGAGACCTCCAGGAATGCTGGCATCTGTTTTGCTTTGCTAGGGTGAGCCAGAGTATCTGTGTAGAAAGGCAGAGCATGAGTATGGGGAAATCTGGGGGGGATTAATGCCCATTTCTTCATTTGAGGTAGAAATCCATCATCCCAGTTGAGAGGCACTGCTGTTAAATTCCCTGCCCTTTGCAAACAACCATCTGTCTGCGATATCCCTGAAGTGGCTGTCGTCCAGGGTGGTTGTGTTGCTGTAGTCTTTGAGTGGTTAGAGCATGGTAATGTCTGTGTTAATAGCTGGGAAATCACAGTACCAGCAGCCAGATCTTGCCAGTGGAACAATCTGAGTTAGGGTAAGTTCATTGGGCAAAAAAAAAAAAAAAAAAAAGAGAGAGAGAGAGAGAAAAGAAAATCATGCTGACTCTGTGATGAAGAGGCAGAACTAGTCATGGTGACAGCACTTGCAGTTAGAAGCTGCAGATTTTATGTGAAGGGCAGGCTGATCTGGAAAACGGGAAGAGCTGGATGCCAATATCACCTCGGTGGGAGGGGGTATTCGGAGGCCTCTCTACACTCTTGGTACAGCTCCCATCACAAGCAGAAGCTGAGGAAATAAATCACACTTGTAACACCACAGAGTGCAAATAGGTACATGTGGATGCTGATACAGAGAAGAGAGAGCTAGATTTCATTCCAAGAACCAATACAGAGCAAAAGAGCTTTGTCCACTACATCCAGTTGATGGCTCCTTGGGCTTGCCTGAGCTCCATTAAACATAGCATGGACCAGACCATAGATAAACTTAACAGTTAACACCATTGATCAATCATCCATAAATCAACAATTTTTTTGCCAGTCCTGGGGCTTGAACTCAGGGCCTGAGCTCTGTCCTTAGGATTTCTCAAGGCTAGAGCTCTACCACTTGAGCCACAGCACCACTCCCAGCTTTTTCTATATATGCAGTACTGAGGAATTGAACCCAGATCTTCGCACATGCTAGGCAAGCACTCTACCCCTAGGCTAAACTCCTAGCCCCTCAACAAATATTTTTTAGGTTGGGGGAGAAAAGAAAGGAGGAAAATACCTGATGATCACTGCCCATAGGAAAATTGTGGATTCGTTGATGAGATTATGTTTGTCAAGGAAAGATTGCTAGTGTGTGCTATTCATAACTGATCTGTAACTCCTTTGTACAAAGATTTAGATAATAAAAATGTAATGTAAAAGAAGTTATGTAAGAACTTAACTCATAATATTTTTCATGGCAGTAATGTAATACCATTGAAATGAAGGCTTTAGAAATCTCATGTCTTTTTTGAGGAATGTAGGCCATTTTTTGGACAGAATACTATATGCTAACAGCAAAGTTACGATTGGGAATACTTTAACATTATGGTCCAAGCACAGTTATGCTTTACTTATCCCAGTGAGAAGTAGTCTCTTCTCTACGCAGGACAATCAGTTTTATGTAACTTATATAGAACATATCCCCCAGTCCCCCGGTCATTTCTGACCAAAACAATGATATACATCTGTGGAAGATCCTCAAGCCTATATCAAAAGCATTCAATAGACTGATTAAAAAAAAATAGACTGGCTGAGTACTAGTGGCTCACACAGGTAACCCCAGCTACTCAAGAGGCTGAGAGCTGAGGACTGAGGTTCAAAATCAGCACAAGCAGGAAAATCTGAGATTCTTATCTCTAATTAACCACCAAAAAATGGAAGTGGTGCTGTGGCTCAAAATATTAAAGCACTAGTTTTCAGTGCCAAAGCTCAGGGACAACACCCAGGCCCTGAGTTCAAGCCCCACGACTGAGCAAAAGAATAATAATAAGAAGTCAAACTGCCCACCAAGGAAGCACTATGAATTTGTGTTTCATTAACACTAATGAATTCTTTAATCCTTCTATCTTGTTATTGATAATATAAAATTCCCACTGCACTGATATTTTAGCTGTTATTTAATAGTTGGCTGTACAGAGATGACATGTGGGTTTTGTGGCATCCTTTACTTTGAAACATCTAAAATAAAAAATAAACACATTTAATTTTATTAGCATTTAATTGCACAAGCTAAACAAATAAAAATTAAATGCCCACCTGTAAATCATAACCATCATGTTTCATGCGCTCAAGCTGTTCATTTTCTAGCTCTGTCTAGCTAATTATTTCTAACAGTAATAATAACAATGGTTATTTAGTTAACATCCACTGTGGACCAGGCATGAGAAATGGTTTGTTTGGGGTTTTTTTGGTCGGTCATGAGGCTTGAATCTGGGTCTGGGAACTGTCCCTGAGCTCTTCAGCTCAACGCTACCGCCACAGCATCACTTCCAGTTTTCTAGTGGTTAATCAGAGATAAGAGTCTCACAGTCTTTACTGCCTGGGCTGGCTTTAACTGTGATCCTCAGATCTCAGTCTCCTGAGTAGCTAGGATTACAGGTGTGAACCACCCCACCTATAGAGAGATACTTTATGCATAGTATCCCATATAAATGTATTTTTCACTTATTACTCATAAAATTCTGTTGCATTTTCTAGGAATACACCTTTGGAAGATTGATTAACACATAGACCAAACTTAGATTTCCTCCACTAAGTCACTAAGTCTGAGAATGCACCTAGAATTAGATTGCATTCTCTCTTAACTAGGACTACAAGAGCAAGACTAAAACATTAAATAAAAAAATCACAAATCCAATAGGTGCTGCACAGCTGTGGAGCAACAGAAAGTCAGTTCATTGTTGGAAGATATTTTTTCTTTCTTTTTTTATTGTGATTAACAGAAGGGTTACATTATAGTCACTAGATAGAAGGTACATAATTCACAAACTTGATACCCTTTCTCATGACATGGTCCCCATTTCCCTTCCCCCCCCCCCCCGCTTATCTTGATTTCACCCCTTCCCTATCCAATTTCAAATAACCAATTAAGCACATATAAAACATATCAGATAATAAGGTGGAAAATTGTAACAATATGAGATAACCAAGGGATGGCAAAAGAGATGAGAGATAACATAGTACCTTAAGGACAACAGGCACTCATTTTATGGCTTTTCTTTCCTTAGCCTGGAGTTCCTTACATTTAGTGTCATACTATTTGGCCTAATGTAGGGATTTTAGTCATGATAATGGAAAATAACTGTTATTTCACATTTCCTATGGTGCTAGACTTGCATTTTCTCATTTGCTATATGCATATCTTCTTTAGTGAAGTTTCTGTTCTGGTCTTTGACCAATTTTTTAATTGACTTATTCATCTTCCCATATTGGATTTTAATTATCCTTTGTATATTCTGGATACTATTTCTTTATTAAATATATCTTACAAGTACTATATTTTTGCAAGTCAGTGGCTCATCTCATCTTTTGAACAGATTTTTTAAATTGTAAGTTTTAACTTGTAAAAAAGCCCAATTTACCAATTGTTTCTTGTGTTTAAATACAACTTAACATAAACTGGGAGATCACAGCACATTCCTTGACTAGGATGCGGTCATTTGCCACAAAGTACAGAAGATCAGGTAAAACAACACTTTCGCTTTTGCCTTTTCCCACAGTCTGTTGTCACAAAGGATTAGTCTATGAAATGTCTTTTGTCTAACCTGCTATCTGTGGGAGTAACCTGCTTGCTATCTGCCCTTTATCACATACACAGTCTGTGTGTGTACACGGCTGCAAGCAGTCCCCAAGGGCGCCTGGCCCCACCCACCTGGAGCAAGTGGGGCGTGTCTCAGGACACCATTGGCTGACGGTCGTCCTTATTTGATGATGTGAGTGCAACTGCTTGATCTGTATTTAGCGAGCATGTTTTGTGGAATAAAGTTAGACCTGCACCAAGAAGAAAAAAAATCACAAATCCAACTGACAAAGCCTGAATCAGTAAAAAATCCCGTGGAGTCTGTTCATCAAAAGATGTTATGCATAATGTGAACAGAAAGAAGATAGCATAAGAGAAAAGTTATCTGGACCATCTAAAGTTGCAGAAGCAAACTATTAAACATGCACCAAGAATACATTTAAACCAAAGACAATTATGTCAATAACTCAGCAAAATAAGGGCAAAACATGAAATAGAAGATGAAGGGAGAAAAGTTCTTTGGTATAACAACCATCAAAAGAATACTGAAAATCTCTAGATATTAGAAAAATGCTAAATAAAATAATGTAATAAATGTCAGTCCTATTGGCATAAGCTTGAAAGATGTATCCTTATTAGAATCTCTGAAGAATCAAGGAAGCTGGGAACACGTGTACTATTGCTAGTAATATAAACTGGATTCACTGTTTTGGAGAAAATTTTGTTGCTGTAACTTGCATTTACAAGACAGCAACAACAAACTCAAGATGGCAAAACTTAATCATGTGAATTTCCTATAAAAAACAAATCAGGAGTCTGGTGGTGACATCTCGTACCTACACTCTTAACTGCTCAGAAGGCTGAGATCTGAGACAGCTCAGGCCTGAAAGTCCCTGACATGCATACCTCAGCTCTTACCTCTAATGAATGAGAAAAGCCACAAGTAAATCTGTGTGGTAGAGTACTAGTGTTGAACAAAAAAAAGAAAGAGAAAAACAATCTCAGGTCCAGCACTGAGGTCATGAGCTCAAGCCAGAGGACCAGTACAAAATTAACTTATTGATTGATTAAAATAAAGTAAAATCACAAAGACATAGCATTTTATTTTATTTTATTGGTCATTGGGCTTGAAATATGGACCTGAGATCTGACCCCAGGATCTTCAGCTTAAGGCTTGTGCTCTACAACTTGAGTCACAGTATCACTTCCAGTTTTCTTTTTTTTATATGTTATTGTAATTAATAAAGGGTTGCAGTTATATTCACCAGATAGATTGATACCTCTTCTCATGTCTTTGTCCCCGTGTCCCTCCTCCCATCCCCTCCCCATTATCTTATTTTCCCCCTTTCCCTTTCCTATTTCAAATAAACAAATAAACATATACAATATACCAGATTACAAGGTAAGATAATGTAACAATATGAGAATGACCATGGGACAGCAAAAGAAATGAGAAATAATATAGTACATTAAGAACAACACAGGAGTTCAAGAGCCTTATTAGTCTTCAGATAAAAAAGAAATATCTAGTGCTGGTGGCTTGAATGAAAATACATGAACACAGCGTTTCATATCATAAATGTTTAGCATACTTGGAGATAAATGGAAATTTCTAAAGAAAAAAGCACAGGAAGGAACAAGATGATTGAACAAGAAGAAAGTGCATGTTGTTATTACACCTTTCTTCAACATCCCTGGAATTAAATATAAAATAAAATAAAATTATAAGAAATAAGCTATTTCCATAGTGAATTCTGTGGGCATATTATTATGTAGGTGAGAGCTTGAATACAAAAATAATTAGGAAAAAAATCTAAAAATAATATAGGAACAAGCAAGTTCATTAGAAAGTACTGGAATGGGTTTTGTTCTATTAAAACAAGGAAATAAATTATGAAATAAAGACTCATCAATAGAGAATCCAGTAGAACAAAACAAAGGAGATACCACAATGTGGAAAGATATCGGAGAAGACAATATTTTAATAGGACTACCGGAAATAGTTACAGTTGAAAATAGTAGCCAAGAATTCAATCAGAAAATCAGGGGTGGGCTCAGTTCTTACCTTATTCAAACCTCTTTAAAGGATTTTTGACACACTTTTACAACTATTTGGAAGCATCCAATTGTGCCAACGTAGTTCATGGAGCAGTAGACTTGTTACCCAAGAACCTTTTAGAAATACAAAATTTCAAGAATGATGAGAACACTTCGATTTAATTTCCCAGAATTGCATGAAAGAAATAAAGTATAGATTAGTAAGAGAGTGAGAAACAGGTACAGTAAGTCCTATAATTTCATTGTCTTTACAAGGGCTCTTTACCAGAAACCCTAGCATGATCTTGGGTGAAGTCCCTCAAGAAATACTCTGCTGTCTCTAATGGGAGAAAGAAAAGAAAAAACATTGTCAAATATACAAGATATTTCTCCATACAGAGAACAAATTTTCATGGGAAAATACCAGCAAACATTACTCTTTTTCTGAGAAGGCTACACCAAACTTCATGGATAAAATACAAATACAGTCAACAAAAGTCATGGAAAGGAGTAAAGAACAGAAGTATATAAAATATTCAAACAATGCAGTAAATATTCTCATTCAAAATAAGAATGCTAGAAAGAAAAATATTCTCTGTAAGAGAATTGAACAATACCTCTAATTGTCTTACTTGTAGATGTTAGACTTACACAGTAGAGAAGGGGACCAATAAAACTTAGAGTAAGCAAATAGACACGTCAATTCTCATAGAAAAAAAGTCAGAAATAAATATTGAAGAGATTATTGGACAATTTTGATATGTGTAGACTTTGTATAACTAGAATACGATAAAGGGATGCAAGTATGTACAGAACACCCTTGAAGAAATATGATGAGGTACTTCACAAAATTCATAACAATTGATTCAATGCAATTCTCCTTAAAAGTCCAGTGTAATTATTTTCAGAAATAGAAAAGAAATGCTAAAATGTGGATGAAACACAAAATACCAGGAGTAGCCAAAGAAACCCTGATCAAATATAGCATGGGTGAATGCATCATACTATCAAGTTTTAAAGTATTTTTGAACCAGTAATCAAGACAGCATGATACAGACACAAAAATAGACATCAACCAATAGAACAGAAACCCCAGAAGAAAAACACACAAAGAGGAAAGGACAGGCTCTTTGGCAAATGGTGTTAAGAAATTTGAATAACCATAGAGAAACATGGAAACGAACTCTTATTTTACCCAGTGAACAAGTATCTTAAAATGGATTCAGGCCTTCAAGATGAGGGTCAGAAAAGGGAAAAGTAATATAGGTAAGTCATCAAATGCAGAGGCAATGGAAACAAAAGCAAATGTATGAAGGGGATTGGCTAAAATTAAACTAATAATAAAGGCAGAAGCAACCCGATAGGGGAAAATGTCTACAAGTTGCACATTGCCTAAGAGGTTAATTTCCAAATACAAAACAAACTCAACGTACTCAATAATAAGAGAACAAAAGCTGGGCACAGTGGCTCACATCTGTAATCCTACCAGGAGGCTGAGATCTGAGGATCCAGGTTCAAAGCCAGCCTGGGAATTAAAGTCCTAAAGCTTGTGAGACTCCTATCTCCAATTAACCACCAGAAAACTAGAAGTAGTGCTGTGACTCAAGGCATAGTGTGGTAGCCTTGAACTGAAGAGCTCAGGGACAATGCCCAGGCCCAGAGTTCAAGTCCCACACCAACTAAAATAAATGAATAAAGAAATAAATAAGGAAAATATCTATTTTAAAAATGAACAAAAGCCTTAAATGAACATTTACAAAAGAAGACACACAGACAAGAGATATATGTAAAATACTCAGAGTTTCTCATCATCAAGGAAATGAAAATTAAAGCTACAAAGAAGTGTTACCTTACTCTTGTAAACCTGGCAATTGCCAAGATGATGTAAGACTGGTGGAATGTGAAAGAAGTACTCTGGGTGGTTCGTTCCGTTGTGAAAGACAGTATAGAGATTCCTCTAAAAGTTAATATAGAATTTTTGTGTGATCCAACATCTCATTTTGAGGGTTTGAAATCTATATGCTAACAAGGTGTCTACATAAACACATACCTTGTAGAACTATAATAGTAGCCAAGAAATGGAAGCATTCTAAATGTCCAACAGTGGATCAATGTACTAAAACCTTTTTATTATATACAGAATGGAATCCTATTTTGGGCTGAGAGTTTGGCCTAGTGATAGAGTGTTTGCCTAGCATACACAAAGACCCAGGTTCAATTCCTTGGTATCACATACATAGAAAAAAGCCAGAAGTGGTGCTGTGGCTCAAGTGGTAGATCTCTAGCCTTGGAGAACCCCAAGGACAGTGCTCAGGCCCTGAGTTTAGTCCCCAGGACTGGCAGGAAAAAAAATTGAAATCCTGTTTTTTCTATTCTGTAAAAAAGAGAATATGATCTGTGACAATAGAAACAACCTAGAGAATATCAAGTGAAATGAGCCAGACACCGAGATAAGTAACATTTCACTCATTAGATAATATAAAACTGTGGCATTCATACAAATAAAGTTTTGAATAGTAGCTAACAAAGGCTGAAAAAAAGATGAGATAAGAAGAACAGATACAAATGTGAGGGGAAGGATAAAAATTACAGGAGCTGTAACTTACCAGAAACAAACAAGAAGGGAGTGGGATAGAATAGTTACAGTGCAAAGAAAGGAAGAAAGGTAGAGGGAAAGTGAGAAGAAGGAAGGAAGGAAGGAAGGAAGGAAGGAAGGAAGGAAGGAAGGGAGGGAGGGAGGGAGGGAGGGAGGGAGGGAGGGAGGGAGGAAGGAAGGAAGGAAGGAAGGAAGGAAGGAAGGAAGGGAGGAAGGAAGAAAGGAAGGAAGGAAGGAGAAGAAAGGGAGAAAGATGAAGAGAGGGAGGGGGAAAGGAAGGAAGGAAAGAAATAAAGAAGGGATGGAAGAAGGGAGGGAATGAATGAGAAAGAGAGAAATACCAAAGAAAAAGGGAGAAAGAAAATGAGCACCGATTTAGGATTTTATATCTACAAATCATTTTAGTTATTTCTTTTCCTTCTGTAGGTTGTGGGGCTTGAACTCAGGGCCTGGGGGCTGTCCTTGAGCTTTTCTACTCAAGGCTAATGCTCTACCACTTTTAGCCAAAGCTTCACTTCCAGTTTTGTGGTGGTTAATTGTAGATAAGAGTCTCACAGACTTTCTTTTCCAGGCTGGCTTTGAACCATGATCTTCAGATTTCAGCCTCCTGAGTAGCTATGATTACAGCTATAAGCCACCACTGCTTGGCCATCTACAAACATTTTGTTTAAAGGTAGAAGAGAATTAATGACTTTCTCAAAGAAATACAGACTTAGAGTGTTAAGCAGACTGGCTTTACAAGGAATGTTCTAAGAACTGCTTCAAACAGAAAGAAACCAGTACATATCAGATAGGAGGACTGATATAATAAAAAAAGACAGAAGAAAAGCACCACATCACTGAAGAAAAATGAAAGCAAAATACAAGCTATTTTTTCCTCTCAATTTATCTAAAAAGATAGTTGCTTAAACCATTAATAATGTAAGTGGGAACCTGTAGATGAGTAAAATGTGATAACATTATCACAATGGATAGTGGATTCATTATGAGTCACTCTGCACTGTACATGAAATGGCACAGTGTTACTCGAAGGGACTCATATTGCCAACTCTAATGTGATTACTGCATTTCTTTTCTTTAAAATTGGCATTATAAAGATGATGTACAGAGGGGATTTCGTTACATAAGTCAGATAAAGAACGCATTTCTTTCAGGAAACTGTTGCCCCTTCTGGCAGTGTCTTCCTCTTTTTCTCTCCCATCCCTCATCTACATGTTGTATAGTTCATTTACATCATAGTGTCCACAGGAAGTACCAGTGCATAAATTTCTTCAGAGAAATAGTATGACTAAATTAAAAATTGAATAGAATATTATTAGTTTTTTTTTTTTTTGCCAGTCTAGGGGATTGAACTGTCATTGTGCTTTCTTAAGGTTAGAGCTCTACCTTTTGAGCCACAGCCCCACTTCTGGTTTTTCTATGTATGTGGTACTGAGGAATCGAACCCCAGTCTTCATGCATGCTAGGCAAGCATTCTACCACTAGGCCAAACTCCCAGCTACTGAAATAGAATTTTATAAAATACTGATTTAAAAGCAGGGGATGAAAGAGCAGGGGAACCATAGAAATAAAAAAGAACACATGGAGCAAATAGAACAGAGTGGCAGATTTTATGGAGGAATTAATCCAATTATATCAATAATCACTTTTTGTGAATGGTTCTAATGTAGAAATTGAATGATAGATTTTGGGAGCAGATGCAAAAGCAAAACTCAAATATAGGGAGCTGTAAGAAATCCACTTTAAATATAAAGACACCTAAAGGTTAAAATATAAGAAATAGATGAAAAATACCATGCTCATCTTCATAAAAAGAAATAGAGCCCTATTTCAATTTCAGAGAGATCCAACTTGAGAACCAGGCAGATTATCAGGAGTTAAGAGAGGTACTGCATAGAATGTGCCTGCTGGGTGCCTAATACCACGGCAGATTATTTTTATCTACCTGATCTCATTTATTCTACACACACACACACACACACACACACACACACACACACACACACACACACACAAAACCAATTGGTGGGTGGCCTTTTCTCTCTGTCTGAATGTAAGGAAATAAAATGTGAAAAATGACATTATGCATCAGTCTCTTAGTGTTAAAATAAATGACACTGAAACAGCAAGAAGGAAAAAAAATCAGCATTGGAACACTGCAAGCAGAAATGTTGGGACACCATTGTATTGACTAATCATGAATTGTATCGACTATTGTGATAGGACCTTCTCCTGACTGTTCACATGGCTGCTTTTTGAATGTCCAGGAGATACCCAGGAAGACATGTGAGGAGCAGAAAGTTATAAAACGGCCTGCTGTCTCAGGTCATTTGCAAACCTCTCTCTCATCAGACATTGGTCTCATGTGTTGTCTTCACATAGAATCCTTATCACAATTCCCACTGCTTTCCACTGGCTCACAGCTTTTCCACAGGGCTTGATTTGGGGTCTGGTAGAAACTTACCACATTTTATCTTCCTTTCAAGTTTAGATTTGCTCCACCTTTCTTGGTGTTCTGCTATCATTTATCAGCCACAAACATTTCATTCCACAGAGGGGAACTGGTGAGAGCATGGTTTTAGTGTTGCTATGTTGGCTGGAATCCAAGGTCTTATTGCAAGGGATCTGCAATTCCGTGTAACAATAAAAAGGACTGATGGTGATGGTAGTAAGACAGATTGAAGTATCCCCTAGGTGGCAAATCCTGTTACTCTTTACCTGGACATCAGTGTTTCAGGTTGCTGAACTTCTTCATGATTCCATGTTCCTCTGAACCAAACTCTCCATAAGAGGGACAATTCATTATTTGATGTTATATGGAAAATGGCAGTTTTTAGTATCTTTGCAATGAAGAAATAGTTGCTGCCTTTTGAATTACTCAATTCATATAAAAATTCATTGATTTACGTAAGAAACCAAAAAATTGAAGCTATATTAATACTGCTATAAATTGTCCATCAACTGAGGACCTCAGCAAGTAAAATCTAAAATCAGGCTGTAAAATAGAATGAAATAAAAAAAATTTTAAAGCAATAAAATGGAAATTAGTGGCAGAGGCTTCACTCACTCTTTCAGGCTCTGAATTTTATTTTAGTCATATTAAGTGTATGTCACATACACATGCATACTTTCAAAGAAATTTCCAAGTTCTCCAAGTGACTCTGCTGCAGAATCAACTGTTGACTTACAACAAAAATAAAGTCCACTTTTCATGAACCTTACTCCTCACTGACCAGTTGGCTCATTCAACATATTCTTCTCATTCAAATAAAGAATAATAGTATGATCTAAACTCTTCTCATGCATGAGAAAGTTTAAATTAAACTTATGAGGCTGAGGATTCCTAGGCAGAGAAATTAGGAAGTGAAACCAAAACAAATTTTCTTGAGTGACTCATAGTATTTGAGAGAAAGGATTTCACTCCTAACTCATTATAAAGACACATTTCCTCTCAGTTCTGTTTATGTTTCTAAACTAAATGTTACTAGTGATATTTCTTTCATATGTTCCAGTTAGAAACAAGTATATTTGATGTGGAGTTGTATAAATTGTAACCAAGTACAAGGTCTTATTGCCAAGAGGTCTGATTGTACTCCCCCAAATATATATATATATATATATATATATATATATATATATATATATATATTGCTAGGGCTTGAACTCAGGGCCTGGGCACTATCCTTTGGCTTTCTCAAGACTAGCGCTCTACCACTTGATCCACAGCACCATTTCACACACACACACACACACACACACACACACACACACACACACACAAAACAGGTGAAATAAGCAAAATTGCTCAGATATTAGCTAAGATGGATATTGAAAACTGATTTGATTCTTTGGTTAGATATTTATTTAGAATAATTAAGGATAATTAACTTTTTGTAGGATAAACATACCAGTAATGCTGTTTTGCATGTTTTAGCGCCCTTAATTCCTCTCTAGGAAATATAGGAAAAGAGTAATTCAGCAACCACAGATAAAGGCTTAAGTATTTTAGTGGGATGATAATTTTAGTAATAAAAGATGCAATTGACATTGTTGTGACACAGATTTTGCAGAAAGATGCTCTGAGAATTGTGTTTTTCATAGTTTGGAGAAGAAGGTGCTGATACAATTGCCTTCAGAAATGATAAAAATATATTGCATGGATTTTATGACACAAATACATTTGCAAATATGGGAAATTATGTTTCTTATTCAAAGTATGTTATGGGACATTAAGCCCCCAGAAGAATTAACTAGAATAAGGTAATCAAGGGTGGAACTATGGCAGTCAGTGTGAATCTGAACTATGTCATTTTCATCTGTTGGTTTTAACACTGTAAATTTTACTTGGCTTCTGTGAGCAAGTCACAGAATTTCTTGGCCCGAGAAATTTTTAGGAGAGGTCAAACAGACATTTTTTAAAGCTTTTCCTTGCTCGGGAGTCGGAGAACAACCTATTAAATTCAGTATACTTAGCTGATTTGTGAAGATGTCTGCCACCATATCTTCCATTGGCTCCAACTCATTCACTGTATGCACAGGAATCTTTTACCTTTGTCCTTCTTTGATGCAGATCTTGGTCAGTACTGCAGACACTTTTTTTTCTTTTTTTTATTGTAATTAATAAAAGGGTTACATGATATTTGCCAGATAGAAGGTGCATTAATTCACATACATTGATACCCTTTCACATGTCTTGGTACCCATTACCCTCCCCCACCCCCCACTTTGTTTTCCCCCCTTCCCTATCAAATTTTAAATAACCAAATACAAATAAATTCAATATATCAGATAACAAAGTGAGATACTATAACAATATGAGATACCCAAGGGACAGCAAAGGAGTTGAGAGATAACATAGTACATTAAGGACAACAATCATTCGTTATATGGCTTTTGTTTCAATATCCTGGAGGTCCTTTCAATTAGCTTCATACTATATGGCCTTATGTATCAAGGTTTTTCTCTATTGCAGATCTCTGCTAGTAGAGCCCAAGGTTTCTACTGATTATGACAAATGAGGGAAACCATTGAGCCTAAGTTCCTTTGAGTCTGGCTTACTTCACTTAATATGATCTTTTCTAAGTCTTTCCATTTCCTAAAAAATGGGTCGATGTCGTTTTTTCTGACAGCAACATAGAATTCCATTGTGTACAAATACCACAACTTGTTGATCCACTCATCAACTGAGGGATATCTAGGTTGGTTCCATATCTTTGCTATGGTGAATAATGTTGCAATGAACATTGTTGTGCTAGTGGATTTAGTATGCCCTAGATTCTGGATGGTTGGAATTGCTGGGTCATAGGGGAGTTCTATGTTTAGCCTTTTGAGGCACTGCCATACTGCTTTCCACAGTGGTTGAATAAGTTTGCACTCCCACCAACAGTGTAGTAAAATTGTGTTTTATTTTCAGGATAATGTATAGAGGGGTTACAGTTACATTCATCAGGTAATGGGTACATTACTTCTCAAATCTTGATAACATTTCTCATGTTTTTGTATCCATTTCCCTCGATCCACCCCTCCAAATCATCTTATTTTCTCCATTCCTTTCCCTATTTAAAATAAAAAAATAAGTGTATATACAACATACCAAGTAACAAAGTCAGGTACAGTAATCACATGAGATTAATCAAAGTGGAAAAAAAGAGAAAAGAAAAACCCTGACATAGTACATTAAGAACAACAATCATAAAGATAAACCCATGGAGCCTATGCTCCTTTGGGTCTGGCTCACTTCACTTAATATGATTTTTTCCAAGCCTTTTCATTTACTTGTGAAAGGGGCTATTTCATTCTTTCTGATGGCAGCATAGAATTCCATTGTGTATAAGTACCGCATCTTCTTGATCCGATCATCTACCGAAGGGCATCAGGGTTGGTTCCATATCTTAGCTATGGTAAATAATGCTGCAATGAACATCACTGTGCTAGTAGCTTTAGGATGGCCTTGTTTCTGGACATTTGTGCAAATGCCAAGGAATGGAATTGCTGGGTCATAGGGGAGTTCTATGTTTAGTCTTTTGTGGAGCAGCCATACTGCTTTCCATAGTGGCTGAATGAGTTTATACTCCTACCAACAGTGTAGTAGCAATCCCTCCTAGCTACATTCCCATCAGATCTGTTATCATTAGATTTGTTGTTGTTGATCCTGGCCATTCTAATTGGAGTGAGGTAGAATCTCAAAGTTGTTTTGATTTGCATTTCTTTTATGGCCAGAGATGTGGAGCATTTTTTCATGTGTCTATAGGCTATTTTTATTTCCTCTTCAGAGAAGTCTCTCTTTAAGTCCTTAGCTCACCATTTTATTGGATGGTTGTTTCTCTGAGGATTGGTTTTTGAGAGATTCAATTTTTTGAGCTGTGAGGTCCTTTTCTGTTGTATGGCTAGTGAAGATCTTCTCCCACTCTGTGGACATTCTATCCAACTTGCTAGCTATGTCCTTTGCCATGCAGAAGCTCTGCAATTTAATGCAGTCCCATGTGTCCAAACTTTCTTTAATTTGTTGTGTTTTTGGACCTTGATTAAGAAAGTTTAGTCCTGTGCCAATTTGTCCTAGTGCATCTCCTATTCCTTCCTGTAAAGTTTTCAGGGTATCTGCTTTTACCTCAAGGTCTCTGATCCATTTGGAATTAATTCTAGTACAGGGTAACATATAAAGACCCAGCTTTAGTTTTGTACATGTGCTTAACCAATTTTTCCAGCACCATTTTTTTAAGAGACTGTTTTCCTTCCATCCTAATTTTTAGCTCCCTTATCAAATATTAGATAGCCATATGTTTATGGGTTGATTTCTGGGTTTTAGTTCTATTCCATTGTTCTTCAGGGCTATTCTTGTGCCAGTGCCATGCTGTTTTGATTACTATAGCTCTGTAATAGAGTCTGAAATATAGTATTGATATTCCTCCAAGACTGTTCATTCTGATAAGTATTGTGTTTTTTTTTCTATTTGGGATCTTTTATTATTCCATATGAATTTTTGGATTGCTTCCTCTATTTAATTTAAGAATGACATTGGGATATTAATGGGCATGCCATTGAATATGTAGATAGCCTGTGGCAGGAATGTCATTTTTATGATTTTAGTTCTTCTAATCCAGAAGCATGTTAGGTTTTTCCACTTCTTTGGTTCAGCTATGAATCCATTAGGTCCTTGGCTTTTCTTGGATGAGAGCTCCCCTGTTGCTATTTCTATTTCATTATTTGAAATAGGTCTGTTTAATAGGTTAGATCTTCATGATTCAATTCAGGTATGTCACTATTTGCTAAAAATTCATCCATCTCCTCTTGATTCTCAAATTTGTTGGTATAAAGGTTTGAGAAGTATTCCCTTATGATATTCTGGACTTTGGTAATTTCTGTCATGATATTACCCTTCTCGTTCCATGCATGATTTTGTATATTTGGGTGTGCTCCCTTCTTTTTTATCAGATTAGCTAAAGATCTGTCCATTTTGTTAATTTTTTCAAAGAATCAACTCCTTGTTTTGTTGATTCTTTCTATGGGTTTTTTGGGCTCTAATTCATTTAATTCTGCTTTAATTTTAATAATTTTCTTTCTTCTACTGGAATTGGGATTGGTTTGTTGCTCATTTTCCAGAATCTTAAGTCGCACCATTAAATTGTTAGTTTGAGATTTTTTTTTCAATTTTTAATGTAGATACTCAGAGCCATAAATTTTCCTCTGAGTACTGCCTTTGCTGTGTCCCAAAGGAGCTGGTATTTTATGTGCTCGTTTTTGTTAAATAACATGAACTGATGGATTTCTGTTATGATCTCCTCAAGTACCCACTGTTGATTCAACAAAGTGCTGTTCTACCAGTATGAGTTACAGGGTTTCCCTTGGTGAAGATTGGTGTTGAGTTCCAATTTCATGCTGTTGTGGTCTGAAAGAATGCAGGGAATACTTTCAGTGTTTCTGAATCTGCACAGATTTGCTTTATGCCATAAAATGTGATCCATTTTAGAAAATGTTCCATGTGCTGATGAAAAAGGTATATTCTGGTGTTGCTGGGTGGAATAATCTGCAGATGTCTATTAGGTCTAGTTGGTCTATGTAGTCATTCAGTTATGAGGTCTTCTGTTGAGTTTTTGCCTTTTTGATCTATCCAGAAGTGACAGTGGTGTGTTAAAGACACCAAAAATCACTGTGTTTGAATCTATGTGTGTTTTCAGTGTGCATAGAGTTTGTTAAATGAAGTTAGGTGTTCAGATTTGGTGTGCAGATTTTTAAGATGGTTATATCCTCCTGAAGGAGAGATCCCTTTAGTTCTTTTTTATTTAGAAAAGATTCTCAGCAGCAAGCAAGTTTTAGCTATATCCTAGAGAGTCTGCTCATGACCTGAGTATTTCATAAATATTGAGTACCTTGACAAATTCCCCATAGGTTTTTTACACAAAATATTACTGTGTGGGTTGTAAGTTATATAATATTTTCTCTAAATTTATACCTTGAGTTCATAACAGGTTAACCCAAGGAAACTGCTTTTTTATAAATAAGTAAAAATATTGAGGCAGTAATGGCTCACACCTGTAATATATCTATTCAGGAGGCTGATGTCTGAGGATTGTGTTTTGAAGCCAGTCCAGACAATAAAGTCCATAAGACTCCACTTAAATGAAAGGCAGACATGGAGCTGTGCTAAAGTGTTAGAGCACTGGCCTTGAGGGAAAAAAAAAAGAAACAAAATCTTAAGGACTGGGCCCAGGCTTGGAGTTCAAGCCCCAGGATTATCAGGAAAGGAGGAAAAATGTAGAAACAGCTATATAAATATTGTATTGTTATTCTAGGGCAGATAAAAAAATCATACCTTTCATTTTCTGAATGTTCAGGGGTTCTTTCATAAATTCCACAGAATTGGCAAAAATGATCTTCATTCTTTTCTAAAAAGTTTGAAGAGAAAAGGACATGAGCTCTAGCCTTATTTCTTTCCTCCCAAGCTTATAGGGGCCAAATGATTGGCTCCAATACAATCTTCAGTCTGTTATCATTCTTTCATGTACATAACTATGTAAGAACAAAACATGTGGCATTATCCTTTGATAAGCTGTGCAGAACCCACCATGAACTGGAAAAGCCAACATCACTCATTAAATATAAAAGTTATTTGCTGAGCTAGTTCTAAATTCAACAGAAGTGGCATGAGACTTGTCAAGACATTCAAGAGAAGGAGATTCCCTGTGAGCCAGTCATTTGGGGACAAAGCATCTGGTCTCCAGGCCAGCTGCCTTATATTTTCTACTTTCAGACCCAGACTGCATCTTAGCTCACATAAAAATGATCTATGGGAAGGGCTTTCAGGATCCCAAGGTTAATTTTGGTGTTTCCAAAGCCTTTTCATTGGTTCTCAGTGATTTTGATGATTTTTCCCTACCTTGCGGATGAAGCATTCAAAGCATCAGGTAAGAAAGATAAGACTCAGAAAGCTAGTGAGGCTTTTTAAGTTCACTCCTTGCAAAGTACGAAGTGCCCACCCTTGGAGTTGGAAGGCAGCAATAAAGAGATTTCCAGGGCCAACACAGGCAGGGTTACTAGCAACAAGGGTAGAAGAGCTGTGTGCAAAATCATTTGTGTCAGTGGTGACTTTATGGGCCGGAGACTGCTGTGCTTAGGAAGATAAGAATTGCAGAGAGGTAACAATTTTCTGCCTAAGAATGTGAGAAAACTAAAGCAGAGTAAGTAGCAACTTCATGTGCAGCCACTGAGGCGGACAAGCTTGTCAGAATTGAGCTACTGATAAGCCCCAAATAGAAATAAAAATAAGACCAACTCTCTTATGTTCCCACTACTTAGTGGCAGATTTATCTTTCGAAGGTCAATATTTGAAAGTCTCACAATTCAAAGGCATTCTCTGATGTTCACATCCTCCTTGGTTTTCCCTATCATTTAATGCAGGTGCTAATTTTGACAACCAGAGGATGCCACATTGCTCCTTCCTTTCTTTTTGCCTACTCCTCTTCAGAAAAATGCGAGAAAATGGGCTGAGAGCTAAGGAAGGCCAAGTGTGCCCTGTAATGGGATTCTGATTTATTTTCTGTATGAGACACAGAGCCATTGAAGTCTATTTCTAAGAGAGATCAAGGACATCCTTCGGAGAAAATTGAGCAAGTCTACAACTGTTTGGAATGGTGCACAGGATGAGTGGGAGAAGGACAGTATGATTCTAGAACATTCTGTGGGAATTTTCAGAGACCCCTGAATGTAGGGCGAGTAAAAGATACAACTGAGGGGCCGGGAGTTTGGCCTAGTGGTTAAAATGCTTGCCTAGCATGCATGAACACCCGGGTTCGATTCCTCGGTACCACATATAGAAAAAAAGCAGGAAGTGGTGCTGAGGCTCAAGTGGTAGAGCTCTAGCCTTAGGAAAGTCCAAGGAAAGTACTCAGGCCCTGAACTCAAGCCCAGGACTGGCAAAAAAAAAAAAAAAAAGATACAATTGAAATTCATTAACACCCAATTTTGTGCTTATCACATAATTTCATTCACAATTTAAAAAATATGATAAATGCATTGAAACGGTTTTAGAGAAACCACATGTCCACCCAAGAATACCACTGAGAATATGAACAGGTAATAGAAGCAGTAGGATAAAACATTTGCAAAACAGGTAGGTGAGATCTTATTAAATCATTTCATCTCAGGTTGCGGGGTGAAGGGGACATCTTTTAGGAAAGAACTAGTTTCCCTAAAGCTTTCCTTTCTCCAGAGATAAAAGAATATTACACTTTTATTTTTATGACATCTTTACATGAAAATTAAAAGATCATTAGAGTTGAAAAATAATTTTTCAGTGAATGCTTATATATCTATCTATTGTCTGAATTTTATCAACATTCTATAATATTTGTTTCATTACTTTTTTGTGGGTCATAGGGCTTGAACTTGGCCTAGGTGCTGTCCTTGAGTTCTTCAGCTCAAGGCTACCCTTGAGCCAAACGCCACTTTCCGTCTTTTAGAGGTTATTTGGAGATAAGAATCTCAGGTCCTTTTGTGTCCTGGCTGACTTTGAACCTTGATCCTCAGATCTCAGCATCCTGAGTAGCTAGGATTACAGGCATGAGCCCCTGTGCTTGGCTTGTTTCACTACTTTTTTGTTAATTTATTCACCCAAAAATCCATCTTGCTGTTTTCGTGTGGTTCAAAACAAACTGCAAACACTACTACATCTCTCTCTGAATATCTCAACATGCATATATCATTAACTAGAATTTAATACTGACCTAAAGTCTTTTTCACTTTAAATATAAATATATATGCATGCATACATCCATATATGTGCACACATATCTATACATATATTTATTATACATCCATCTATACTAGTAAAATAAACTGGAAATAAGATTTCTGATATTTATTCATGGAATTTTAATAGATGTAAAGTCATCTCTGTTTTTCAAGCTGCTATTGAAGTACAGAGTGTAATCGTTGGCATCAGGCTCCCTTCCAGACCTTATCTGAAGACCAAAACACTCTTGGGATATTTTCCAGCAAAGATAGTTTCATTTTTCCTGTTTAGCCATTCTTGCCGGTGAAATTGTGCAGTGTGTACTTTATCTTCCAAGACTTATTTTCAAAACATTTTTTGTGGTTCAAAAAGCCTCATACCTCAGTATTTTTTCTTTTTTATTGATGGATAATATTCAGTTGTATTATTATTTGTTTGATCTATCCATTCATGCTATTATTAAGTCAGCAGGCTATGTATGTTTAGGAATATGTTCAAGTAATACTACTTTGAATTTTGATACACACATATTTTGTAAATATATATATATTCTTATTTTCAATACACAAACATGGAATTTCTATGAGACTTTCGAAGTGTCTATTTGTGTGTGTGTGTGTGTGTGTGTGTGTGTGTGTGTGTGTGTTGGTACTAGAATTGCAATTTGGACTCAGGCCCAGGGCACTTCATTTTAGTTTTTTCTCTCAAGGTTGTCACTCTACTACTTTAGCCAATTTATCCATTTCTGGCTTATTTTGTTGCTTAAACATAAAAATCTCACAAATTTGCCTGTCTGGTGTGGCTTTGAACCTTGACCCACAGATTTCAGTCTCCCATTTCACTAGGATTACAAGTGTGAGATACCTAGATCCTGGCTCCATTTTATATTTCTACAAACAATATATGTACAACTAATTCACATAGTTATGAAAATTTGGCTTGGTGAAGCTTTTAGCATTAGTTACTCTAGCAGTATTTGGGTCTTAGATATTCTGGCAATGTTTTAGTATTTGTTAGCTAGCCTCCTGCTGTTTTAGTTTATTCCATTATGGTTTTATTTTTCATTGCTGTGATGACTAATGATTTGGAGGAGTTTTTCTTATGAATATTGAACATTTGTATGTATTTTCTATGAAGTTTGTTCACACATTTAGCTCATTTTTTACTTTGCTTTTTATTGAGATGGAAGATCTCAAACTCTTAGTTCCTAGTCTCAAAGTCTTGGCTTAACTAACCTTCCACCTCAGCCTCAGATGTATGTCAACCTACCAGGCTCCATTTGCTCATTCCAACAATTTATTATTTTTCATTAATTTTAGAGTTACTTGTATGCTCCATGTCTTTTCTTTCTTTTATTTTTTGTATTTTTATTATAATTAATAGAAAGGTTACATTATATTCACCAGATAGAAGGTGCATTACTTCACATACATTGATAACCTTCTTATGCTTATGTCCCCATTTCCCTGCCTTCACCCCCTCCCCTCATCTTGTTTTATTTTTCTTTACCAAAATATCTCCTACTAGTGGTTTCCTAATTTTGTTTCTTTTCTATTCTTTTTCTTTTTTTTTCTTCTTCTTCTTCTTTTTTTTTTTTTTTTTGCTAGTCTTGGGGCTTGAACTCAGAGCCTGGGTAATATTCCTGACCGTTTTCATAGAAAGTTGATGCTCTGCTATGGCTGAGATTCGGAGTTTTTGATGGTTAATTGGAGATAAGAGTGTCATGGACTGCTTGATCCAACTTCAAATCTCAATCCTCAAATTCTGGACTCCTGGGAGCTTGCACTACAAGCATGAGCCAAAGGTGCTGGCTCTAATTTAGTCTTATTTCAAAATTTACTTTTATTGTTAGGGTGATGTACAGAAGAGTTAAACATGTAAGATATTAATTACATTTCATGTCGAACATTTTTATCCCTCCCTTGTTTTTCTCCCACTTTCCCTAGCCCCAACCCCCAGCCCTCAATGTATTCCCAACATAGTGTCTTGTGAGTATGGCTGTTGCATTGGTTTGCCCTTTATTCTTTGTCTCACAATTTTATTGTTCCCCTTCCCTTCCCAAGTTCAAATAAATATATATAGGACATGGGGGGAGGATCAAAATCAAATACAGTGACAGCAGGGGATAAACAAAAGGAGAAAAAAATGAAAGAGAAAAAAGAAATAATTTCATATTGTACATTAAAATCAACGATAGTTAAGAAAAATCTCTTGTTGCCATATCTTGGAGTTCATTTTGCTTAGTATTGTCTTATATGCTTACATGTACATAGCTATTGAGCTAATGTGTTGTTCTTCTAGGACTATCCTACATTATACCAATATTACAAATGAGGAAAATCATGGAGTCTGTTTATTTGAATTTGGCTTAGCTCCCTTAATCTGATTTTTTAATGATGCCTTTTAAATGTTTCTGTTTTTAAATTATCTTTTGCTACAATAATTATTTCCTTCTATAACATAAGAACACCTTGCTTTCTTTTCTCTAAAAGTCAGTCATTTAAATTTTACAGCTCTGTCAATGTTCAAATAAATTCCCGAATAAAGTATGATTTAGGTTTTAAGATGAATGTTCCTTCCATGTGGATATCTAATTATTGTGCTACCGGTAGTTGAAAAACATTTATTTCTCTATTATGATATTTTTCCTCTTTTCTATGATATAAAGCAATCATCAGAAATTTAATTTTAAGCTAGGCATCAATAGCTTATGCCTGTAATATTTGTTATTCGGGAAGCTGAGATCTGAAAGTATCAGTTCAAAGATAGCCCAGGTAGGAAAGTCTGTAAGATGCTTATCTCCAATAAATTACTTAGAAAAAAAGTTGAAATTGGAGCTATGGGGCATGTGGTAGAGCTCTAACCTTAAACAAAATAAGCTCAGGGACAGAACCCAAACCCTGAGGTCAAGCCCCAAAACCGAAAAAAAAAAAAGTTAACTTTAAATGTAATGAACAAGTGTGTAAATTCACATTTGATTGATAAGACCATTTGCTTTACATTATTTTATGTTTGGAGCCTCATAAAAATAGTGTTAACAGATTGTTCAAAATTACTCACCACTCTGTTGTGTTTTGTGTAGATTATTTCATTTAATTCAAAACAATTCCAAACTTGTATCATAGCTGAAGATAAGGAAATATGTTGATCAAATGATGTGCATCAATTTCACACTTCTTAAGTGAGTAAACCAAAACATGATCTGGGTCTTTGTGAATCTGGAAATTGCTCTTTCAATCGATGTACTAAACAGCCCTATAATGGAAAGAGATGTGGTGCTGTGTGATACCTAGTTCTGAGTTACTGAGGATTTGTTAAGACTGCTTTTTCCATAAAGAAAATAGGTGCACTGTAAGCTACTAGAAGACCTGAGAAAACAGGGATTTCAACCCACTATTCTTTTCAATGGTAACTCATTATCTTTAATGACTTATGTTTTTATCCTTTATAATGTAATGACAGCCTTTGAATAAATCTGCTTGCAAATGTGATTAAAAATAGTGTCACTGAGAATATGGAGAACTGAGCCTTGAAAATTCTTCATCCTTATCAGTTGAAACAAAACAGGCTTTCCATCCCCTGAAAAAATTATTTCTAGAAGAGTCCTGACCTCAAATCACATTATTTTCTTTTCACAAAGTCTGGGAAATAAAAGTTATTATGATTTAAAATATTGCTGGAGTGAAAACAATGTGGCCATTTGTTTGGAAACTATTTGGCCATTATGTTCTTAGTGTCTCAGCAATGATCCAAGGAAGGAGGCGTTGTTCTCAGTATATGTGAGATTTTCTGGAAGCAGATTAGTAAGGAGAATTATACCTACTATTTTGCCAGAGCATGTGAAAAACTGAAGCTTTATACTATATTTTCTTAAATATAATTTAGCAGTAACCTGCAACTGCTTTTATATACAAAAAGATGACAAGAACATTTCCTCAAATGGGCCAAAATGCAAGGGTTTTGTGCTTTAAATAATAGAAAACAGAACATTGCTCGAACTGTATATATATATATATATATATATATATATATATATATATATATCCCTTGTTTTATTAAAAGCAAGTACTGCTACCTTTAATAGAAACAAACAGGCTTTTTGTTTTGTTTTTTTTTCTGTGTTCTTTGATTTATTTGTTTTTCCCTCTGTAGTAGAGTTTTAATTCATGGGAGACACTGAAGTGAAGAATTTCTGAGATCTCCTGTTCATTTTAGAAGCATGCTCCCTCTGGGTCCACACATTTGCTTGACCCCAGCTATGCCTATGTCTCTATTGAAGCCAGTGTTGCTAGTTCAGTAAACACTTGCATTTCTCCTCCTAAATAGCATAGAAGATAGCCACCTCTGGTTATCTGAGATCATACTTTAGGAAACATGAATGTATAATTCTGTTTCTTATAATAGGACTCATTATAATCACACTACTTAATGTATAAGATTAAAGTAAAGATCAAAAAGTGTTGAGAAAAAGTGTATCTTTTAAATTTTCTTTTATTTTTTATTGTCAGGTTAAAGTATAGAGGGGTTACAGTCACATTCGCCAGATAGTAGGTGCATTACTTCTCACACACTGATACACCTTCTCATGTTTTGCCCCCATTTCCCTCCCCTCACCTCTCCCAATCATCTTGTTTCCCCCTTCCCTTTCCTATTTCAAATAAATAAATAAACATATATGCAATATACCAAGTAACAAAGTCAGATACTGTAACAATATGGGATTAACCAAAGGGCAACAAAAGAGAAGAGAAATAACATAGTACATTAAGAACAACAATCACACAAGCTAAAGCTCTTGTTTACATATCCCAGAAAAGGTGTATTTTCAAAGTATCAGAGTGAACATTTACTAAACAAGGAATCACTTCCTCCATACCTCATTATATGCACTGTTATGTCTTTTATTCAACTGATTTTGTAGGAGCTAATAGTGGATAGTTATGAAAGTTTAGCAGCCCGATGTAAGGACTTTTCTAAATTTTGAAATATTAAAAATAAATCCACTTCTAATATAAAACGAACATTGTTAAGATATGGACTTATCAGAGGACGAGACAAGCTAAAGCTGGGTACAAGTGGCTCATACCTGTAATCCTAGGTACTCAGGAGGCTGAGATAAGAGAATCCCAGTCTGAAGCCAGCTGAGGCAAAAAAAAAAAAAAAAGGCCCCATGAAACACTTATCTTCAATTAACTACTCAAAAACTGAAAGTGGCATTGTGGTTCAAAATGTAGAGTGCTAGCCTTGAGCAAAAGAGTTCAGGGAGAGCACTGGGGCTGTGAGTTCAAGCTCTATGACTGACAAAAACATGAGATTTATGTAGGCTTAAATGCATTTCTAGGGCCCTGCATAACCTAGTGGTAGAGTGCTCACCCAGTATGCACGAAGCCCTAGGTTTGATTTCTTGGTACCATATACATAGAAAAAGCCAGAAGTGACGCTGTGCCTCAAGTGGCAGAGTGCTAGCTTTGAGCAAAAAGTGTCCAAGGACAGTGTCCAAGCCCTGAGTTCAAGGCCCAGGACTGGCAAAAAAATGCATTTTTATTTTGATCCAGGAATCAGTGGCTCATTCCTATAATCCTAGCTGCTCAAGAATCTGAGAATCATGGTTTAAAGTCAACCAACCAAATGTCCTTTAGAAACATCTCCAATTATCCACAACAACTCAGAAGACATGTGGCTCAAGTGACAAAGTGCAAGCCAATAGACCAAGAAAATGTGGTATATACACACAATGGAATTTTACTCATCTATTAGAAAGAACGATATTGTACTATTCCTAAGAAAATGGAAAGACTTGGGAGAATTATAATCAATGAAGTAAACTAGACCTACAGGGAAAAAAAAGTTTTCATTGTTTCCCTCATTTTTGGTAGCTAGAATGTGTATACAAATGTATAAAGAATGTTTAGTCTTTTGAGGAACTGCTATACTGCTTTCCATAGTGGTTGAACAAGTTTGCACTCCCACCAACAGTGTAGTAGTGATCCCTCCTGGCCACATCCCCTCCAGAATCTGTTGTTATTAGTTTTCTTGATCCTGGCCAACTGGAGTGAGGTGGAATCTTAGAGTTGTTTTGATTGGCATTTCTTTTATGACTATAGATGTTGAGCATTTCTTCATGTGTCTATAGGTTATTTTTGTTTCTTCTTCAGAGATGACTCTCTTTAAGTCTTTGGCCCATGTTTTAATGGGATGGTTGTTACTTTGGAGATTAGTTTTGGAGTGATTCAATTTTTTGAGCTGTTGATATATTTTTAGATATGAGGCCTTTGTCTGTTGTATGGTTGGTAAAGATCTTCTCCAACTCTGTAGGCTTCCTAATTAATTTACTAGCTATGTCCTTTGCCATACAAAAGCTCTGCAGTTTAATGCAGTCCCATTTACCCAGCCTTTCTCTGATTTGTTGTGATTTTTGGTGCTTATTAAGAAAGTTTCGACCTGCGCTAAGGAGGCCTAGTGTATTTCCTATTCCCAGCAATTCCACTATTTGGCATTTACCCAATCATTCAGAAACAAGGACATACTAAATCCACCAGCACAACAATGTTCATTGCAGCACTATTTACCATAGCAAAGATATGGAACCAACCCAGATGTCCCTCAGTTGATGAGTGGATCAACAAGATGTGGAATTTATACACAATGGAATTCTATGCTGCTGTCAGAAAGAACGATATTGCCCCATTTGTAAGGAAATGGGATGAGTTAGAAAAAATCATATTAAGTGAAGTAAGCCAGACTCAAAGGAACTTAGGCTTAATGGTTTCCCTCATTTGTCATAATCAGTAGAAACCTTGGACTCTCCTAGCAGAGATTTGCAATAGAGCAAAACCTTGATACATAAGGCCATATAGTATGACGCTAAATGAAAGGATCTCTAGGATATAGAAACAAAAGCCATATAATGAATGATTGTTGTCCTTAATGTACTATGTTATCTCTCATCTCTTTTGCTGTCCTTTGGTTATCTCATATTGTTACAGTATCCCACTTTGTTACCTGATATATTGGATATATTTGTATTTGGTTATTTGGAATTTGATAGGGAAGGGGGAAAACAAGATGAGGGGTGGGGGTGGGGGAGGGAAATGGGGATCAAGACATGTGAAAGGATATCAATGTATGTGAATTAATGTACCATCTATCTGGCAAATATCATGTAACCCTTCTATTAATTACAATAAAAATATATGAAAAAAGAATCTAAATACAATAAAACATATAAATATATATAAAACAAAATATGTATAAAGAAACTGAAGAACAATAGATTGTATGGAGAACACAAAGAGTATAAGCTTTTAGAAAGACTAAGTAGAAATCAGCAAGAGAAAATGGGGGGGCTTGGGTTATGAATAGATGAATAAATGGGGTAAAAGGAATAGAAGGCAGGAAAGAGTTCACTGTATATACCAAAAACTAAGAAGAACGTGGGAAGGAGGCAGTTGAAAGCATGAGAATGTTGAATGAACGACACTGAAAAGATGTATTATATGGCACCTCCTTTGTACATCTACTTAAAGATAACTTAAAAAAAAATTAAGCTGTGCCAGGAGTTTGGCCTAATGGTAGAGAGCCTGCCTAGCAAGACCCAAGTTTGATTCCTTGGTACCACATGCATAGAAAAAAGCTGGAAGTGGTGCTGTGGTTCAAGTGGTAGAGCTCTAGCCTTGAGAAAGTCAAAGGATAGTGCTAAGGCCCTAAGTTCAATCCAGGACTGGAAAACAAAACAAAGCAAAACAAAAACTAAGCTAAGTAGAGTACCATGGCTCTGATATCAACACCAGTATTAGTAGTAAATAAATAAATAAGTAAATATTTATATCTTCAATTTTTTTAAAGAGAATTAAACAGATACTCTTTAGATCAGTTTTTAAAATTCATTTAGTTACTATATTATGTTTAACTTACATAATCACAAGACAGTGCTGTATATTTAAATATTGATATCCACTTGAAGAGTATGAAATACCCATAATTTTAAATACTGACTGCATTATATTTTAATGAAGTACCCATTTTCTCATTTTCCTCAAGTTAGTAAGAAGACAAAGTTCTATTAACAGAAATTCATTTCACAGTAAACCCTGAGATTACATATCAGTTCTATCAAGCAAGGGATTATAGTTTATCCAAGGTCAAATAGACAATTCTATACATAAGTGAGATGGTGACTGAGAATTGAAGTAGGTATGAATGAGGGTTGGAGATTCAGAATTATACAAATCCATTTACTAGGTTGCTACCATATGCACATAACATTGTGTTTGCTTAAGAGGTTATTACAAAAATAGTTTAAGACAATTCCTTCCTTTGGTGGACATAAGCCCCGAGAACAAGGAAGAAATGAATAAAACACATACCTGACAAGTATGCATAGAAATATGCATCAACAAATGGACTATGTCTTAGTTAATATAAGGAACAGTCACAAAAATGGTGTGGTCTTGGGCCCTTGAATTGGTTCCTATTGCTATCAATTCTTGGATTACTTGTATAAATTAGCTAGTTTTATTTTCCCAAAATATTCAAAAGAGTTACAAAACTAGACATAATTTACAACTTTTTCTAAAAAAGACAAGAACAATGAGTGATATTTTAGTAAAGGACTGCTTTGTACAGAAGTATAGTCATAGAATGGAAAGATACTGGGTTCAAAATAAATGCTCTGTTATCTGAAACAGTATATGGATGGGTAACAGTTTCAGCCCCACATTTTCTGGACTGCAACACGGAGGTTTGATTAGGTATGTTTAAAACAAAAATACAAAAGGAACTCCTATTCTCAATATTCAACAAAGAGTGATTTATCTACCATCTTCAAGGACAAACCATTGTCCTAGATATCCTACGTTCTCTGAACACCATAGCTACAATCAGTAGACTTTGTATGACATTAAGGAAGTTTGGAGGAAGTTAGTACTAACTTTAGTTACAAATAAGTTCATATCTTTAAAAACAAAGAAACAAAAATATTAATGAGACCACTGAAATAAAGGACAACACAGTGATTGGTCCTCACAAGTCATGAATTACTATCATGTGTTCAAAATGAGAGCTTCTTGCAGGAATGTATAGGTAAGAGATGGGAGATAGGAGTTCATTTGTATACATTCTCAAAAGTAAGAATCAAGAAATGAGCCAAGCACTAGTGGTTCATTCCTGTAATCCTAGCTACTCAGGAGGCTCAAATCTGAAAATTCTGATTTGAAGCCAGCATAGAAGAAAAGTCTGAGAGATTCCTCTATCCAATTAGCTAACAAAAATTCCAAGCTCTGTGGTAGAGCACAAACCATTAGCAAAAATGTAAATGAAATTACCAGATTCTGAGTTCAAGCCCCAGTCCTGGCAGAAAAGTGAACAGGAACTAAATACTTTTGAAAAGAGTCAAGGAGATTAAGAAAGGTAATAAAAGAAAACAGAAAGCAACAACTTAAAGAATATTTAATGACAAACACTTCTGAACCATAAATAAGAATAAGACAAAGGAGTAAGTGTAATGAAATTCAAGTAATGCATTAATAGTAAACACATCAAGAGTAATTCTTAAGTAACTATATATTTAAGGTAATGCAACAGATTTTTTTTAAAGAAAAAAACACTAACTTACAGCGATTGTTCTAAAAAAATCTTATTTTCTATTAATGTAATGAAATAAGAAAAATTATAAACAGAAAATAAGGTTATCATGAATGCCAAAAGATAAAATTTCTGTCCCCGTAGGGGAAAAACGGTTATATTTGCCTTAATAAATACAAAGAGGCCCAGTTAAATAAGAGAGGGTGAGACAAACAGCAGAAACAAATGAGGGTAAGACTTGGGGAAGAGATTTTCAGCAACAGCTGGTAATTCTGTAGGGGCACACAGAAGCTACATAAGGCAGCAGCTACTGGTAATTTTGTAAAAAGTTGTTTGGGTCTCTAAAATGCTGAAAGAAAGATTTACATAAGATGTTGGCTGACATACAGCTCTTAAAGGTTTTTAGAGCCAGTAAATAGTTTGGTCAGAGAAGTTCTTAAGGAAGATGCATCTGACAATAGCAGATGGGATGGATGAGAGCGAGATTAGAAGAAAACTGAGCTGGGATAAGTTATTAGGAAATCAAGTCACACCAAAAGTGTTAATGGCCAGCTCTGGGGAAGTCACTGAGGAAATGGGAAGAAGAAGAGGGAGACAGATGGAAAGGGATGGCAAAGCAGGTCAGTAGCAGTTTTTCTAAGTAGCAGTGAATGTCAGTGTGCCCCAACTCAAACTCTTTATCTCTAATACCTTCCTCTTACTCATGAAAATGGATTCCAGTGTTTGGCTTCCACCTTCCTTATAGATGCTGTCAGAATTGATTACATGTATTTCCTCCAAAGTAATCTAAATGCTTTAAGTCTTTGGAGCTGGACACTATGTAAATATAATTATTCAATATGTATTAAAGAGGAATACAGAATGATGGATGTGCCTTGCCAATATGAGAGAATTGCTTAAAGGGGAAAGAAGTGAGATAATGTGTTTTATGTGGATGGCTACAGACATGGATGGAAGAATTCTGAGTGAAAGAAAAAGAGATGCATTGATTTGGAGAGTTAAGACTAATGAAACAAGGTTTTGTTAGATTAAATAGATTCAAGAGGAAAAAGTCAGCATTTTAGTTTTATTCTTCAGTAGTAATCAGTAAAACATTAAAACTGAAAAGTTAAAGGTCATTTTTTTGCATTTGTGAAAGGTGCTAATTATGTGGACATACATTCTGGATTTAAATTAAAAAATAACACATACAGCTGAATTCTAGAATAGTAGATCTTTTGGAAGTCAAGTCTAAACATTGAAGAAAGTGGAAGAATTATGGGATGCTGATCTATTGGTACTTCTTACAGTGAGATATGTTAGAAATTTTGGCTAGGATCACTTCAGATAAGGATGATGCATTTCAGATTCAGAGGTAAGAACTGG
Source organism: Megascapheus bottae (assembly GCF_031878675.1). Lineage (NCBI taxonomy): Eukaryota > Metazoa > Chordata > Mammalia > Rodentia > Geomyidae > Megascapheus > Megascapheus bottae. The sequence continues at coordinate 33,693,542 of NC_143509.1, forward strand.
AATATCTTTGCCATAGAAATAATTAAGGTTTAAATACATGTGGTCAAGTTGATAGCTCTCCCAAAGAAAAATAACGACTAGTCACTAGAGTTGCAGAATTAAAGTGACTAAGGTCCAGAAATGAGGGCTTCGAAGGCTGAGACTAGTTGACATTAGCAGGAGACATTGGAGTGTCTAGAAAAGTCAATTTTGGATCATATTCTTATCTGGAATCTGTATGAAGAACCACATAAAGAATGTATGTGAATTAATGCACCTTCTATCTGGCAAATATCATGTAACCCCTTTACTAATTACAATAAAAAAATAAAAAATAAATAAATAAATAAAAAGAAAGAATTCTGCTGGGGCCTACCGGCAGCAAATTGGGGTTCCTGAAATAGGGGGCAGGGACTGGAAAAAATAGAAGAGAGACAAACACATGGGGGGGGGGGGGCGAGAGGTCTGCAGCCTAGGTAAAAACTGCCACCTCGTTTATTCTCAACTCCAGGCTTATATCCCTTCTTGAAAACAGGGAACTTCCAGCTGTTACATTCATATGGTAAATCTCAGGTCATTTAAACAGAATAAGGCCATAAAACAATAAGACAATAAAGCCATTGTCTGATGCAAATCAAGGTACAATTTGATTCCACTCTGGCTCCCAACAGAATTCTAATAGTAAAATCTGGCTTTGGGGAAAAAAAATATCTTTTTTTTCAGTTTAGAATTTTATCCCAGATTGACCAAGTATGTAATACTTGAGACTATAGCAAATTGTTGTAGAAACCATTTAGCATAAAATAATCTGGAGCATAGTTCCCCAATAGGTGTTATCTCAGGGTTTGAGAGAAGGGTCTACACTGAAGTAAAATTAGAATGGCTCCTGCTCTGTAGAATTTACATTACCTCTATTGGAACCTTAACATTCCCAGCTATGGAGGATGTCTTCAATATCCTTCCTCCTACCAGCTAATAGTATCTTTAATGTTCAGGGAAATTCAGAACATTTTAGAATTGTAAAAGAGAAGGTGTAGTGGTGAGAGAAGGGGGAACAGTTACCACAGTCTGTCTGTCTGTCCTAGCCAGTGGAACATTGTGTCCCTAGCCACAGAGAGCATTGTGTTGAAAGGTTTACATTGGAACAATTTGTGACTAAATTCAAAATCAGTGAAACATTAACCAAGCCATATCCCCAACAGTTTTCCTAAGAAGCCCACTAGGAACATTCCAACAACCTAATTCTAGCTCTGCCAATGATATTTTTATTTTGTTGAATATTTCATTTCTTTTCTTTGTTTTCTACCAGGCTCTCAGTAGGATGCTCAGTCTGGGCCTGAACGTGGGGCCCTAGTGCTGGCATTTGAAGTGGGTCACACCATTGACTAGCTCTGCTTTTATTTGTTTTATAGAACGGTATTCCAGCCGGGAGTTTGGCCTAGTGGTAGAGTGCTTGCCTGGCATGCATGAAGACCCAAGTTTGATTTCTTGGTACCATATGCATAGAAAAAAAAAAAAAGCCAGAAGTGGTGCTGAGGCTCAAGTGGTAAAGATCCAGCCTTGAGAAAGTCCAAGGACAGTGCTCAGGCCTTGAGCTCAAGCCCAGGACTGGTAAAAAAAAAAAAAGAAAGAAAAGAAAAGAAAAGAAAAAAAGAAAGGTATTCCAGTTATTATTACCTAGAAATTCTTACCATACCCCTAGCAAGCATTTTCACAGATACAATAACTGAGACTGACAGAGACCCAAGGGTCTTAATTCAGGTTTTCACAGATCTTCCATGCCAGGATATAACCCACCAAGGATAAAAGCTTATGTATCAGGAAAGATTCTCAAGTAGCTCCCTGCTGGTGGCTAAAGCATGTAATCCTAGCTGATCTGAGAGGGCTGATCTGAGGATCATGGTTCAGAGTCAGCCTGGGCATTGGAGAAGTGAAAGTCATAGCTTCAGAAACCAGAAGTGGAGCTGTGGCTCAAAGTAGCAGAGAGAGAGAAAGAGCCTTGAGCAAAAGAGATCAAGAATAGCACCCAGGCCCTGAGTTCAAGCCCCATGAACTACGAAAAATAAATAAATACATAAATAAAAATCTTCAAGTAGATTTGATTTTCATTTTTACAAACTCATTCAGGAGAGACTAACTGAGATTTCCATTTCATCTGGAAAAGTTACCAGGTCTTTCCATTCTCACCCTTGGGTGCTTGTCAGCTGCCACATCTGTTGAGGAGAGCTTCTGTTTGCATGCATGTCAATTGGCTTTTTTTTTTTTCCCCTTCAGTCACTGGGCTTGAACTCTGGGCCTGGGTGCTGTCCAGAGTTGAGTTTTCAGCTCAAGGTTACCACCCTAATTGAGCCACAGAGCCACTTCCAGTTTTCTAGTGGCTAATTGGAGATAAGAGTCTCATGGACTTTACTGCCCGAGCAGGCTTTGAACTGTGATTCTCAGTTCTCAGCCTTCTGAGTAGCTAAGATTACAGGCATGAGCCACCACGTCCTGCTAATTGGCTTACACTATAGCAGTAAGAATAAAATGTAATGCAGATTTCTTATAATCAATTTAGGACGACTCTGACATTTTCCTTACCCTTACATATGGAAATAAACTCTACATGGATGCCAGGGGCATGCTTCCAGGATAGAAGGACAAGAATGGGATGATAATCTCACAGACTAGAGTTTGTCACACAATCTGTAGGAAAGGGGTAATTTTGGGCCTCAAGGCTAGGAGAACTCACAGAAGAAAACTTGCAACAGGAAGTGTTTCTTAAGAGCAGATAACATTATTTTCTTTGAGAGCCTCAAAAACAAACAAACCTGGAATTATGTTTTATGTCATTAACATCCTTACCCCAAACAGTGTTCACATGTATAACCCTATATACAGGAGGCTGACATGTGAGGATCACAGTTGTAAGCCAGCACAGCAGAAAAATCTGGGATACTCTTAGCTCTAATTCATCACTAAAACCCAGAAGTGAAGCTGTGCTCCAACAGCAGACTATCAGCCTTGAGAAAAATGGGTAAGGGACTGTGCCTTTGTACCAGCAAGGTAAATAAATACACACATATATACATACATTTATAAATACATAAATAAAGGAAGTGAGGGAGGAAGGAAGGAGGGAGGGAGGCAGGAAGGAAAGGAAGAAAGAAGGAAGGAAGGAAGAAGGAAGGAAAGAAGGAAGGAAGGAAGGAAGGAAGGAAGGAAGGAAGGAAGGAAGGAAGGAAGGAATCCTTACCCCATTCACCAAGAAGTAAAAAGTATATTTCTGCAGGAAAATGGTCTGTGTGTTCTTTTTGCTCTCTCTAAACTTTGGTTTGCTTGGACTAAAATAGAAGATGATTCAAAAGAAAAGCAAGGCTGGTGGACATGCCTGACAGTAAGTGCTCTGGACAGTTGGGTACATGGCCATTGCAACTCCGAAGAATTCCTTTCCAAGGCTCTCTACTGAGAAATTCTTTATTCTGGGCACACCATCTGTCTTCTCTCATTAGCTCAAGGCTCACACACTTCAAGCAATTCTTTGATAAAATGTCAATGTCCTGTGTTACTTGCAGCCCACATATGTCTTGAGATGTCATTGGGCTTTTTCCTATAGGAACCCATTTCCTAAGTGAGCTTTGCAGGAAGCACCAGAGGTGACTGTCTTCAATCTGAGGGAAAGGCCAGGACTTATTCTAGGCAGGGATAGGTTGCTTGGTGCATCCAACCTCATTGTCTGTGTGATATCTGGGCCATTTTTATGGTATGTTCTTTCTTTCCCTTCTTTTCTCCCTGAGAATATTAGGAGGCTTTATTGATGAGTTAAGACAACTAATGGCAAGTCTGGAATTATACAAGTAGACTTAATAATGCATGATTTACATCAACACTTTTTTAAAAAGCTGTGACATTTATTGTGACCTGATCATTATTTACCAAGAATAGGTTTCCACAAATAATCATATTTCTTATTATTATTTTGTACATTATTTCAGTGCATTAAATTGGTGATATATAGATGTATTTAAATGTGATAATAAAAATTACGGGCAACAAACCAGATTTATGTGATGGGAGCCTTGAGGCTAATATTTTACTGTATCATTTATTTAAACTCTCTTCTGATTAGTCTGCTAGGTGGGGCTACCAGCTACCTCTACTGAGTGTGCAGAATCTGCAGGTTCTACTAGCAGAAATCAGTGGGAGTTCTTAGTACTGTAAATTTGATAATGAAATTCATAATCAATAGACTTGTAAGAGTCTAGTCAATCTTACTTCATCCATAGAGAGTATGACTTTACAGTGCCCACTGTTTTGCATGAGTACCAGAAATGTTTATTCTGTCGAAAAAAGGCCTGTAACAAAATAGGTATGGCAATCAATCTTTTATAGCTAACTAGTTATGACTTAATCTAGTAGGAGCCCATTATGGGATGACATTGTTTGTGCCCTAAGCTTTTCCTGACCCTATGCCCAAAGCACTGTATAAGATTTTTAAGGTTAGCCTATTCTGTCAGAGCAATATTAATTTTTAAGGAGGATAGTGTAGGGATGAATATGGAAGACCTCACAAATTAAAGCAAAACAAAAGTCATTTCAAGTCTTTTTAATGGTACATGATAGTTGAGGCCAATCAATATCCCTGAGCTTCAGTGTGTACATCAACAAAATTTACATCAAAACACTATTGCCAAACTCAGATTTCAAGAATTTCAGAATACATAAATGGATGAAGTTCACAGTATGCTACAAACTATGTGAAAGACATAACTGGCCATTATTATTTATTTTGTTGTATTTTTATTGTTTTGTGCCTATATTGGCGTTTGGACTCAGGGCTTGAATGTGGTCTTTTAGCTTTTTCACTCAAAGCTAGTGTTCTATCACTCGAATCACAGCACCACTTCCAACATTTTGCTGGTTAATTATAGATAGGACTCACAAACTTTCCTATCTGGGCTGGTCTGGAATCTTAATCCTCAGATCTCAGCCTCTTGAGTAGATAGGATGATGTCTGTGAGCCACCAGTGCCTGGTCATTATTATATTCTGAAATTTATATATGTTGTATATAATCCTATTAACTGTTAATGATGGTCTATATTTATTTTACCAGTCCTGGGCCTTGAACCCAGGGCCTCTTTGCCCTGTCCCTGAGCTTCTTTTGCTAGAGGCTAGCACTCTATCACTTGAGCCACAGCACCACTTCTGGTGGTGTTCATTAGAGATGTGTCTCATGGTCTTTTCTTCCTAAGTTGGCTTTGAACCGTGGTCTTCAGATCTCAACTTCCTGAATAGCTAGGATTACAGGTATATGTCACCAGTGCCTGACAATTGTACACAAGTTTTGACATCATATTTAAAGCATGTTTTACTGGACTTCTATTTGTTTGACTTTATCTTAATGAAAGCTTTGAATATTCATGAACTCATAGCTTTGGTAGACAAATATTTTAGAAATATAATAGGGAGTGTGTGTTATGTCATTGCCTTTCAGATGACAATGTGTAACCACGAGTTCCTATTTCCTTCACTGGGCTATTTTCCTCTCTAGAGACAGCTCACCTATACCCCTTTTTCTATTTTCAAATCCATGTCCTCCTTTACTACACTTTTGTTTTTGCTGTCCCTCTTTAATTTCATTTGCCCAATTTCTGCTTAAGTGTCCACTTATGAAAGAAGAAAATTCATTACTTTGCCTAAGTAATGAACTAATTATTTGCAAATTTGGCTTCCTTGGAAATTCTAAAAATTTCAGTCCTCAGGACACATTTATACTAGGTTACTTCAATGTTTTCTTTTCTGTATCAAATTCAAATCTGAACACGTTGCAAAAATTTAAATTGTCTCGTAAAAATCAATTAAGATGTTTAGGTACATTAAAACAAATTGTCAGACATGTATAAAAAAACAAAAATGTCCAAAGCATAATATTGTTGTAAACTACAGGTATTTCCACTGCTTGAATAATAACAAAGTAGAGAATAATAATTAGATTGAACGCATACTTCATACCCAGTGCCCAACTTGGAGTTCCAGTGACTAAGCAATATTAAAATGTAAGAAAATGTTTCAAAACAGGAAGGTGGCTGAATTAACACATTAAAACAGTTTCTAGGTGTCAGTGGCTTATGACTGTACTTCTAACTATTCAGGATGCTGAGATATGGGGACTGAGGTTAAATACTAGCCTAGGCAGGAAAGTCTATTATCTTAATTGTTATTTTATAGCCATGTAACCAGCAAAATAAAGTAAAAAATGGAGGTGTGGTTCAGATGGTAGAGCATTATCCTTAACTGGAAGAGCTCAGAAATGGGTGCCCGAGCCTTAAGTTTAAGCTACAGTACTGACACATTAACCAAACAACAACAAAAGAAATCTTCACTACATTGAATCAAACTAGATTCTTATAATAGAGAAAAATTTTTCTCTTTCTCTCTCACATACAGATACACACACATACACATGAATATACAATTCTATTCAAACATATTTTAGTAGACTTAAGCAGGTGTGAGAGAAGAAGGATATCTGCAATAAAATCAGCCACTGAGAGATTAGTGTTGAGAGAAAGAATTCAATTTGTTCAGTAATAAATAGTTGTCTTGCTAGCCCACATAATCCCTGGCTTCTTTCAGGATATACACTTTCCTTTGTGCTCTTACTTTCCTGCCATCTCTCCTCATATACTTTAACATTCAAAGTCAATGCTTTTCAAGCTATGTTGAAGAACCAGTGGCTTTTGTTTGCTTGTCTTCTTTCTAACCTACTGTGGACATTGTCCTGGTTCCGAAGGCTGTTTCAAACCTCATCACGTGTCAGAACTGGTGTGTGGTGAAGAGTATGTGTGGTGGCTATGAGGTATCATAGCCAGGTCAAGTTACTACAGATGTTTCTGAACCCTATTCCCAATTTCTGACAGTGGATCTTAAAGAACATCTGCCAGCACGTCAGTAAATCACACTCTTAAATGAACTGCAGTTTAGCAAAACAGATGATAATTTCACCATTCTATTTGTAGTTTTTCCTTCCTATAACATATTTTCTTCTGGCTAATCCATGTGTTGAGACTCAGTACTAGAATCACTTCCTCCAAAAAGTCTTCTGAGATGACCTCAATGTTCTGCTAGTCCTCGCATGTACCACAGTTCCTGGATTTTGAGCAGGTGAGTTTGCCTTTTTGAAAATCAGCTCTTAAGCCCTGTCTTCTCAGGCTCCTACCTTGAGGATGCAATCAGTCACTCCTAACTCTTTTTATCTAATGAGAAACTAAATGAATCATCCAGTGAGCCAAGCACACATAAATGATGCTTATCTGAGAAACAGGAAGTTAACAGACACAGAAAGCAAATAACAGAGTTCAAGTTGCAGAGATCACATTGAATCGTGAGCTAATCAGAAAATGTGATTCTTGCTGTTATTGTTAATTATTGTGATTAGCTTCAAATAGTTGCACAGAATGATTCAATTTTACATGTCCGTGGATGTGTAAAATGCACATCCATAATACTCTTCCTTTTACTCTCCTGCTCTTCCTTCTCTCCCAGGCCCATGCATCCCAAGTCTCCTAGTTCCATTTTTGCAAGTGCAGATTGAGTATTATGACTGTATTTGTCTATCATTCCTCTCTTTATCCATTCTTCTCCCTTCCTTTGAGTCCCTATCTTCTAGAAAAGACATATTTTACCTTCATGATTCAGGAAGGTAACAGGCTGTGGCATTTTATATGGCTAGAATGTGGAGCCGTCGGCAGATAAAACTAGAAAGAAATGTGGAGAGCAAACCTTTGAACTTAAAATGGTATGTGAAATCGTGTAAGATTTGAGGAACTTTGGAACAAATGATCCACTTATGTATTTAATAGACAGTTCCTAAGCAACAACAGGATGTGCTACTTTTAGTCCTGCTCTGAAAAAAACCATTAGCATCTTCAAAGAACTTGCGAAACAGACAGATCTCAGGGATTGAACTGGGAACTTAGCACATACAAAATACTTAAAACAATGTTCATCACATGGCAAGCATTTCATGAGGAGGAGTCATGGCTTTCCTGACTTAATTTTATTTATTATATACACATTCATGACATGCTTTAAGGTATGGTGAGTCTACCCCATAAAACTGGACATTGAATTTATTTTTGATCCTTTTAGAAGTAATTTACAGCCAGTCATGTAAATCTCAGCAGAATCTAGATAGAAATTGTGTAAGACAACATATCTTCAAAGCAGATCATACACTAATTGTTGTTCATAAAGTCCTAAATGTTTCCTTTCCACTGTCTGGTCTGTACTAGTCCATGGAGCAGAGAGCGTTATTAGCCACTTTGTAAAGGTGAAAAACCCACTTCAATATAATTTTTAAAAATAAAGTAAAAACTAACATGAAAAACTTACAGTGAGGAATAATGAAATACCCTCCCAATTAAATCTGGGCCCAGTCTCATCTGGAGAAACCAGACACTTATTAGGACATAAAATATGCATTTTAGATACAAATGCATTTTAGAAGCAAATTTGCGTTTCTGTACAGAAATGCATTTTAAATACTGAATAGTGTGATATACACAGAACATGCCTTATGGCCATATTCTCCCACACTTTATAAATCATTCTCTTTTAGATGAGCTTTTTCACTATGAGTAGAAGAAAGTTTCTTTCTCCCTTTTCCAAACTTAGATTCTAAAGATCTAGAAACAGATAATTACATCAAGAATTAGTAAATAAATGTTAATGATAATATAAGCTCATCTCTCTTCTTAATTCTGGATGGAATTATCTTCTGATGGAATTACATATGATATATAATATAAAAATCATTGCTCTATGTCATTTTGGTAAATATGAATTTGCTATGCTATTAGCATAAACTCATAGTTTTCTTGAAAGATGAGTAAACTTTGACCTCCTTTTGGAAGCAGTTTTATCTTCAGTACGAAAGAGAATCCAAAGTTCTTATCATAGAAGGTTTTTATTCTTTCATTCTTTTTGCATACCTGTGCAAGGACTTGAATTCAGGGCCTTTTTACTCTTGCTTACTCTTTCCCTCAAGGCTTATGCTTTACCATTTGAACCATACTTGTATTTATAGCTTTTAGTTGGTTAAGATTTTCATGGACTTCTCTGTCTGGACTGGCTTCAAACTAGTAACCATGAGCCACAGACGTCTGACTCTATTTTACTATTAGTGAATTCTAGGTGATTTCCTATGTTACTGTTAAAAGCTAAATGGCTATTTCTGATTTTATTCTCCTCTAATGAAGCACTTCACAAAGTAGTAAATTTTTGTATCTCATTTGCAAATAAGCTCAAATGTTACTTTTCTACTGTAAGACAACCCTTCTCCCTTCAAGCAATTTTAACAAGTGGAGAAGCCCTGACTCACTTAATATGGTAAACATGAACTCACCTAAATCATTAATAAAGGACTTCAAATTCATCTTTGCTACTTCCAGTCCCTCAGGGAATACAGTTTTATAATTTGAATTTAAGCAATGCACATACACATACATTTCATTTTTCTACATTATGATGAATTACTTGCTGATTGACATTTTGAGCTGGGGCTTATTTTCCTCCTGCCTAATTGTACCCAATCATTTTGTTATCCTTCTGTAATTTCATGACAACTTACTGAAAGTATTGTGAGTATAGATTGATGTTTCACAGTTTCTTCTATTCTTGTAATTTAGGGCCTATTAATGGCAGGCTGAAGGGAGGAAAAGAAAAATAAAACAAAGTCTTAATTGGTTTTAAATTGGCCTTAAGTTGTCATTAGAGGAGAAGATAAGTAAATCATAACTTAAGTGTTTTCATCACAACAAAATTTCAAGGTGTTGATCCTTTCTAGTAGTGTTTTAGGTAAGGAAGGAGGAAACTTCCAGGTAATTAAGCATGTGAACATTATTGCAGTGCTGAATGGAAACAGAAAACACCACCTGCGGAGATGTTTATGCACCTACATTTAGCAGCAGGGAGATCTTGCACTATCTGCACAGCCTCAGCTCTCCACGAGCCAGGCAGAAAAGTGACAGCTTAATTTGGTATTGAAGGAAACCTTCCAGTAAGACAAGAGGATTAGAAATGAGCTGAGCACTGAAGCTCACCCCTGTATTTCTAGCAGTTCAGGGGCTGAGATTTGAGGATCTTAGTTTGAAGCCAACCCAGAAAGTCCCTGAGACTCTCCTTTCGAATTAAGCACCCAAAAGGCCAGAGGTAGAGCTGTGTATTTCAAGTGATAGAGCACTTTGAGAGAGAAAACAAAAAAGGAAAAGAAATGAAGGAGATAAAAAGCCTATGGGGGGCCGGGAGTTTGGCCTAGTGGTAGAGTGCTTGCCTAGCATGCACAAAGACCCAGGTTCGATTCCTCGGTACCACATACATAGAAAAAAGCTGGAAGTAGTGCTAAGGCTCAAGAGGTAGAGCTCTAGCCTTGAGAAAGTCCAAGGACAGTGCTCAGGCCCTGAGCTCAAGCCCAGGACTGGCAAAAAAAAAAAAAAAAAAAAAAAAAAAAAAGCTATGGGACAATTCTGAGGCCCTTAGTTCACATCCTAGTATAATAAATAAATAAATAAATCCAATGAATTGGATATACGGATGTCTCTTTATAAAGTCTTATTTTCTGCAGCCGGCAAGTTGCTGCGCCCCCTTTTGTCTCTCAACCTCCCATCTACCTCTCTTCCAAAGCTCCATGAGAAAGCAAAACCTTTTCACTCAGCAAATATCACACTGAGTCAAAAAGTTGGTCAGTTTCCTAATTTCTGGCTGTAGTATATAATTTGATTTATTTTAATTGCATTGTTTATTATCGTGTGTGTGTGTGTGTGTGTGTGTGTGTGTGTGTGTGTGTGTGTGTGACATACCTGGGGATTTAACTCAGGGCATGAGTGCTGTTCCTGAGCTACTTGCTCAAGGCTAACACTTTACAACTTGAATCACAGCTTTACTTCGGTCTTTCTGGGTGCTGAATTGGAAATAAGAGTCTTAGGGACTTTTCTGCCTCACCTGGCTTTGAACTTTGGTCCTTAGATCTCAACCTCCTAAGTAGTTAAGATTACAGTTGTGAGCCACTGGCATTCAGATAATTATTTGTAATCTTAAAGTAATTGTAGAGAGAGGTTTCAATTCAACATATACATTTATTAGAACAATTCATCTTGATCAGTAGGGCAAACAGTCAAATAGTTTTAGCTGTTGAAGAGATACGCTATAAAGTTAGATACTGAAGGAAGTTTAGAAGATGCAGGACTGGAATCAGCCAGGTCATTTAAGATGGTTTTTGAATGGAGAAACAGTTGTAGCGGAGATGATTTCTTTGCATTGTGAGTGAGGTGACTAGAAATACAGGAACAATACAGATGGTAGAGTGGTAACAAGGCAGGGAAAATATATATTTACTAGCATTTGTTAACTTCCTTTGTCAAATGAGTGAGTTTCCAGCCTTTTACATCATTATTCATGTATAAGCAGTCTGTGCATAGGGAGTTAGCCAGAGAAGCAGTTTTTATTTTCACAGTTGACTTTTTCTTGGAATTATGAAAACTTAACTTCCTTAACTCCATTTACTTTTACATTGTTTTGACACATTCTGTAATGAAATTTTATGGCAAGGTAAAGCATTTAAACTGGAGAGTACCTGCTGCCGTGAAATTAGATGAAAGGTGTATGAATTGGACACACTTCTCATTCTCTTGCAGATGAGTTTTGCTTTCGGAAAAAGAATGTTCTGTCAAATCACAGTTAGACTCTTGCTCTCTGTCTTGCTTTTTTCTTGTTGTTTCTAGGGCCTATCAAAATGACTGAAACATAGTATATAGAAAGTCATATATTTGCTGAATTATTTGTCAGCAAATATGTAATAATTGAAAATTGCTTTAGAATTGCATTAAAACCTTGCATGCAGATTTTTTAAAAAAATCTAATTTGTGGAAATTAATCAAAATGTTGATGCATTTTATTATTTTAATATAAAAGATGTGTGTTTGTGTGTGTATGTGCATATGTGCACACAGGCACTGGTAGTAGGATTTGAATTAAGGGCATCATACCCCTACTTGGCTTTTTTATGAAATGCTGGTAACTTGATGACTCTCAGCCTCCTGCATAACTAAGATTAGAGTCATGAGTCAATAGCACCTAGTAAATATAAAATATGTTGATATATTTATCATTATCTATTACTATTTATTTCAGCTGATTTACCTTTTGCTGATCACTAACAGATAAATTTGTAGTTATGTGCCCTGGAAAACTATTGTGCAAATAAAATGCTTATTCCTTAGAATAATAACTATACCAAATATTTGGAGACATTTTTAGAGGCAACTTTCTATGAGGAAATGTGTAAGGCAGTAAATCTGTTACTACTGTCTTGTCTATAGATAATTCCTTCTGCCAACGATTCCCTATTTCTTTGGGCAAGATATTGAGAACTCTTAAAACAAATGCCAGTACTTTTACATTCAACCCTGCAGGCTTCAGGATGGAATCTGAGTAATCTGTTCTACAAATATATTCACAAATGTGTGTAACAGCTGTATGCAGACAGAATATGAACAGTTTCCCATTGCTATTTAATACGTTTCTGAACTTGCACCATGTGCCTGTTGCTAACTGGGCACCTCAATTATTCTCCATCTGTGCTCACTTCCAAAGCTGCCAGCCATCATACTGCTAGGGCCTTGGAGCTTATGGCAGACAGCCTGACGTGGTAAATGGTACAATCTAGCATTTCTTCCCAAGCTAGCCTAGCTAGTTAATCTTGGAAATGGATCACTTTGTACCCAGAATTGGCTTCCACCATGAAATAAAGCTGTGGTTCTCATGGCCTCAAAGATAACATTGTGTGGGAAGAATAGAATAGTACATTATAATTCCAGCTAAAACACAATGTTTTCTGGGCCAATGGAATGGGATGGCTTAGAGTGAAATCACTAAATAAAAGGCCTGGGGCATGAAATTAAATAATCAGATTTGTGAATGGATTATAAAATGTATCCACCATGCATGGTTGTAGTTCCCATCAAATAACACAAATGGCCTTTTTTCTTACAAATTCCTTGGTAAAGCCACACAAGTTGGTGGATATTTTTTTTACATTTATTATGAATTTCCTTGATGAAAATGCACATCTATATCTTTTCATACTAAAGTCATGTCATCTATCTTATGATGATCCCAATTAGAATTATACTTAAAATCCAGGAACTAAGCAGCTTGATATCCTATTTTGTTCTTCTAATAACTTCACAATATTATTACAACTTGATGGAAAGGAATGGGATGTAAGAAAGAAAATGATTTGGGTAAATGCACAAGCAAATTTCTGAGGTACAAATTTGAAAACTTACATGTGAGTTAACATAACTAACAAATTCCAGTAGGTATGCTACTGGAAAGTAGCAAAGTCCAAACTCTCATGAATTACAACAATATTTCCTTGGCACATGTGTTTGCCAGGTTTAAAACACTGGTCTATGTGTAATTTGGAGGAGTGATACCCAGAGAGACAAGTTAGCTTTTCTAAAGTATTAAGAAGCATCATTATCAGAACTACCAAAATTGATGATCTACAATTCAGAGACTTTGTACACATAGTTGGGCTTTATGTTGATATTTAATAAGAAGTCTGTATTTTACCATTGCAACCAATAGTTGGCAAAGTGTGTCACTATTGAGTTTCATTGTACAGAGTAAATATGGCAGTAAATTGGAATATTTTCGCTTTACCATTATCCATGTCACACCATCTCATAGGTTAACCAGTCACAGAGCCTTGGCCTTGAGACTTTTTAAATTAATGTGAAGAAGAAAGAAAAAAAGGAAGTGGACAGGAAAAGAAAAAGTGGGAAACAAAGCAGGAACAGATTTCAAAACTGCGAAAAGAATGACATCATGTCGTCCCTCTTCTCCTTGAGCAATAGAGTTTGAAGCAAACACATTTGTCGCTTTCTACTCTCTTCCCCCTTAAGAAAATGCTCCTTTGTAGGAGAATGCTAATCAGAAATCAGACTTCATTTTTTTTCTCTTATAACCTCCCGAGCCATCCTACAATTCTCATTCCTAGGCTATAGAAAGCCATACGATGACCTTGTCTTTTTCAGTGTCTCAACCTATGTCACAAGTGGGATTTCTTAGGTGTGCTATTTTTTTCTAGCTCGAGTTAATAAGGAAAAAATATTAATGTTACCTTCTAAGTTTACATTAGTGTGCAAGCTACATCATGAAACCTGTCTGGATTGGAATGCTACATCTAGTATCTCTATGGGATGAAGAAAGGACACCAAAAGAATCTTTTACAATCCTGTTGTTATTTAGAGCTTGGGGAAATCTGATTCTTTTCCTTTTAAAAAATAAATTTAACAAATGTTGTTGAAAGTAATTATTCAATTTACCACATCATCAATATTTTATGTTATTAGTACTTGGCAGATATCTCAGGTCCTGAGGTAGGATGTCTCCACGAAACTCCATGGAACTGCCTCTTAAACCAAGTTGGACTATCTGTTCTGGTAGTGCTTGAAAAGTTTGCATATGGGATCTTATGTGACCTTGGTGTTGTGCGCCATTTGTGCATCATTAAAAGGTTGTAATGAAGTTCTGTCACACACAGATTGTAAAAGGTCAAGCAGGAAGTTGGGAGCCAATGAGGTTGGGAAGAAAAATGGTGCATGCTGCAGAAGTTGAAGGATTCATTATATTGATGCTATGGGTTTTCCGCAGAGTAATAACTGGGTTAGCAATAGAATGTAAATCTTCTCAGCCACTTAGTCTGAATCTGCTTCTTCTTGATTTGTGGGGATATATTTTTAACAGAGTACAAGGAAAGTCATTACACTGAGGAAAGCCAGTGGAATCAGTTAATGCAGTGTAGAAAACCAGCCAAAGGAAGGAAAGAGGTAGAAGAATAAAATGAATCAGTCTACCTAGTGGCCACTATGTGTTGAAGTTCAACTGAAATAATTGTCTGAGAAGTTTGCATATGGGATTGGTTTTATTCTTTGTTTATACAGGAGGAGTTTTAGTGCTGATGGCCCAGAAGTACAATGGTAGCTAATTTAATTGCTCAAAATAGCGATGAACAGAATTAATTTAAAGGATTTAAGATAGATCATCAAAATAGAAGTAGCTTCAAGCCAATTTATTTCTTAGGAATCAGCATAGGAGGCTAATAGGGTTTGGCTATTCTATTAGAGGCAGAAACTCAGATGTCTCTGGATTTCCATTCACTATTCCCTGGATGCAGTTTCTTAAAATGGGATTCTAGAAATGATGGGGAAAAGTACAGCTGCTGATTGCATGTTTCACAAGCTTGCATATGGAGGGAGATCATTTCTTCTTCAAACAAGCCCCAAACCATCTGTTGACTAAAGACAATTCTGAATTTTACTTAGAAGTAAACCGGAAGCCTGGTTTTTCCATAAGACCATATTATCTGTTCCCTGAATTTATACATGGGGATTTTGTGAGGAGGGCAAAGAGGTAAGAAAGTTTTCTATAGAGATAGATAAAAAATTCCTAAGATATAGTTTTATAAAACTGAGAATAGTATTAAAAACTTTAACTTGATTCAGAGCTGCTTTTCATAATTTATTAAAATGTTTTAAAAAATTGCAAGGTTTTTTTTTATAAATTGTTATGTATAGAGGGGTCACAGTGACATTCCTCAGACAGACGATACATCACGTCTCACACATTAACATCCCCTTTCATGTTTTTGTCCCTCTTTCCCTCCTTACCCCCTCACAATCAACTTGTTTTCCCCCTCTTCCTTTTTCTATTTCAAATAAACAAATAAACATATATCCAATATACCAGGTAACAAAGTCAGACACTGTAAGAACATGAGATTAACCAAAGGGCAACAAAAGAGAAGAGAAATATTAACATCACCTTTCATGTTTTTGTCCCTCTTTCCCTCCTCACCCCCTCACAATCAACTTGTTTTCCCCCCCTTCCTTTTTCTATTTCAAATAAACAAATAAACATATATACAATATACCAGGTAACAAAGTCAGACACTGTAAGAACATGAGATTAACCAAAGGGCAACAAAAGAGAAGAGAAATAACATAGTACCTTAAGAACAACAATCACATAATATAATTGATAGGTGATTATTTTTTTATTATTGGGGTGATGTATACTGGGATTATAGTTGCATTTGTCAGGTGATAGGTACATTACAGCTTGAACATTGATGCCTCATCCCTGCTTTTCTCCCACTTTCCCTTACCCTTCCTCCTCCCAATAATTGTGTTAAGAGAAAACAATATTTCAGAAAAGAGAGGCAATAGGAGATCACTCATAATGTTCTTGAAATCAAATAACATTATCAAGTATTATCATAATAGGACGTATGATTTAAGATAGGACTGCCTAGAGTGGTATTTTCAGAACTTACTTTGTTCAGAACTTAACTACATTTCTGCAGTGTCAAAATGACATCATCCTTCACGTAAAGAGAGTTTATATATTCCTATTCTCCATGCATAGTAATCACAATCAATGTATTTTAAACCTTTGCCCCCCAAAATTCTAAGAACAGAGTAATAGCACTTTATTTTTTAATTTTTATTGTAATTAATAGAAGGGTTATATTATGTTCTCGAGATAGAAGGTGCATTACTTCACAAACATTGATACCCCTTCTCATGTTTTTGTCTCCATTTCCCTACCTCATCCCCTCCCCTCATCTTGTTTTCCCCCTTCCTTATTCTATTTCAAATAAACAAAAATATAGACAATATACCAGATAACAAGGTAAGATATTGTACACTTTTTATTTATGTTCCTGCTTTTGCATTCATTTTTTCCATTCATCTCATTTTTTAAAAATTTTCTGAACTTTCAAAATTTGTACACAGGGTTATATTTGAACATATTCCTGTAAACATCTAATGCTTCTTTTAAAATTGTATTTATTTAAATTTATATTGTCTTTCAATAGTTGTACAAAGGAATTTCATTTAACAAGGCAGTTTATGAATACAATGAATCTTGATCATTGTCACCTCTTTAACATTCTCATTCCCCTCTGAGGCACTTCCTCCCATACTTTTCTTAATTTTTAGAACTTATTATGAATTCTTGACTACATACTCCCTTTTATCTCTCCTTCATTGTCTATTCTTTTTCTTCTTACCCCACCCTCCTTTGCAAGTACCCATTTTCTGGTGTTTATTTTGCTGGGATTTGACTTTGTCTTTCTAAGAAACTGAACTATTATACTTGCCCCTAGAGCATACCATATATTAGAAAATACACTTGTAACTGCTTACTTACTACACAATATGTTTACTTATAGATTTACATTCTAGATACCAAAAAAAGAAAAGAACTACATTCCAAAATGTCTTTCATAAAGCAAGTGTTAATATGGCAATCAAAGTAGCTGTCAAATGAAATAGTTTAAAGTAAGGGTATTTGATAGAGTTAATTGTTTCCCCATCTATCTAATATTTATTGAGACCCTTTTATTTGCTATCAGCTGAATGAGACTCTTAAGAAATGATAATGTTTTTATGAACTTTATGATCAAGTAGAAGAAAAGAGAAAAAAATAATCATAATCATAGTTAATGAAACTGTACATGACCCTTTAGGATCTGGGAGTGGAGGAACTAATAAAATTAAGTAAACAGTAGGGGCCTGGTGACTCACACCTGTAATCCTAGCTATTCAAGAGGCTGAGATCTGAGGATCAAAGTTCAAAGCCAGCCCCAGGGCACAAAAGGATCTGAGACTCTTATCTACAATTAACCTCTAGAAAACAGGAAATGGGAGTTGGCTCAAGGGTGGAGTGATAGCCTTGATCTTTAGAGTTCAGGGACAATGCCCAGGCCCAGGGGGGGTAGGGTGGTAGCCTTGAGCTTAAGAGCTCAGGGACAGTGCCTAGGTCCTAGTTCAAGCCCATGACCCATAAAAAAAAAAAAAAAAGAAAATTGTGAAACTGTGAAGGCCTTACTAAAGGGAATACATTGAGGTCAGAGAAGCTAGAATGTCCTATACAGTCACTCCAAAGAGTGGGATAAAAGCTACCAATCTTTTGCATGAAATAGAATGACAAGAAAGTTTAATAAGAGTATGCATTCCAAGGAGATTATTCCTGATGAGTTAACAATGATATGTAAGTGCCACCAACTCATGCCTATTATCCTAGCTACTAAGGAGGGTGAGCTCCAAAGAATGCAATTTGAATCTAGAGGAGGCAAGAAAGTCCATGAGATTCTTACCTCCAATTAACAGCAAAAAGGCCAGAAGCAGTTCTGTGGTTCAAGTACTACAGTGCTAGCCTTGAGAAAACAATAACTCAGTATCCAGGCCTGAGTTCAAGCCTGTACACTTGAAAATTATTTTGATAGACCTAAATGTTACATTTTCATTCTATAGTAAATTTAATTCTACAAAATCGAATGCCGAAAATACACGATACATTATTTGATATCTAATCAATTATTTCAAATATTTATTAATAACCTGTCAATGGATTCCAAGGTTGACTCTGCTTTGCCAGGCCATCTGTGCCTGGCAAAACTAACATGTTTTTCTTTGGTTGATGCAAATGGTGACAAAAACACTAGAACACTTACTTAACACAATCTCAAACATACTTTCCTGTATGTCTAGGTTCTTGGCCTAATGAACATAATTATATTATACTTCCCCTTATGGAGAAGTTGTCATCAATAAATCCTTTAGATTAAAAAAAAACACAATTTTTAGCTATAAAAGAAATACAGCAACAGGGAGGGAAACCAGCTGTAGAGGAGATGAGGTCTCCGGCCCCCCCCCCCCCCGCCCCCCCCGGGGAGAGCACACGCTGGGCCAGACCCCACCAGTGTGAAGAAAGGCAAGGAAGTTGTTAGTCGTGAGAAAGTCTCGATGCAATACAATCCTCTAAACCCTAGTTAGAAAGTGTGTGATGCAAAATAGTATGCGTAGACACCTCTGGAAATCGCATAACCTGAAACGTCTTTCACAAGTTTAGGGAGACATGTTTGTTGTGATTTCCATGAGTCTTACAGAAACCCACCTTGGAAAGATGCCAAGGTGACTGAGGATGGCGGTATAGCACCACAAGCGTGCGTGTAAGGATGGAACCAACCAATTCCAAGAGAAATCTCTGCTTCTTGGGAGGCAGAGATCTGGAGGATCAGGATTGGAGGCCAGTCTGGTCAAAACATCACTGAGAGTTCATCTCAACAATACAAGCCACACCACCCATACTGGTGTGTGGTCTACCATCCCAGATGCACGGGAAGGCATGAGATTGCCATCCAAGACTGGCCTGTACAGTACAGTAAGTTTAAGTACAAAGAGCTGGGGCTGGGGCTTCTGCGGTCAAAGTGCTTTGCCTAGCAAGCTCAAGGCCTCAAATATAAACCCCACTTTAAACAGAAGTAAAACATAAGAAAACAGTTTTATACTGCTTTTATTTCCTGAGACTGTATCTGCAAAGATGCTGTCATAATCCTAGACTAGGGCAAGTTTATATGTTTCCTGTGTTTTTCTCTTTTGATGTGGAGCTTTGTTTTGCGCATGTCAGTTTTACTTTTCATTCTTATCACGTTAAAGCATAAGCCTTTACTGTATTTTGTTCTCCTGTCATCATGCCCAAACGAAAACAAAAAGGACACTTCATGCCTGGTGTAAGTGACCTCCCGCTAGTGACCCCAGCGTTGTAGTTTTTGTTACCTAGGCTGTATTTGATTGTAGTGATAATAAATCTCTCCTCTCCATAAAAAAAAAAAAAAAGAAATACAGGGAAATAATGCTAAGTCTCAAAATTGGTCATTTTTCTTTTTCTTTCCTGATGTTGAGAAACAGAAATTACTTTGATAAATTTACCTCTCTATCTCCCTTATTCCATTAAATTAATCATAATGCAAAGGGGAATTTAGTGAAAGGTAAAGTACATTTGGGGTGTATCATTATTGTTGGTAGTGACAATCTGACCTGAAATAACTTTTACTACTGAATATTTAGGAAAGGTGAATCAGTAATTGTACATGCAATATCTAGAATTGATTTTGCTCTGTTTTAATTAGAGGAGAGATTTACAGTGACATTTGTTTAAGAAGTGCAGGCTGAAATTTGTCAAGGGAATTAGTGGTTTTTTGTTGTTTTTTTTTTTTTTTAAATTCAATGTCATTACTGACCTGGGTGTTGGTTTCCTTGCCCAAACAGCAGACATGAGGAAATTTCTATAGAAATAATTCTTCCCAGGTTTTTCTACTGTAATAGACATATAGTGTTCTATGCAAGAATACCACTTGGCTAAATGGTTATAAATCTGTGTAGACCAGCTCAATTTCCTAGGTTAAGTCATCTGTTACACTCTATGTCAGGTAATGGGGGCCAGATGAATTAACTTGAACAGGTTTTTAAAAGTGTACAATCAAATTCATTTATTAAAAAAATAGTTTGGGGTATTTAGAAGAAAATTCATGAGGAGATAAATATTGAAGAATGTAAAGTGTGGAATGCTTAATATAGAGGATTGTTTTTGAGAAGCAGAAGAGGAAAAACATGATCTACCAACAGTTCCCTAAGGTCAAGATTTTGGGGATTTCCTCTTCTCCAGCTGCCCTGAGGCAAACATGGAAAGGTTTGATTTTGTTTTTTTCTTCAGTGTGTAATTCCTCCTAGCTAGGAATGTTCATTTGCATTTTAACTGGGCTTTCTTATCTGAGTACTAGAAATGTTCATTTCAGGCACTGAGAAGAGAGCTAAGTGAAAGGGTTTCTCAGAAGAGTAAGTAGCTATTTAAGGGCCCTCTCTGTTCCGTGTGCCTCGCCTCTAACTAAGCAGTAGGATGCTACAATCTGAATGTAAGAAAGGGAGTTGATATCCTTTAGAGGAGGGATTTGTTATTTGTTTTCTCTGTCCATTAAATAATTAAAAGGCATGATGAAAACAGACAGCAAGTTTATTTGCAAGTAAGAAATGCCCTGATAAGTCACTTATTATCTGCCAAATGGTACTTGTACCACCTTTTTTCTTTTTCCTGTTGATTTTGTGGCCTGGGGTTTGCAATCCTCACATCTCAGCTCCCTGGGCAACTATGGACATGTCTCCCACTCTGAATCCCTATCTACCTAACAGGGCCTCAAAACACTTTATGGGATGCAAAGGTATGAAGTACTCCATATGCATCTATTGGCAGCCTGAATCCATCCTGCTGTCTTCAAGCTTGCTACCCCTTCTGATTCTCTGCCTCAGCTTTAGAACTTACACAGTCTGTCTTCCATTCAGGATTGGCAAAAACATTATTCACTTAGCTGAAATAGTGATTTTAAAGACTTTCTTTTCAGGCTGTTCGCGTTTATTTTTACATATCATGGGTTTAGAAACTGCTGATGTGCTTGAAAAAGTTCTACTTGATAAAGAAAACTGATTTTAGTCAAAATTTCATTTCAATTAATCTTAATGAGATTCTGCTTCATATTTAAATTATATTGTAAAGGTGATATATAGGGTTTAGCATTACATTTCTTATAATAAATATTTTAAGTTAAAAAATTTAAGTTAAATATTTTTAAAGTTAAAAATTGTTTTAAGTTAAAAAATTTTCTTCTCAGGGTCATGTACAGAGGGGTTACAATTACATACATAAGGCAGCATTACCCCCTTCCCTCATTTTCTCCCCTCCCACCAAACCTCTCCCCCTTCAAGGTGTAAAGTTCATTTCCAATATACTGTCTAATGAGTATCTCTATTAAATTGATTTACTCTTTGTCTCACCATTTCTGTGATTCTTCTTTCCTTCCCCAAATCAGATAAACTTATATACAAAAGGAAATGTACAGAAATCAAAACCCAACCATGACAGCAGGAATAAATCAAACAATAAACAGAAAGAAAAAAAGGAAGAACTAAAAATAGTTTAATAATAATAACAATAATAATAATCTCTTGCTTCAATTTTTTGTAGTTCATTTCAATAAGCATCATTTTATATTAATCATATACCCAGAGCTATTGAGTGATCGTGATCCTTTCCTAAAAATATCCTGCTTTGTTCTCACTGTGTGATGTTTAGAGTACTGCTTAATTAATCATGTCCAAGTTCAATTATTTGTCTTTTAGAATCCATTGGAATAACGTGGAGATTTATAAATATATTCTAATTATTAAAAATGAGTGAAAACATGCACCTTATGTTTCAGTCTGGCTTACTTTGCTTAATGTAAATTTTTCCAACTCTTTCTATTTCTTTATGAATGGGGCAATGTCATTCTTTCTGATGGAAGCATAGAATTCCATTGTATATATATATACACCATATTTTCTTGATCCATTCATCCATTGAGGGGCATCTGGGTTGATTCATACCTTGGTTTTGGTAAATAATGCTGCAACTATCACAGTTCTGATGATAGCTTTAGTTTTTGATTTGAATCTTTTCTGTGGCAGAAATGTTGAACATTTTTTCATCTGTCTACTATTTCTTCTTCAGAGAAGTCTTTCTTGAAATTTTTACCACACTTATTGATGGAGCTGGTTTTTTTTAGGATTTGGTTTTGGGAGGTTTAATTTTTTGAGCTCTAAGTATATATTAGATATGTAGCTCTTGTCTGATGTATCCCTGGTAAAGATCTTCCCCTATTTGTCCTGATAGCTATGCACTTTGCCTTTCAGAAATTCTTCAGTTTAATGTAGTCCTATTTATTCTGCCTTTCTTTGATTTGGTGTGTTTCTATGTCTTTACTCTGGAAGTTTTGACAGTTGTCAAGGTGCCCTAGTGTATCCCCTATCTCTTTCTGTAATATTTTCAAGGTATCTTGTCTTGCATTGAGATCTTTGATCCATTTGAAATTGATTCTGATAAAGGGTGATATATAAGGCTCTAACTTCAGTTTTCTGCATGTGTGTAGTCAATTCTACAAGCATCATTTGTTGAAGAGACTGTCTTTCTTCCATTCTGTGCTTTTGGCTCCCTTATCAATAATTAGGTGATGATAGGCCTGTGGGTTCATTTCTGGGTCTTCAATTCTATTCTATTGGTCCTCATGCCTGTTCTTTGTGCAAGTACAAAACTGATTTTATTATTCATTGTTACAGCTTTGAAACAGAAAGTTTGATATGGATACTCCTCCAGCAATTTTATTGCTAAGGATTATTTTTGCTGTTTTAGATATTCTATTATTCCATATGAATTTTTGAACGACTTCTATATTATTAAAAAATGTTGTTGTGAGTATTTCATTTAATTTGTAGGTAGCTTTGGATAGTATTGCCATTTTTATTATATTAGCCCTCACAGTATAGGAGCATGTGTGGTTTTCCCACTTCCTCAAATCTGTTTTAATTTTCTTGTTCAGGTATTTAAAGTTTTCATCATCGAGGTCTTTCACATCTTTTGGTAATTCCTAGTTTTGTTTTTTAAGACTATTAAAAAAAGGAGTTGCTCTCTTGATTTCAGCCTCGCTATGTTCATTGTTGGCATAGAGAAAAGGTATTGATTTTTGTAAGTTAACTTTATAATTTGCTACTTTGCCAAAGTTTTGATTCAGCTCAAGGAACTTAGAAGAGGAGTCTATGGGGTTCTTTCAATGCAGGATCATCATGTATGTCATGTGCAAAGAAGGGGAAACTTTATTTCTTCTTTCCCTATTTGGATCTCCTTTATGTGTGTCTCCTGACTTATTGCTCTGGCTAGGAATTCCAATACGATACTGAGGAAATGTGGAGAGAGTGGACATCTTTGTCTCATTCCTGACTTTAGAGGAAATGTTTTTTCACTGTTCATAACTAAGTATAGTGCTGGCTGTAGGTTTGCATGTACTGCGTAGCAGTCTATTGATCCCTAGCCTCTTCAGGTCTTTTATCATAGAAAGGTGTTGGATCTTGTCAAATGCTTTTTCTGCTTCAGTTGAGATGACTATATGAGAACAAATACTTAATATTATAATATTCAATCCCAAAATTCCAGGGCACACACAGATGTTACATCACATTTCAGAATATTAGCTAGAAATTTATCTTTAGAAAAGAAAATTTCTTAAGTGAAAGAGGACAGTCTTATAATATCTTCTCAGAAAGGCCCCTGTGTAGGGCCCTATCTGAATTTGCACATAGACTCTCCCTTCTCTTCATGTTTAAGTCTCTCCCCCAGCATCAGTGTTACCTAGGTGAAAGATATCTGTTCTCTGAGGTCACATCCTGCACTGGCCTGGCCACACCTCCCTCAGACTGTGGGTGGTTCCAGGCTCTGAGATCATGTCTATGGTCACATTCTCTCTCTGCCAGGCTGCAGCTACTCCCCACCCTTTCCTTAGTTAAACCTGGCTGGGCAGATGCTCTCCCACTTTGCTATGGAAAACTCCAACCTGCACTGGGGGCTGGCTGTGTGGAATAAACTTTTCTTTCCTGCCTGAAGACTTCATGGTGATCTCTTTTCTGTAATCTAATTAGGATCTAACAGAAGGTGTGACTGGGCTGGGAGAAGATGTGGTCCCACCAGATACAGACATGATCTAAGAGACTGTAAACTTTCCATGGTTTCCTTTGAAACTTTTAAGTAGAAAATCCCTGAATTAGTGCATGAGCTTAGCATGTGTTTTGACTGCTGTCTGAATCTGATAGAGTTCCCACGTCTGAGGCTTAGGCTCTCCTTTGAACCATACTGTCCTTTGACTCTGGCTTCTGTTCTGTTATTTATACTTGTTAGGTGAAGTTTCTGGAGACTCAAAGTCGTTGTGGTTTATAAAACAAACTTATTAAAATCAGAAATATGTAAAGTCAGAGTTCAAGTCCTCGGCTAGGCTTTACTATCCGATATAAACATTTTAAAGCTTTATTTTCACATATTAGAAATTTGGATATTTTTCTTGATCTGGAAGAATTTAGGGAAGAACAGATCTTGAACACATTAAAAGATCTGTCAAGTATCACAGAGTATCACTAGGCCGGGAGTTTGGCCTAGTGGTAGGGTGCTTGCCTAGCATGCACAAAGACCTGGGTTCGATTCGTTGATACCACATACATAGAAAAAAGCCAGATTGGTGCTGAGGCTCAAGTGGTAGAGTTCTTGTCTTGAGAAAGTCCAAGGACAGTGCTCTGGCCCTGAGTTCAAGCCCAGGACTTGCTATCTGTCAAGTATCACAGATATCAAAGATGATAGAAATTTAGTACTATTTACCCCATTTCCCTAGTGGAATAATGGTTTGGAAAACCTTGCCTCTCTCTCTTTCTCTCATTTTCTAAATGGAGTTATGATATAGACTAAACATACTTTTGATGAAAAAAGCACAGACTATTTTGGGTAAATGTATGACTTGGCCCTCTGAGAAAATACCAGGAAAAAATTTAGGCAGAAGGCATAGAATATTTTAAACCAAAAATAAAATTGAAAAATAAAGGGTAGGGAAAAGGAGAGAGAGAGAGAGAGAGAGAGAGAGAGAGAGAGAGAGAGAGAGAGAGAGAGAGGAAGAAGAAGAAGAAGAAGAAGAAGAAGAAGAAGAAGAAGAAGAAGAAGAAGAAGGAGGAGGAGGAGGAGGAGGAGGAGGAGGAGGAGGAGGAGGAGGAGGAGGAGGAGGAAAATAAAAGAACAGAAACAAAGAAGAAAGAAAAAAACAACAAATTTCAAGATTTCTTAACATTTCATCTATCCTCATAACTATATATTTTGGAAGAAAAGCTAATGTATTTTGTCTGTGGCCCCTATTGTTTTTTTTAAAAAAATCAACAGTTAATTGAAATGTTTTGAGATCTTGGAAATCACCAAATCACTCAGATTTTCCTATCTAAAGGAGTTCCTCTATGTCCAGCTGAAATGGCTCATGGAGATTGTGTCCTTCATAAAATGGCCTATTCTAATGGGATAGGGCACATGTACGCTGTGCTTCTGGCTGGTACACCTGGAGAGGTTTAGGATATCACATTGCAAAGGATATAGAGCATCTTTGTGTCTTTCCTCATCTCTTTTTCACATTGTCTCTGAGGTCCTTCCATTAGCCTAAGGCTGGCACTTTACCACTGAAAACACAGCACCACTTGTCTAATGTGGAACCCATTGGGTGTGTTCAAAACCAAGCAGTTAATTTTCATCAAGATGCATTACATAACCTTTTGCTTACAAGGGGAATAAAAGTCTCCATATTGCTGAAACTTGGTAAGTAAACTAATGTGTGTGTATATGTGTCTGCATGCAACACATTGTTCGTTAGGCTATGTATGTTTGTGTGTGCATGCACAGGCACTGGTTACTTAGTTAAGAGTTTCACAAACTTCCCTGTGAGAATTTCCCTCAATCCATAATCCCAGTACCTCAGCATCCCAAGTAGTTAGAATTATAGGTTTTTAGCATGAATCCTGGGACTGCAGGAAAATACATCATTCAGACAATGCCATTCATCTGAAGTTATTTAATGAAATTTAAAGATGTTTCCATTATCTGATTTATCCAAAAAGACAGCATCTGAAAGTACTAAAATAGGTTATTCAGACTAAAAAATAGCCCAAAACTATAATTTTATGTTTTCCCTGGTGATGTGCTCAAACACCACAATGTTTAAGAAACCAATGTAATGATTCAAGATATACTTATATTACTAGTTTCACAGTTAAAGAGAAAAAAAAAGTTAAACAAGTTTAATGAAGTCTCTCATTTGATGATTCTTTGATGAGACAAATCATATATTTGCATATGGTATATAGCTCAAATGCTTTCTTGATATTGCTTTTTTATATATACTTTTAAAATATTTTATCCAAGATCTTATTGAGGTAATGGGGCAAGAGAAAGCTTTATTAAAAAGACTTAAAGAGAGCCTTCTCTGAAGAAGAAATAAAAATGGCCTAGAGACACATGAAGAAGTGCTCGACATCTCTGGTCATAAAAGAAATGCAAATCAAAACAACTCTAAGATTCCACCTCACTCCAGTTAGAATGGCCAGAATCAAGAAAACTAATAACAACAGATGCTGGAGGGGATGTGGCCAGGAGGGATCACTACTACACTGTTGGTGGGAGTGCAAACTTGTTCAACCACTATGGAAAGCAATATGGCAATTACTCAAAAGAATAAACATAGAACTCCCCTATGACCCACTACTTGGCATTTACCCAATCGTCCAGGAACAAGGACATACTAAATCCACTAGCACAATGATGTTCACTGCAGCACTATTTACCATAGCAAAGATATGGAACCAACCCAGATGTCCCTCAGTTGATGAGTGGATCAACAAGATGAAGATGTGGTATTTATACACAATGGAAATCTATGCTGCTGTTAGAAAGAATGACATCGCCCCATTTGTAAGGAAATGGAAAGACTTAGAAAAAAATCATATTAAGTGAAGTAAGCTAGACTCAAAGGAACATAGGCTCAATGGTTTCCCTCATTTGTCATAATCAGTAGAAACCTTGGGCTTTCCTAGCAGAGATTTACAATAGAACAAAATTTAGATTTATAAGGTCATATAGTATGATGCTAAATGTAAGGACCTCCAGGATATAGAAACAAAAGCCATATAATGAGTGATTGTTGTCCTTAATGTACTCTGTTATCTCTCATCTCTTTTGCTGTCCTTGGTTATCTCATATTGTTACAATATTTCACCTTGTTATCTGATATATTTTATATATGCTTAATTGGTTATTTGAAATTGGATAGGGAAGGGGGGAAATCAAGATGAGCGGGGGGGGGGTGGGAAATAGGGACCATGACATGAAAAAGGGTATCAATATTTGTGAAATAATGCACCTTCTATCTGGTGAATATAATGCAACCCTTCTATTAATTACAATAAAAATATATGGAAAAAAACTTCCTTAAGCCTGTCAACACTAGCTTTACAACTCATTTTACCACAGTTTTGTGTTTCCATTAAGACCACTTTAAATAAAGACATACTATTCAAAATTTGAAAAGTTATCAGCATTGTATATATGTTTCCTGTGTGATGCCAAGTTTCTGTCAACTTTACTCACATTTTGCATTATTGTTTATTAAACATAGATTTAAAATAGTGCTTATATATGACGTTAGCATTTAGAAAGCAGTGTATGATATATATAACATACAAAGAAAATAATATACAGATGAAATTACCGTAAATTAATAGGAGTTAGTATAGTATTGTAAAATGATAGAGCTTGGAGTTTTTTCACCCAGACTGACAGAATTTAAATGATGAGATTTTCATAACCATAAATATAGGAACAGAAAGTGATAAAAAAAATAACAAACCATAGGACCAGTCACTGGGTACAAAGTGAGGACCAGCAGTCCAAATTATCTTAGTTCTATATACTTTCATATTTTCATCTTATTATATATAAAGTCTTAATTTATGAGATAATTAAATCTGTTGTGAACAATTAGATAAAGCATTCTCTGGTAAGTAGCCAGTATATACTAGTTATTACAGTTAAGCATCTAACACAAAGCATATTGAAAATTGAGGATAACAACATATAGCAATATTTAAAAAACATAAAGTTAATCAGGCACATTATTACATTCCTATAATTCCAGTAGAACCAAGAGGATTGTGTTTTTAAAATCATCCTGGACTACATATCAAGATTTTGTGTCTATCGGTCAGTAAGCCAAGCATCAGTACTCACACCTACATTCCTAGTTACTCAGGAAGCTGAGATCTGAGGTTCTCAGTTCTAAGCTACCATGTACTAGAAAATCCATGAGACTCAAATTCCCAATTAAACACACACACATACACACACTCCTGAAGTGGAGCTATGGTTCAGGAGGTAGATTGGTAACTTTGAGCACAAAAGCTTAGGGACAACACCCAGGTCCTGAGTTTAAAGTGTCAGGACTGCCACCCCACCACACCCCCATCCCCAAGGCCCTTTCTCCCTAAAAGACAAAAGCAACAAATCTTTCCAGAATGTAAACCTGAATTTTAGCTTATAATATGAGATAACACATTATGAATGAAGGGCACTCATGTAACATCTTCAACTATTTGGAACATAGTCTAATGCAAGGAGTATGAATCTTTGAGTATTTTATAGTTCGTGGATAATGTGTATGTAATTTGTTCTTCAAATATGCTCTTAAATAAATTATTCTTCTTTTAAAAATATTTGTGACAGTACTAGAAATTGAGTTTAGCTCCTTGTGTTTTGGCTTAGCATCTTTTCTCAAGGCTAGCAGTCCACCACTCAAGCTGTACCTCCATTTCTGTCACTTAGCTGGTTCATGGGAGGAAACAATCTTAGGATTTGTCTACTGGGACTGGTCCAAAAACACTGTGATCCTCAGATCTCAGACTCCTGAGAAGCCAGAATTGCAGACATGAGTCACTTTATTCTTACACATTGTTCAATACTCTGTTAGCACAGAGATTTTCATCACTATAAATATAGAAACAGAGTTAGTGGACCTCAGGGCCAATCTCTGGCTACATAATAAGGAAAGAAAAGGACCAAGTGTCCATTACGAAAAATCCAAGCAAAATAACAACCACAAAACCAAAAATGTTTCTTCTGCAAAGAGACAAACGACTCCCAAAGGAAAACAATTGAGTTAGGTGTCACTTCTGCTAGATTATTATCATTGTTACAATTAGAATTCACCATTTCATAAAGCATGAACATTTTTCCTCACATTTAAGATGGATTTTTTTAATTTAGTACTTTTGTGTGGGTTGGGCTGTGGGAAGAAATAATTGCATGAAATAGCTGATGCCTTAACAATTTCAGATAATTGAGTGCCAATACCCAAATCTCACCCCAGGTTCTCTTTTGAAAGTTTTCTCTTCTACTTTCTCATGTTGCATGGGCACTTGAACTACAGCTTAGTCAATTCTTTTAAAGGAAGCTCTTGAAGGATATTCTTTAACAAGTATATTGCACTAAAAATTTATGTTTCTTCAAGTAAAAATTACTTCAAAGGATTACGTTTTTATATAAATACTTTTCAACTCTCTGGAAAGATAGTATAAAGCTAAACATGGGAGAATTGGCTGTAATTGAACATGTAAATTATACTCTTATTTGTCTTTGTCCTCTAAAACTTCAAAATATAAGAAAAATACAGGTGACAAAAATAAGCAAATGGTTAAAATTCTATTTTTCAGTATTCAAGAGTCAAAACATGTTGAAAATGGACAATTCTAGCTTGAAGGAGATAGTGGAATGTCTATTTGCTAATAACTTCTTGAGAAAATACTGCTCTGACATTAAATGCTCTGGCTTTTTCCAGTAATCTTTATCCTACATTTTTATGTGCCATAAAGATCTATTTTTCTACACTTTACTCATGATTTATGTTTTTGCAGTTGAATGATGAACTTCAGTCCTGATATCTCACCCAAGTTAACCTCAAAGATTTAAGCAATGTGAACCTCTCCTTTAGAAACTTCAAAAATAAATTTAATAAGAAAGCTGAATCTTCAATCATCTTTTTGTTTAGAGAATTTATGTTCTTAACTACCAGCTATCTTCAGCTGTAAGAATCATCAGTAAATTAATAAAGCATATTTAAAATATGCATTGATATATATATCCATTAAAATGAGATTCATTTTCCTAACACTTCAAAAACATAGAAATGAAAAATTATTTCTTAAAGAATTGTTTCTTTATTTCCTAGGGCAGGGTAAATCATGTGAGAAAATAAATTAAATAAAATGTGAAGTGTTAAGGAAAAAGACTGATTCCAAAGACAGGAAGAACAAAAGCACACAAAGACACCAACCCCAGCACACCAGATCAACTCTAATGAACATTAGAGAGAGAGCTCAGGGTGATGTGAGGAGAGTCAGGAAAAAGGGGTGCAATGGGGAGGAGTGGAGGGACTTGAGTAGGGTCCTAGTTGGAGGAAGGGTCCAAGGTAACTAGAGAGTTGCAAGGAGATTTGGAATCTGTGGGCTTGGCCTGCAATTCTGTGGTTCTGAGAACCAATTGCCCAGGTGAATGGTCCAGCCAAGTGTGGCCTGCTTCAAGGAACTCAGGTGCCCATCACCTGTAGGGTGTAGAGTTTAGAGTAAGGTTCCTACAACATTGTGTCATGACAACAAAGCAGTTTCCCATCATTCAGTATTGTTGTTATATGAACTGTACTGTGATCTCTTGATATTGATGGGTATTTGATATTTTTCCAGAAAATACTGGGAAACATATGCCTCCTAGAGCAATGTGGTTAAAAGCCCTTCTGAAGTTGAGGATGAACTGAAGTAATTTCCTTGGTCTTCTAGGCTTATATGTTATTTTACTTTGGGTTTTGCGGGGTTTTGTCTGTCTGTTTTTTTTTTTTTTTTTTGCCAGTCCTGGGCTTGAGCTCAGGGCCTGAGCACTGTCCTTGGACTTTCTCAAGGCTAGCGCTCTACCACTTGAGCCTCAGCACCACTTCCGGCTTTTTTCTATGTATGTGGTACCGAGGAATCGAACCCGGGTCTTCATGCATGCTAGGCAAGCACTTTTAACCACTAGGCCAAACTCCCGGCCCCTGTTTGTTTGTTTTGAAGTGTAGTACCTTGTCTTGAATTCAAGCCTTCACCTCTGTCAATTTTGCTCCAGGCTAGTACTCTACAACCTGAGACACAACTCCTCTTCTGACATTTTTCTGATTGATAGGGACAAAAGTCTCACAGATTTGACTGCCAAGGCTGGCTTTGAATCATGATCTTCTCATATCAGCTTGATTAACTAGGATTACAGGTGTGAGACATGATGTTCAGAGTGATTCAACTTTTATGTGTTAATCTTGTCTAAATTTCTATTTGCCCTAATAATCAAAACCCTATGCCAAATAATTTTCATATCCTGCACTCTTCCTTGCCCACCATTTTTACACTCTACCTGTGTGAAAGTCATTATGTCTGATTCTTAAGCATTTTGAGGGAAGATTCTATGCATTTCCACATTCACAGCAGAGTATTCCAGAGTAAAAGGGTAGCTTGAGCAAGAAAAGCATGAAGCTCTCTTTCATTTATGAATTAAAAATTCAATAGTTAAAATTATAGTTTATTACTAAATAGTTTCTTGGTAAGTGAAATATTCTATTAGTGGTAAATTCAACTTTTTTTCTAATAAAATGTTTTATCAAAGAATTTATTAACATTGATTTTTACATCATATTTCACATGACATGTTTAACAAACAAGTATTCATGAAGGGAAGTTCTATATACAATCACTGACACTTAGATTTTAGAGCATAATTAAAATTAGGCTGAGGGTTTTTAATGTCATAGATACATATTAATCTATATAATAAAACATTATGTCTATAGAGTCATATGTCTATGTAGTTGTGTTTATATTTCCAATACCATGTCCATAGCAGTGGGTATGCAAATTCAACTTTTTAAAATGGATATTATGTTCCATAATCTTTAGTGCATATTATTTAAACTCCTAGTCAACAAAAGTTTGAATAGATCAATCTTTCAATTTCATTACAAAGCTTCTTATTTTTTTTTGCCAGTCCTGGGGGCTGAACTCTGGGCCTGAGCATTGTCCTTGGGTTTTCCTCAAGGCTAATGCTCTACCACTTGAGCCACAGCACCTGTTCTAGCTTGTCTATGTATTTGGTACCAAGGAATCAAACCTGGATCTTTGTGCATGTTAGGCAAACACCCTAACACTAGGCCAAACTCCTGGCACCTCTTATTGTTTTTAATAATAAAATGAATATATTTTTTGTTAAATCATTGATATTCAACTATAGTTTTTAAAACCGTACAAAAGCATAGATAGATGATAAAATTCTATAGTTAGCTGTAAATATCAAAAAGGCAAAAGAAATACATTTAATGTCTTAAACTATAAAGATAGAAAGAAAAAAATATATGAACATATACATTTATAGGTATACAAATATATAAATATACATAAGCATGTGAGTATACATGCTCTCGTTAAGTTTTAAGAAGTTTTAACCACCGGTTCTCATGTTTCTACCCTAAATTCAAACCCAATGCCAGGTTTTTGAGCTTTGTACATTCACACTCTGTTTTTCATGACTATAAACCCTACAGTTTGTGTGAATTTATATCACGGTCATACCAGCGGCCACTACAAAACTAATTTTATAATATGCCTCTCTTTACCGGTTCTTATACTACTTTTTATAACTGACCACAAGCATCCAATCCTTTATGCTTTCCTCACTCTTACAGCTAGTTATGAATGAGAACTGGGGTGTAGTTTATGAAATTTCTCTAAGTCACTGTGCTTTGTCAGAGGAAGTAAGTACATATGTTTCCCGTTTAGGAAAGATTGGCTTATTTTTTTTCCTTTGTATTGCTGCAAAGTGGTAGTTTTTGCTGCTCAGGGTGAGGACTGCTAAAGCATTATAAATGCAAGCAAAGTCTGAGTAGATGCTCTTGATGTATAATTTGCATCCATTAAAATCTTATATTTATTATTGTATGATAAATGATTAGAAAAATATCAATTTTCTTTTTGGATCCATTGGGTATTGACAGCCTATGTGAATTACTGACTGAGAAAAAAGTAAGCAATCTATTGCACATGCTAGCAAGGTTCAGATACTACAAGAAAGAAGACAGTAACATTCAGGAACTAGTGAGACATACACAAGTCACTGGAAGGGAAAAATCCACATTTTAAGAGGCCTTGAGAGACTTCCTAGATGAAGGACAACTTACAGCCTCTTGCTTCACACCTGTTTTTGCCAAGGTTGAGGATTTTGTTGATTATATTGTCAAAAGAAAAAGGTGAGAAAAGTATAAAGAAAAATCACTCATCCAAACATATTAAATTTATATATAAAATATAAAATTTATGACATTCTTTCAAATAAAAAAGACATTCCTATTGTTTAGAACATTAGAAATTTCTCAAATGTACATACCACTCAGTGTTGTTCTTTTCTGTACTTAGTGGTTAAATTTTATGACAGCTTTGATTTAGAAGTTAGAAACACCATGGCAAAAGGAGTATTTTTTTTCAGAACAAAGATATTTTTTAAAAAGTGGAAAAAGAAAGAAATCAATAGCTTTTAATATCCCAAATGTTCTCACTGCTGAGATTAATAAAAACCAAGATTTCATCCTGAACACACACACAATGACTTCTATTACAGAAGGAAAACTGAAAATGCAGCTCTTACTGACACCATCAATAGATTCCACCTCAGTGTGCACTGTATTTTCTATATTTTTAATTTAAATGCACACAGTTTTAGGACAGCAGCGTGATCAGCATTCATTCGCTTCAAAGCATAATGGGACATGTGAGTATTTCTCCCATTACTAAACATATAACCAGTCCAGTTATAATTTGCTGAAAATATTTTCCCTAGTAACTTATCTAGCCATTCTCATGAAGGGATTCTTTCCCCCAGCTGGCTCTTTATTAATGTTTTTTCCTCTTTCACCTAAAACTTAGCATCATATTATAAGATTGTGTTTCCTGTCGGAAGTTTGAGAACATAAAAACTCAGAGTTCAGAAAACAGTCTCCTTGTTTTGAAAATATAAGAGGATGTAAAAAAATGACAGACTTCCATATTCTTCTTTTAGGGCAGATCATAGGGCTTGTACTCAGCCTGGGCACTGTCCCTGAGCTCTTCATCTTAAGGCTACTGCCCTACTCCTGGGTCTGGGTGCAATCCCTGAGCTCTTCATCTCTAGCTTACAGCCCTATCCTTGAGCCAAGCACCATTTCCTGTTTTCTTCTAGGAGTTAATTGGAGATAAGAGTCTCAGGTCCCTTTGTGCCGTGGCTGGCTTTGAACCTTGATCCTCAGATCTCATCCTCCTGAGTAGCTAGGATTTCAGGCGTGAGCCACTATGCTCAGCTAGACTTCCATATTCTTGGGAAATATACCATTTTATTAATTTAAACACATTCCCAAGGAGCTGAAAATATTTTTAATGTTTTATGTGTCTTAGTCTTTAGGGTAGAAGGATCTTTATTTAAAAAATAAATCCACAATATCAGTTTTATATTATGCCAAAAATCTCTTAGTAAGTTTTATTCTTATTATGAAGGTAAGGCCACCAATAACTCATTCACGAGAACTCTATACTATTTACCTGGAGAATGTTGTGATTTATTTAACCCAATTAGGTTTAAAAATAAATTCTCTATAGGCATCCAAAATTTCGATGCCAAATTCTGAAATACATTCAGATAGCAAAATAAGCTCTCTGTTATTAGCCTTTGAGACATAATAAAAGAAATTTTTCATGATAATATGCAGCAGTTTGTTGTTTTATAGTTTTCTCAAGTTTTCATTAATTTATTAACTCTCAGCAGCCAAAAATCAGCTCCATAAATTAAGATTTGCTTTTCATTACTAATCTGAAGCAGTTGTTTCACAGAAAGGTTAATTCATGAGGCACAATATTATTTTTATAGTGCTGGGATATGAACTTAGTACCTGTACCTTGCTGGGCAGGCACTCTCTCATGTTAGGCACATACCCAGCCTTTTTTTGATTTTCTTTATTTTTCAAATACGGCCTTATAATTTGCCTAGGATTGGCCTTGGACCATGCCCTTCTACTTATACCTGCCATATCGTTGAGATAGTAGGAATAAACCACCAGGGTGGAATTATATGTTCAGATGTTTCACTAACATTTTTTCCAAAGCTAGCCTAGAACTATGATTTCCTAATTATCACCATTTATATATTTGTGATTATGCCATACCACATAGATCCCTGTGTCATCAGGCACTAACTTTTAAACTGAAGGAAAAAAAAGAAATATTATCTTTCATGTACAATAGACTAACATTATAAAATTTAGAGATTTTGCCTATTCTGATAAAGAACAAGTGATTTCATGTATAATCTTTGGGTACTTGCGTGTTACTCATCCAAATATTTTATTTATATAATGCAAATTACTTTGTTTCAGAATTCTCAATGGAAAATAACATAATAATGGGAGAGATAAGGAATTGTTTCTTGTTCTACAATGGTTACAAAGACAATTCACTTGAGCAAAAGATTTGGCCATTTCAGAACCAAGGTGAATATTTTGTAATCAAGCCAGCAGAACTTGGGTTGAATGTATTGGCATTAAGGATCAAATATTCACGAGAAATGGCAATATGTGTACATGATATATTGTGTGAGTTAAGGAAACAAAGGTTTTCTTTATCTTTTTTGGCAGAATATTATAGTAATCTGTCAGAAAGTCCAGGTATCAGTTTCTTATTATTGGAAGTATGATTCTCAGACCAATAGTCATTGATATCATCAGATATCTCCAGAGAAATGCCAAACTTGATCTTCACAATGGTCCATCCGGATAATCATTATTTACTCTAAAGTCAGAGAAGTAATGCCTATTCTTCAAAAACATATGGTAACCCCAATGGCTTTTGAAAATTGTAAACAGTGGTGTGACATTGATGTATTGCTTTACCATCAGCTCCTGGGACATGCAGAAGTATAGTGAACCAGGCAAGAGGGAAAATTTCTCTTTTCCAGACAGGTCTGTCAACCTACTCAGACCCAGTGATTGATCTTAGGTGTCCTGCTGCCTGAAAGAAATTAACCTAGAGTTGTGAAACCACGATGAAATTGGTGATGATGTCTAATTGATCTGGGAAGACAATCAACTCTTTCATCTCTCCTTAAGACTATTAAGACAGTGATTTACTTTCTTTTGATCAGGCAATAGGTTTCTGCAGCAATCGCAAAATATTTTTCCCTGTAGGGCCCCTTAAAATTGCTTCAAGGAATTTATGCTTTCACCTGATGATAAGAAATATCTTTCAACAACTTTATAACATACTCTAAATTAATTAGTTTGTAGTCAGACATTCCATGTTGTGTAGTTATTTACTATAGCCTGTGGAGTACAGAAAAGCCAAGAACCAGACAAGATCCAGAGAATACTGATCTTTCTAAAGACATTCATTTTGAAAACTAACGTAGAGCTCATGCATTGGGTGACTATAATTTTTGATCTGGGAAAAAAATGATACTTTTAGTGTTACTTGATAAATGACTGATTTTTCTCCATGGGAGTGAAACTAACATCTTTTGGGCACTGAATTTGGTGTTTAATTTGGGGGATTTCTTTGCACTTAAGGCCTTATAGAGGCTCACAAAATCTACCTTATTATAGCTAACTGTATGAATTCTTTTTTTAAAAAAATCTCTAATTCATTAATAGTTCCTTTCTTTATTTTATTTTTTGTGGATCATCGGGCTTGAACTCAGACTGGGAGCTGCCCCTGAGGTCTTCAGCTCAAGGCTACCACCCCACCCTTGAGCCAAGTCTCTCTTCCATTTTTTAGAAGTTAATTGGAGATAGACTCTCAGGTCATTCACACTAAAGCCACTAGCACAAGGATGTTCATTGCAGCACTGTAGCAATAGCATACCATAGCAAAGATACGGAACCAACCTAGATGTCTCTCAGTAGATGACTGGATCAAGAAGATGTGTATTTATGCACAATTGAATTCTATGCTGCCATAAGAAAGAATGATATCGCCCCGTTTGTAAGATTTGGAAAACATCATATAAACTGAAGTAAGTCAGACCCAAAGGAATATGAACTCAATGGTTTCCCTCATTTGTAATAATTATTACACATCTAGGACTCTCCTAGCAGAGGATTACAATAACTCAAAACCTATTACATAATGTCATATAGGATGAGACTAAATTAAAGGATCTCTAGGATATGGAAACAAGAGGTTTATCTTGTGTGATTGTTGTTCTTAATGTACTATGTTATTTGCCTTCTCTTTTTTTTTTTGCCCTTGGTTTATCTCATACTGTTACTATAACTGACTTTGTTACCGGGTATATTGTATATACATTTATTTGTTAATTTGAAATAAGAAAGGGAAGGAAATAGAAAGGAAGGGATGACTATGATGCTATAAGCCTTCTCAGAAAGGCCAGCTCATAAAAGAACAAGGAAAGGTTACAATTACAAATAGTTATATATGATGGGTGTAATGTTCAACTTTGTCATCCTAGCTACTTTAGAGAAAGAGATAAGGGAATCAGAGTTTGAACTCTAGGCACAAAAGTTTGAGAGACACCCCCTCAATAACTGGCTGCTTGAAGTAGCAGATATCTGTAATTCTGGCTATGTGTGAAGCACAGTGTCTGTCAGTTCAACATTGCAGGAACTGCAAGTATGAAAATGGCAGCCTTGGCAAGACTGGGCTTAAAATGAGATCTATCTTGAAAATGACCAATATAAAAGTGATGGAGGCCTAGCTCAGGTGGTAGAGCACCTTGCCAGGAAAGCAATGATGTCTGAGTTCAATCTCAAAAGCACATACAAGAAGAGAACAAAAAGTAATCTCGCAATAAAAGCAAAATACACTGAATCATTTGTTTTGAGAAATAATCAAGGGGAGAGAAAAGAGGAACATATTTAAAATAGAACATAGATAGCACAAATATAGATGAATCTGATTTGCTATGTTTTTTTTCTATTAAGAAAAAGTTTTCTGGAGAATAAAAGGACCACATGGGTACATCAGTAGATGTCATTTAAATATATAGAGAGTAAGTGTTGTATTAGC
Organism: Megascapheus bottae; assembly: GCF_031878675.1. Lineage (NCBI taxonomy): Eukaryota > Metazoa > Chordata > Mammalia > Rodentia > Geomyidae > Megascapheus > Megascapheus bottae. Next base: position 33,731,955 of record NC_143509.1, read on the forward strand.
TTCCCATTACAAATGATTTTCACAATAACTCATCACTGTGTAATTTAGAATAATTTCAGGGACAGAATAGTGTTTCACATTTTCAAGATGTACCCAAAAATGGCATGATTTATAGTATTCTTTTAATTTTCCATTTTTAACTTCAAGGGAGAGAGTTGATCTCTGAGGCCCAGGTCTGTTGTCACATAAGTACTTTAATGCATCACCATACTGGGCACTTCATGAAGATAAATACTTATTTCATCCCAATGTCCCTAGAGAGACAGGAACCTTCAGCTTAATTGTTATTCGAACATTATGGACAATTGCCAATTCACAAGTGGACTGTAGATTCTACCTCCAAACGTGTCCCCATCTTTCTTTTCTTCAGTCTTTAATCCATCAAGTCTTAACATTTTCCAAGCCATTATGAAGATGAACTGGATCTACACCAGGTTGGAGGTACATGCAGTCTCAGGCTTCATTGGTATTCCTTCAGCTAGCCAGTCCCGTGGGCCATAGCTAACAACAGTGAATGCAAGGAATAAATCAAACTTGGGAAGGGCTTTAAAAAGCTTACCTTTTCTTATAAGAATGGAGTTTTAACCTTGCCTGGCACCTCAGGGATCTAAAAGGAATACAATCTTTCATTTATTTGCATTAGTGCAGAAGGGCATTGTTCCAACACAGCAGCTGATTTTCAACAAACACAATCTTGAAGGAGAGAAAGGAAAGGAAGAATTGAGATATCTAACCCAAAATAAATTTAAGCAGACATAGAATCCAGTTGTGGCTAAATAAGTGCAAGCAATAAACATACATGTTTTAAGAGCAGTGCATTCTCTGGTAAGATTGCACAAAACCTGTTAGCCTTCAGCTAAGCAGCTTCCATGCATTTAAAATCTGTAGGAGAAAAGCAAAGGCAGGTTGCAATGTATTTAAGACAACAAATTAACACAGTAGTTTGTCTCTCTGAAGCAAACTCATTAATAGTTACATGCAAACTCATCAATAATGCTAATGCTTGGCAATAGGTTAATGTTATTCTTGAGTCCATTTGGAACAAATGAAAGAGTGGGGAAACATTTATCTAAGAGATACATTTGAGAGTGTGATTGCCTCAATCCTACATTTGACCTTATAATTAAATTGTTCACACTTCTAACATGACTTTATTTCTTCTACTTGATGTGCATTTTTAATTAAGATTATCCATTTAGCCATGTCAATAAATTTAGTTAATACCCCCTATCTATTGCAAAGATTTAATATATTTATATTTTCTCACCTTCAACATCTGCCTGCTATAACATATGCCATATAATTTTTTTTCTCTTTAATGCAATTTTTCTTCACTTTTATATGCATAATGAAGGAAATTTAAAACCTACTATTGTGCATTTGGTATTAAAGGATTATTTTCCTTTGAAAGCAACTTGTGGAAACTTAGTTCATGAATCTATAAATATGAGCATTATTCAAGAAAGTAATAATTAAAACTTGTTCTCTATAGCATAAACTAGATTCAAAGACATGGAGGTCTAATCCAACACTAGAGGTAACAGTTGATTTTAAATATTTTCTTATAATTTTTAATTATTCTCATGTTATTGATGTACCGTTTGATCAAAGACTAAGGGATAAATTTTACTCTTAACATGGAAACATGCAAAAGCATAAATGTAGATAATTCACCCTTTGCTTTTCATAGGACTTATCTGAACATTCTTTCTTTAAAGACTTAGTACCTTAGGATCTTCAGGCTTCATAGAAGCTGAATGGGCCATGGCGCCAGCCTTTTCCCACTGGATATTATTCTGGTTGGACTCAGGTTTCAAAGTCAAAGTTTATTAATCCACAATGATTTCCTGTGAAATTCTCTGTGAGAATTTCTTCATTATCATAATGCTTCCCTGAAATAAAGGAGGGATTCTAGAACTGTCTGGGCTTTATTCATCTGCTACTGTAATGGCTCAGGCAATGTTCTTATCTTTGGACCAAAATATCCTCTTTGATAAAATAAAAACATTTACAATATCTGCCTGATGAGATTGTTGTAAGAAATAAATAGGTTGGGAAAAATACCTCGGTAAAATGTGCTTTCCATCAATCACTGATACCCTGGTGAACATTACTATTCTCTGTTGTACATTGTGTTTCAAAGGGCAAACTTGAACTTTTCTTTCACATATGAAGTCATTTGAATCATGTCTCCTCTTATAGCTTCTTGCTGGTTAACTGGAAAAAAGTTGCACAGACTTTTTTAAGTTGGCTTTGAACCAACATGCTCGAATCTCATTCTCTGGAGTAGTTTTGTTTGTATAAGCAGTCAATTTTCTGGCCCCAATTTCCTTTCATCTTTTCTAGAAATTCTATTTTATTGTTTGGGTAACATACCAAGGGGTTACACTTATATTCATCAGATAATGATGTATATTACTTCTCCTTTCATCCTTTGGGTCTCAGGTCATTCTAATCAGTGTATATCCCTGACTGTGCAACTGAAAACTACAAGCCACCTAAGTAACAATAAAAAATTTAAAGGTATTCTAGTCATAATTGTCAAAGAAAAATGAGATGGCTTCAGAGTTTCTCTTGACAGCATTTATCGCTTTTTGTAGTTACACATCTGATTGATCTACTTATTTGTTGCCTGCTTTCACTGAGTATGAATGATAGGAGAGGGTTGCTAGGTTTCTCCTCCATTTGTATAAAAAAGTATCTAGCAACAGAAAGCAATCAAGAATTACTTTTAACTAAATTAAGGAAAAAGAAAATACCATATTAAGAGTCCTTTCTGAGCCTTCCACTTTTCTCTCTGCTCATTCAAATGAAATAGGCGGCACTCATTTCAGAAAATTATGATGGATGATTTTAGTTGCTGGCCAAACATCTTAGGGAACTCTTGAATCATTCCACAGTCAACATGCTTTGACACAACTCATTGCTCTTTCTCTTCTTCCTTGAATTCTTCATTTACCATTTCTGCTAGTCCTGTTGCTTCTCCCATGTCTTCTATCTAATGCTCCCATCTACTTTTAGTCTAGTTAGCAGATATCAATTCACTCCTAAGTTAGGAGTTGTCTTGAGAGACATATTTAGGTCCTTCATGTTTTACTCTATACATTATAAAGACTGTTCTTCTCTGAAAGTCTGTTTCATTCATTCTTACTTTAAATGCACTTATATCTTACTAGACAGCATTAACTCCTCACTCACTGATCTCCTATTGTTTTTGATCATTTACATTCACAGACTGGTATCACCTATTATATTATAACCATGTGAAAGACGGAGGTTCATTTAGTCATCACATTTCCTAACTGGTTCCAGATACATAATCCAAAACCACTAACTGCTTATTGACTTACAACAGGAGTCCTTAGCTTTCTTTGTCTTTGTAAAGCTAAGTTTCAATTCATAGTGATGATGATATATTTGTGACACTGCCTTTAAAAAGTGCCTTCAGGCCGGGTGGCAGTGGCTTAGGCCTGTAAATCCTAGCTGCTCAGGAGGCTGAGATCTGAGGATCTTGTTTCAAAATCAGCCCAGGAATGAAAGTTGGTGAGACTCATATCTGCAATTAATTCCTAGAAAAGTGGAAGTGGTGCTGTGGCTCAAGAGGTAGAACAAAAGCCTTGAGTTGAAGAGCTCAGGAATAGTGCCCAGGCCCAGAATTCAAGCCCCACAACCACCACCACCACCACCACCACCACCACCACCAACAACAAGTGCCTTCAGACTCCTTAAAATAATAGACTTGCTCTAATTTAGTCACTGTTAAGATATTATCACTTCAAAATCAACAAAGAAAGAATGCTTCTTTCAAGCAGCCCGACCTGAAGGTATAAGAAATAGTATAATATTTGGTTTTTAGAACTTCTTTGATACAGCCTACTAAATGTTGAAAATGTACTTCCAGGATTTTAGGAAAAACTAGATTCTCTTCCTGCTAGGCATTCCCTGGCCCCATTCAAACAAAACAAAACAATGCATTTTCCAGTGAAAAATGAGAAAGCATAGTGAGCTATCACAAAGTGTATAACTTCTTTCATTTCTGTATTGTTTTTACTTGGAGCGGAGGATCTGGCTTGGCAGAGACTTGTCTATAACACCTAGCCATCTCTCTCTGCCCTCATAGGGCCAGAGGGAGCTTTTCATGTCTGCAGGCTTCACACTGCTTTGGTGGGGATTTATACAAAATAAAAGGAGAGACTTAGAGTTAGGTAAACACTTTTCCGACTTCAACATCCTTTCTGAAATATTTCTTTGCAATCACCATGATAGATATGATATTATCTTAAAGCTTGCTTAACAAGGTCCAAAAATATAGGCAGATAGATTTTGAATTTGTTAAAGAACTTCCAAAATAAATATTATAAAGGTGCTTTGTGAAAAATAAATTACTTGAGCCTGGAGTTGGATTTAGTTCAAGAAGATAAAATCTAATTTTAGTAACAGATAGGTAGCCAATAAAAATCAAATTAAGGGAAGCTCTCACACATCTTGTAGATTACCTTTCCAGAAAGTCACTAGCAATTGGAATGAAGTACCTTAAATTAGATTTCACACTCATGAGGGAGCCATTTTCTTTTATCTTGTTGAAGAATGTGTGTATGTGTGTGAATGTGTGTGTGTGTGTCTGTATATATGATGTATGCACTACCATATGCAATGACTAAGTGTTTGAGGATATTTATTTTTGACAGGAGAATAGTTTTTCTTATATCATTCAGGGACACAAGGTAAAATAGGTAAAAATAGAACTAAGAATAAAACATGATTCTCTGGATGCAGAGAAGGCATTTGACAAAATACAACATCCATTCATGTTGAAAGCACTAGAAAAAATAGGAATACGAGGTACATTCCTTAAAATAATTAAAACCATACATGAAAACCTACATCCAGTATTATACTAAATGATGAAAGACTGGTACCATTTACCTTAAAATCAGGAACTAGAAAGGGATGCCCACTCTCTCCACTTCTCTTCAATATAGTGCTGGAACCCTTAGCCAGAGCAATAAGGAAGAAAAGGATATCAAAGGCATCCACATAGGGAAAGAAGAAATTAAACTATCCCTATTCACAGATGACTTGGTCCTCTGTTTAAGTGACCCAGCAAGCTCCACTCCCAAACTCCTAGAGTTAATAAACCACTTTAGCAAAGTGGCAGGACACATAATTAACCTTCAGAAGTCAGTAGCCTTCTTGTACACCAACAGAAGGCCAAATGATCCTATTCGCAATAGCCCCCAAAAGAATAAAATGCTTAGGAATTAACTTAACCAAAGATGTAAAGGAATTATTTAATGAAAACTATAAAAGCCTAACGAAAGAAATTAAAGAGGACACTAGGGAATGGAAAGACATCCCATGCTCATGGGTAGGGAGAACCAACATAGTGAAAATGGTTATACTGCCAAATTGATATACAAATTCAATGCAATCCCCATCAAAATCCCAAAGACATTCTTTACTGAAACAGAAGATACAATCCAAAGATTCATATGGAACAAGAAAAGACCTAGAATAGCCAAAACAATTCTAGGCAAAAAGAGCAATGCAGGTGGTATTACAATACCAGACTTCAAGCTCTACAATAGAGCCATAATAACAAAAACTGCATGGTACTGGCACAAAAACAGACCAGAAGATCAGTGGAACAGAATAGAAGACCCAGAAATAGAACCACATATATATAGTCAACTTGTATTTGACAAAGGAGCCACAGATATACAGTGGAACAAACACAGTCTATTGAACTATTGATGCTAGCAAAACTGGGCAGCCACATGCAGAAAACTAAAAATTGACCCTAGCCTTTCGCCATGCACAAGCACTAACTCAAAGTGGATTAAAGACCTCAATGTCAGAAGGGAAACCATGAAACTGCTACATGATAGAGTAGGAGAGACACTGGAACCCATAGGCACAGGCCAAAGATTCCTGAACATAATCCCAGGGTCACAAGAGATTGGGGAGAGACTCAATAAATGGAACTACCTAAAAATAAAAAGTTTCTGCACAGATAAAAGCACAGGTACTAAAGTAGAAAGACAGCTAACCAACTTGGAAAAGATATTTACCAATAAAACATTGACAAATGCTTAATATCCAGTATCTACAGGGAACTCAAGAAACTAATCCCCCCTAAACCCAACAAACCATTCACTAAATGGTCAAGGGAACTAAAGAGAGACTTATCAGAAGAAGAGATTAAAATGGCAGAAAAGCATATGAGAAAATGTTCATCATCCATGGTCATAAAGGAAATGCAAATAAAAACAACCCTAAGATACCACCTTACTCCAACAAGAATGGCCAAGATTTTGAACTCAGACAATTACTGTTGTTGGCGGGGTTGTGGAGAAAAAGGAATCCTACTACACTGCTGGTGGGATTGTAAACTACTTCAGCTACTCTGGAAAGCAGTGCGGAGGTTTGTAAAGAACTGAAAATTGACCTTCCCTACGATCCAGCCATACCACTTCTCAGCATCTACCCTGAACATCATAACCCAAGATATGATAAGGACACCTGCTTAGCTATGTTCATTTCTGTACTATTCACAATAGCCAGGCGATGGAAACAACCCAGCTGCCCTGCTGCAGATGAATGGATGCAGAAAATGTGGTATATATATATATATATATATATATATATATATATATATATATACAATGGAATTCTACATAGCCAACAGACAAGATAAAATAATGGCATTTGAAGGAAAGTAGATGAACCTAGAGCAAATCATGTTGAGTGAGACAAGTCAAGACCACAGGAACAAAAGGCGAATGGCATCCTTAATATGTGCTATTAGATCCAAACAGTACAAGAGAGAGGACTCAATATTTGCGTACCCAATGCTATGGACATGGTATTGGAAATATAAACATAACTACATAGACATAAAAACCTATGACTCTATAAACATAATGTTTCATTTCATAAATTAATATGTATTTATGATATACAAACCCTTAGCCTAATTTTGATTATGTTCTAAAAACTAAGTGCCCATGAGTCTATTCATTTGTTAAACTTGTCATTTGAAATATGATGTAAAAATCAATGTTAATAAATTCTCTAATAAAAATAAAACAAAAAAACCCCATGAGTGTGGCCAGTGCTCTGGAGAAATTTCTGGGATCCCTATAGATATGGCTGTCACCTCTGCCTCTCTCCACGGTGACCCTCAAAGCTTCTTTATATGCCAGGGACTGATTGATTTCAATCCAAATACAATGTACTTACTGAAATAGTGTAAAATTTCCTAACACACATTGAACTTGAATGTAATCATAGAAATATTCTTTGGTAGAACATTATATTACTGGATAAGGTTGTATCATTTCTTTTATCCTTCCTTCCTTTCTTGTCCTTGGGTTTGACATAAAGCCTTTCTGCTTTCTAGGAAGATCTGCTGTCATGTGAACCAACCTCCAGCCCTCTTTAGTTTTCTTTAATTACTTTTCAAATAAGATTTCACACTCTTGGCCTGGTTGGACTTGGACTTCATACCTCACCTACGCAGTGCTGTGTAGATGGAATTATAGTTAAATGACACCAGGCCCAGGTTATTTGGAAGCACCACTCCTGTCTCATTTAGCATATTTTTGCAAGCAGTAACACAATTGAAAAATAAATATATTCATAACACTTTCTTAATTTTGAAATAAAGATTGGCAATAGTGTAAAAGAATATGAGACTCAGTCACTATAACATTTCCTAGGATCGCACAGACATTGACTATCACTCTTTAGACTTCTAGAATTTCTCAGCTGAAACAGGCAATGTATTCCTCTCTGTGCTGCTGTTCAGAAGTGTTCCAAGTCACTTCACAAGTGCTCAGCAGAGCACATCTCACTCACTCTGATCAAAGTGTGGAATGGTCCAAAATGAGAATACCAAATGCACAACTAGGGAATGCTTTACTCTTGCTATTGTCAATATTATATTCTCAAGCTACTCAATATATTCAGTTATAGGGGAGTCATTTGCAATACCTAAATGTGCTTCTCTTTGGAAATTTGAGTGTAAACTTTATCAATATTTAAAATTCACATGAGCTTGCTATACACTTTGGACTCAAGCTAGAGAGGTTAGAGTTCATCATCTTGGATTAGACATCAGGAAAAAAATGAAGATCTTTTCTGTCACATTGCTCAGACCTTTTTCCCAGAAACAAACATGGGAATGGAGTAAAGGAGGCATGATATAGTAACCACTTCATCTCTAGTTCTGACTAGCTTTCTGTTTGCAGTTGCCCAAGATTCCACTTCTAACAAAGTCTCATAATAGGCAAACATGCTTTTGTAGAGAAATGGTGTAAGCAATAGAAGCTTCTTAGAATGGATTCATCACTAGCCTATCGGACAACGTACGCTGTGAGAATGGATTCTAGCAGTGGGAACAGAAACCTAGTAGCATATTTGACATTTTGACAATAAACAGGAAATACAATGATAAGAATGAACAAAAGATTATATACACATTGCTTTCTCCAGCAAGGGTCTTACATTCTTGGTCGTTTCTGATTTTCTATCACTTGAGCTATACTACTATCTGTTTAATTAGGGATAGTTTCCTAGAGTTTTCTTCTTGGACTGGATTGAAGAATCAGCATCCTAAGTAGCTGGGATCATAGGTATGAGCCACCTGTGTAGGAAGAGAAGCATTAATTTTCTAAATGGAAACAATCAAAGTATGCCAACCAGGACTCTTAATAAATGAATGTGCAAACAAATTCTTTTGGAAATTAGGTTGCATAAATTCCTTATATATTTGATTAAAATTAAACTATATTCCTAAATATTCATAGAACATCTGAAAGTCATTGGGTATTAAGAAGTCAACTCTTTAGTGAAAGAGTGAGTACTTGCTATGTATGTGTGAAGGATTACTGAAGTCCAGAGAAAAAGGCATTTCTTAGTACCTCTTAACATCACTCTCATTTTCGTTTACATTCCTGTTTTCTTGTGCAAGCCAGATGTCTGGGCAAGAGTTAGTTCCTTTGATCCTGACAGAATAGTTTAGCATCTAGATCTCCTGTGTTTTGACAGCAAACATATGTGTTTTAGAATGATCTACAGAGAATAGCTTAATCAGAAGGGGAGTTGAGTGGATAGCTGCATTCTTCTAGAAGAGAAAAAGTGAGAGATGCCTATATCTCTATGTCACAACATAAAAGGCTGGCTTAAACTTGCCAAAGTTTGCTGGAGACAAGTTTGAAATGATAGCGTGTGTTCTTAGTATGGGGTAAAGCTCTGAACTCAGATCCTAGCATCAATTAAAAAAAAGAAAGAAAGAAAGAAAAGAAAAAGGCATAGATTCAAGTTGAGTGCCAGTGGTTCATTCCTGTAATCTTATCAAATAAGGAGGATAAAACCAAAGGTTCATAATTTGAAGCCAGCTTGCATATTATAATCCAAATTCTCTTATTTCCAATAAATCAGAAAAAAGGGAAGGCATGACTCATATGGTAGAGTACCGGCCTTGAATGGAAAAAAACTAATCTAGAGTTCGAGTCTCTATGTTCAAGCCCTAGGCCAGACAGACAGACAGACAGACAGACAGACACACACACACACACACACACACACACACACATTAAATTTTTCATACAGAATCCCATAAAAATGCCTAGATTATGTTGGGTGAATATTTTAACTAAGATGAAATTTTTAGCAACGTTTTAAATGACATTCTCCCTGTTGAATATGATCTAGTTACTTCATGCTATGTACAGTTTTATTAGGAGTGTTCATTTCTGAGAAATTTTATAAAACACCTAATTTTGACAAGCACATTTATTGTCAAATTTCTTAATTAACATATTAGAATTTTTAAATTGTAATTAAATTAGTAGACATGATGATAGCGAAGTATAGAAATGCTGAGAGATCTAAATCATGGTAAAGATCATGCTTTTAGAGTATATTCTGAATGTGCATTAAGTGAATCACTTTAATTTTACAAATTACAGAGAAATCTATTAAGTAAATAAATAAGCATATATGTGTGTGGTGTGTATTTGTGCAGTTTTGTGTGTATTTGTGTGTTTGTATATATATGTGGCATGTGTTTCTGTGTGTATATGTGTTTGTGTATTTGCCATGCATATATTGTATGTAGATCATATAGGCATGTGGTATGTTTGTATACATATGTGTGATATGTGTAAGTGTATTCTGTGTATATGATATGTGTGATGTGTGTATACAATGTCTGTGTGTATTATGTATGTGTCTAGTGAGTGATACATATTAATTTTATGTGTATTTCAGTCTTGAGGCTTGAACTTAAGGCCTGAAAGCTGTCCTGGAGCTTTTTGCCTCAAGGCTAGTGTGCCAGCACTTGAGCTGAGGTTCCATTTTCATCTTTTTGGTAGTGCGTTAGAATAAAAGTCTCATGAAATTTCCTACCTGGTCTAGTTTTGAACCATGATCCTCAGATCTCTGGCTTCCGAGTGCCTGGGATTACAGACATGAGCCATCGGTGCCTAGCATATTTTTATTTTTTTTCCTCAGAAGACTTTTGCACCATAACATATTTTCAGGTCTTCTATTTACCCACCCTGGAAATGATGATTTGAGAGTTAATGAGACAATGGTTGAGAATGCCACTATAGAAAGATGTTAGCTACACATAAATGATTGTAATTATCCAATTTTCTGAATGATTTCCTAATAGGCAGATGGAAAATTTCCATTCATGGAAAGGAATTTCAAATACTTCATCATTTCATTTTTGTCACTATTTAAAATTTTAAGTACAGCTCTCCTTAGAACTCAAAGCACTCGTCAATACCATTCATATTTATTCTTTAAAATAAATGGTAGTGAATGAACATGAATAACTTTAAACTGGCTGCACACCAAACAGCACACTGAAAAGTTGGCAGCTGTCCAATTTATCTGTTCAGTGGAGATTGTGAAATGGTATATTCATGGCCTCAAAAGGATGCCTTTAAAATTATGTGAATGTAGATCTACAACAAACTGGTGTAGACTAATGTACACAAGTCATTTCTATCAAGTATGTGTTAAAAAACAGATCATTCTGCCAGTTACTCCACCTTATGAATACTCAATCATTTGATCCAAAATTATTTCAATTGACATAAATATAGGGCATGATTATATAGTATTGTGGAGTCATTGTATCCAGCTGTGAACAAAAACATAGTATATAAGAGAAAAATCTCTGGTTTGCCAAGAAAGCAGGTGGAAAGAATGACTGAAATAGCTCTTGGAGATTCTTGGTGAGCAAATGCTGATAGAAATGGTCAGAAATGTGGTGCAGATGTAATTAGTGACAAGGATACTCCATGATCAGCCTGACCAGAGCCAACTACTCAGCTGTGACTCACTGTCAGTGAGTGAGTGCTCCTAACTAATCAGCATTAATAGCCCACAATTTAACTGTGCTCTCTAAGCATGTGTGTAGATTATGTATTCTATCAGTCCAGTCCTCAGGGTGACTGCTCAGCAGCATATCACTGAGGTGATATTAACATTCATCTGATCAAATCAAAGCAATCTCCCTACACCTCAAATGCTGGACCAAGGCAAATGCAAGCACAGGGAAAACAAAAAGAAATTTACATATAAATCTCCTTTATGAGGTTTCTAATTTGTTCCAACATGCAGTAAATCTGTTAATAAAGTTATCCAAGACCCTGAGTTTTTCCATTGAGAATTTTCTCTTTCCAAATACTTCTCCTTCATTCTTAGGTATGTACTTATTTTATTTGATTGCTTATTTTCCACATGGCATAATTCATAGATTTTTTTGCAAATTCACAAATTAGTCCTATCATGAAAGAAAAATCATACTAGTTAGGTACATTATCAAATTTGTAACAGATTATCTAAGATTGGCCTTATCTATTCAACTGAATATCATTTACTAATGTAGTAGAGTGCTAGCCTTGAACAAAAGAGATCAGGGACAAAAGAGATGAGTGAGTTCAAGCCCCAGAACTGGTACAAAAAAAGTTATAATTTATCAAAATTTGCACAAAAAGTTGCAGACTGTACTTGTTGATATTTGCAGTTGAAATAATGAGGAGAAAGAAAGTTGTACTATTCTATCACAGTTGCATAAAATTAGCTATAGCAATAATGTGCTACTGCAATCATTTATCACCTTCTATTAATAGAATGGAGAGTCCAAATGTTTGGACTTTGTGTAAAATATGATGAGATCCTAATCATTTCAACTTGAGTACTTTGTCACTTCAATAAATGACTTATACCAAGAAAAAGTGATTTCCAGACAATTACCTTGGTCCACACTTGTGATTCTACCTACTCAGTTGGCAGAGATGATGTAAAGATCCATTTCCAAAATCATCCCAGGCAGAAGAAAAAAAGAAGAATTGAACAGTCCTTGAGACTCTTATCTCCAATTAACTAGTAAAAGCCAAAAGTAGAGTTATGGCCCACGTGGTAGAACACCAGTCTTGAGAGTGATAGAACCAGAGATTGAAAGGCTCTGAGACCAAGCACTAGTGGAAGTCTAAACATATAATAAATAAATAAATAAATAAATAAATAAATAAATAAATAAATAGCGCTTTTCACCATTCTTATTTTTTTCTTTTATTTAACTACATGTAGTCCACAGAAGTCAAAATAAACATTGACTGATTGTATTTTGTGTAAGATATCTGATCAACAGTGGGCTATTCGTATTACATTTTGGGGAGAATGAAAAGTTATATACAGACTCTTAAGTAAGTTCTATATCATAAATTGCATGGTGATTTAGAAAGCCAGGTGTGATAGCCCATGCTTGTAATTCCAGTACTCAGGAGGCTAAGAGATACAAGTCAATTGTAGTTTTTGCTTTCATATGCATCTAAAAATAAAACCCTGAGGATTTCATTCAAATTCTCTTTCTGATTTGATTAGTCCTGAGGGAGGTATGAATCTCTACATTGCAAAAGGACCCCTACAAAGGCTATAGGTAAGATCAATCTATCCAAATAATAGGCAGAATTGTTTCCACTTTATAAAAACTGAGTATAAAGCAAATCACTGGTGTAATAAAACACAAAAAAGTGATAAATGCCTTAACGAAGGGAGAAGGTAGACAAATGAAGAGGGGAATAGTGGGAGAATATAGTCATAATATTTAAGGTACATATGTGAAAATTTAACCAAGGTAACATGAGGGGAGGGAGGGCTGGGAGAATTATACTCCTAAACTGATATGTTGACATAAAACCCCTCTGAACAATTACAATATAATAAAAGTATAATAAAGTAAGATGGAGGGGGTGAAGATGGCCAACAAAGAAGACAGGGTTGAATATGCTCAAAGTACTATATATACTTACATGAATGTAGATTTATTTTAAGAATGGGGTAAAAAGAGAAAAGAGGGGTAAGTGATAGAACGAATGCATTTGATTAGGGTTTATTATATGTATGGATGGAAATATCACAACAAAAAATATCAGAAATTCACTACATCAGAGCATACTTATATTTTGAGAAATGTATCTTTGCTCCATTAGATGAATAAGATTTTTATAATATTTTATAAGCAATATATTAAAGATATTTTATGAAAATAAGATATTTACATGAAAAAAAGCAAGGTAGCTTGTTTTTGCTTGACATTGGGACACAAATTCACTATCTGAAGTTATGCACATTGTCAGATGATCTACCACCTGAGCTATACCTCCAACCCCAAAAGCAGTTTATTAAAACATTTACAGAAAACAAAAGGAAAATGATCCCAAAAGAATAAATAAGATAATTTTTCACATATTTTTATTGTAATTAATAGAAGGGTTACATTATATTTACCAAATAGAAGGTGCATTACTTCACATACATTGATACCCTTTCTCAGGTCTTGGTTCCCATTTCCCTCCCCCAAACCCACCCCCCATCTTGTTTTCCTCCCTTCCCTATCTGACTTCAAATAACCAAATATGCATATATACAATATATCACATAACAAGGTGAAATACTGTAACAATATGAGATAACCAAGTAACAGCAAAAGAGATGAGAGATAACATAGTACATTAAGGACAACAATCACTCATTATACGGCTTTTGTTTCTATATCCTGGAGTTTCTTACATTTAGCATCATACTATATAACCTTATATATCTAAATTTTGTTCTATTGTAAATCTTTTCTACAGAGCCCAAGGTTTCTACTGATTATGACAAATGAGGGAAACCATTGGGCCTATGTTCCTTTGAGTCTGGCTTATTTCACTTAATATGATTTTTTTCTAAGTCTTTCCATTTCCTTACAAATGGGTCAATGTCGTGCGTTCTGACAGCAGCATAGAATTCCATTGTGTACAAATACCACATCTTGTTGATCCACTCATCAATTGAGGGACATCTGGGTTGGGTCCGTATCTTTGCTATGGTAAATAGTGCTGCAATGAACATCGCTGTGTTAGTGGATTTAGTATGTCCTTGTTTCTGGACCATTGGGTAAATGTTGAGGAGTGGAATTGCTGGGTCATCATGGAGCTCTATGTTTAGTCTCTTGAGGAACTGCCATACTGCTTTCCATAGTAGCTGAACGAGTTTGCACTCCCACCAACAGTGTAGTAGTGATCCCTCCTGGCCACATCCCCTCCAGCATCTGTTGTTATTAGATTTCTTGATCTTGACCATTCTAACTGGAGTGAGGTGGAATCTTAGAGTAGTTTTGATTTGCATTTCTTTTATGACCAGAGATGTTGAACATTTCTTCATGTGTCTATAGGCCATTTTTATTTCTTCTTCAGAGAAGACTTTAAGTCTTTGGCCCATCTTTTAATGGGATAGTTGTTTCTTTGGAGTGATTCAATTAGATATGAGGTCTTCGTTGTATGGTTAGTGAAGATCTTCTCCCACTCTATAGACTTTCAATTTAATTTGCTAGCTATGTCCTTTGCCATTCAGAAGCTCTGCAGTTTAATGCAGTCCCACTAATCCAGACTTTCTCTGATTTGTTGTGTTTCTTGGACCTTACTAGAAAATTTTGACCTGTGCCAAGGAGACCTAGTGTATCTCCTTTTCCTTCTTGTAAAGTTTTCAGTGTATCTGCTTTACCTCAAGGTCTTTGATTCATTTGGAGTTAATCCTGGTGCAGGGTGACAAAGAAGGATCCAAATTTATTTTTCTGCAGATGCTTAACCAGTTCTGCCAGCAACACTTGTTGAAGAGGCTGTCTTTCTTCCATTCTATTTTTTTTTGGCTCCCTTATCAAAGACTAGGTGGACATAGGTCTGTGGTTTAATATCTGGGTCCTCAGTTCTATTCCATTGGTCTTCAGGCCTGATCTTGTGCCAGTACCAAGCTGTTTTGGTAATTATAGCTCTGTAATAGAGTCTAAAGTTTGGTATTGAAATTCCTCCTGTGCTGTTCTTTCTGCTAAGAATTTTTTTGCTATACAGGGTCTTTTATTATTCCATATGAAATTTTGGATTGCCTCTTCTATAAATAGGAGATATTAAAGAGATTTTAGAGCCAGTTCAGTCATGGAAACAGAGTTTGTTTTTATAAATTGAAGAAAATAAGTAACTGACCCAAAGCAAAGTCAAAATACTATAATTCATATATAAGCTTCTGAAATAATTTTTTATGGATTTCATGGGACTTGAAGTCAGCCTAGGCTCTTTCCCTGAGCTCTTCAGCTCAAGGCTACCACCTTACCTTTGAGCCAAGCCCCACTTCCGATTTTCTGGAGGTTAATTGGAGATAAGAGTCTCAAGTCCTTTTGTGCCTGGGCTGGCTTTGAACCTTGATCCCCAGATCTCTACCTCCTGAGTAACTAGGAGTTCCCAGGTTCCAAAATATTTTCTTATTATAGCTCTGACTTTCTCCATAGCAAACATTACAATACTAGGCAAGTAATACAGGCTACCGTGTGGCACATGCTAACTCAAAGTACTTAGTTCTCTTTATACCTGTGGTTTAAGATGTGTATGAGAGAAGACAGTCAAGTTTACTTGACAATTGATTGCTAAAACTAACTTGGCTTCATATGAAACTATGCTCACAAATGACTTTTTCATTGATTCAGTTTAAACACTGTAAGTGCATTAATTCTTATTGGATTCTGTGGAACATTGTGTTTTATTCTGCAATTGAGGTGAATAGAGTAAGTGATAAAAACATATTCAGTGACAGATACTTGTGATTATATATATAGATATAGATGTAGATATAGATATTTCTGCTGACATCATTTCAACCAATTAGTAAAGAAATGAAGGAACAGCTAAGTGTGGTGAGGCCACATGCCTGTAGTATTAGGTCTAGCTACACTAAGTATGCTAAGATGTGAAGATGATTGAGGAGAAAAATCATTTAATCTCATTAATTCAAAACAGTTTGACAAGTCAAAACCTTGACTCCCATAACAAAAACAAAAGAAAAAAGAGGAAGAAAGAAAGAGCAGGGAGAGGAAGAAGGGGAGAAAACTGAAAGAGAAAGCTGTACATAATAATAGAAGAGGGGATGAAGAAGGGTAGATTAAGGAGATAAGAAAGGAAGAAAGGAAGAAAAAAGGAAGGGAAAAGACTAAAGGAAGAAAATTAGAGAAAAGTTTCATCACAAAAGTAAAAAAAAAAATCATCAAAGGGACTATTTGGCAGATAGCACGGGAGAAGGAAAAGGGGACAGAGATTAAATATCATTGACATCCTTAATATGTGTTCATAAACACAGAACAGTGAACCTTACTAACTTTGTTAGGAAAGGGGAAGAAGGTGATAAGCCAGGGTTAAAGTCCTTTGTACAGTTTATATATACTAACAAAGTTTATACCACCAAAAAGGCTTATTGTTATTTTTTGAAGTCATATGCTTCAATAAGTGATAAACTGAAAACATCTGTGGAGACATTATTTGGTGCAAAGGACTTATAGAGTGAATTCCAGTGACTGAGCTAGAGATTCTTTGTGACTGCATCAAGTTTAAAGATGTTCCTTTGACTTTTGCTCCTTTGATGATTCTTAGAATTCCTGTAAAATTTACAAGGAATGGATAATTCTGTTTATTCAGAATTTACAGGTGTTTGTGTCATGGTCGATGAAGAGTAGGAAGAATTATCTTCCTTAGGCATTCCAAAGTTTTCTCAAAGTTCACTTAGGTTAAGTTATCCCTTTCTCTTCCAGTCTTGAACCCTGAGCACATTTGGCTAGTTCAGCACACAGCGATCCTTCTTCGCAAAGCTCCATCTTCCTCTGTCCAACAAGTAGGAGGCCATGACTATGGCTGCTCTAGAATCATCCACATCTGTCTTCAAAACCCATTTCTGCTTTCCATCCACTGTGGTGTGACCAAGGATATGAAAGTGTGACATTGAAATCTATTTTTAGTGTGTGTGTGTGTGTGTGTGTGTGTGTGTGTGTGTGTGTGTGTGTGTATGTAGGGGGAACATGAGGCTTGAACTCAGCCTGGGCGTTGTCCCTGAGCCCTTCAGCTCAAGGATACCACCCTACTCTTGAGCCAAGCCCCACTTCCCGTTTTCTAGAGGTTAATTGGAGATAAGAGTCTCAGTTTCTTTTGTGCCGGGCTAACTTTGAACCTTAATCTACAGATCTCAGCCTCCTCAGTAGCTAGGATTACAGGCATGTCTAAAATCTAATTGCTGTGGCTTGTGAATTTGTGCTTTTGGTCTGGACTTTTCATCACTGATGGAACAACCTTCAGGGGAGGAAGTGTTTATTTCATCCCACACATGCAAAGAAATCAGCCCATTAGCCCATTATGACAGGTCTGAAATGGTAGGGCAGGATACTTTATCTGCTGGCAGAGTGGAAACAGAATGGCAGAAAGTAGATGGACTGAAGATTCCCAGGATCTAGCTGCCAGTTATAACGTACTTCCTTCATATAAGGTCAATGTTTTAGAAGTTTCCAGAAGCCCCCAAAATTTGGGTCACCAGCTAGGGACACAGACATGAACCATGGGGGAACATATTATGTCCAAAAATACACTCCCTCTTTCACTAACGATCTCTCAATTTTTCATCAACTTTCAATAAATTACAACATTTTCTTAAAATAATGTCATTGTGTTGTGATGACCTATTTCCTTCCCCAAAGACAAAAACTTACATTTGTCTTTTATCTATTCTTTTTTTCCTTTGGGTTTTGGCACAGTATGCCACCTTATAGATTTGTAATAAACATTTCTTTTTACAAATGTATGCATAGGCAGAAGAATGGCTGAATGACTGTGAGACAGAAGGCAAATATTTTACCTGCCCCTAGAAAAGAAAAGATGTGAATATAAGCCATGGTGTCATATATGCTCTAGAAAGTACTCAGCATGGAGAACACAACAGAACTTATTACCTTTTCTTCCATTGGACATGAAGAAATATTCACCATAGAAGAAATAGCATAAGAACAGAGTTTCAGTAGGGAGAAAGATGTGAGAAGGAAAGGTTCTACAGCATGAGTACATGACATATTTTCATTGTGTACTGGAGTGACTGTCTTAGTCTTCTCAGATTACATGCAAATATTCAGGCTTGTTCAAGTCACTGAAGAGGTTTCTATGATTTCTGTTCTGTTCTTTGCAGTGCTGAAGGCTTTGCTGACTGTGCATCTTTCTAAACAGAGAAGTAATTTAAAAGTCACAGATAGGCTTTCCTTCTTTGTGTGTGTGTGTGTGTGTGTGTGTGTGTGTGTGTGTGTGTGTGTGTGTGCACATGCATGGTTGACATCAGAAGATGTTATTCTACTTTCATTTGCTTCTTAATATAATAATCATCCTCTAAAACTACAGCTGAAATTAATAAAGATCTTTTCTTCCACCCTAAAATTAGAAGGATATATGAGGTTTGACAAGTTCTAAGTGTTTATAGTGTCAGATTATTTCCAAAATATTACAGATTGAGAAAAGGGGTAGAATTAGTTTGGAATAAAATTATGGCTTGTCTGCAGATAACACAATCAACCTTTCAAATGCAAACACCTCTGTTCCAAAGAGAGGTGTTAGGAAATGAAAGCATTATTCAAATTCTAAGTAAGAAAAATCACGCAAAGAAGAGTAAGTTTCTAGGAAATATATATATATATACACACATATATATGTATATATATTTATCACAATGAATGGAATTTTGGGACTGGTTTTCAAAGCAATCTCCAGTTGCAGGCACTACCTAGCAGGTGATTGGTTGATTGGATGGCTTTGATTCTGTTGAAAGCTCTTGCAATCTAAGTATTTCAAGTTGACAGACAGCTGATATTGTGACTGAGTGCTGCCTGATCTATTGAGGATGGGAAATCAATAGTCTATTAGATTTGTCAGGAGATGAGGGGGTCAGAGATAGTATTATACACATGCTTTCATCTCCAAGCTGTACTCATTAAGTACCGTCTTAAGATGGAGGAGAGCTTGGAAAATTGAACTGGTAATGAGATTCAGACTTGAAGTAAATGAAGCAACTTCACCATAAGGCACAGTGACAGAAAATTAAACCTCTTTATCAATGCAGCTTTCAACACAAAGTTTAAAAAATAAAAATAAAACTCCTATGGCAGCTATACAATAAATGGGGGATTGAGAAGAAATGTAAATCATTTTCTCAGTTTACATTTGTACTTAGAACTTCAGCATCATTTTGACATTTGGGCTTATTTGCATTAGAAGTTAGTCATAGTGACTAACGTTTCTTTCTTTTCTTCCTGTATAGAAGTTCCGAATGTGTCATAATCATTGAAATATTTTAAGAAAAGTTTTGATTAAGCATAAAATTGATTAGAGATAAAAAGCAATTTCCTCAAAAGTTTTTTTTTTACTGGAGTTTCTAAGGAGTAATAATTGGTGTTTACATTTCAAAAAAAGCTCTTTAAATTTCTTTCAACGTAGTTAATTTTGGTGATAAAGGCTCATTCTGGTTTACTCAAGTATCAGCTTTTGCCCAAATTACAAATTCTCTGATAGGATAGACCATCATACTTAAGCTGGAATCTTCCCAGCTGAAGTTTCAAATGTAGAATTGATTTTAAACACAATGAAAGAGACTAGTATTTTCTTTTTTTTCGAGGAGGCCCTTATAACAGGATTTGAATTCAAAGAATGTTACTTGCTCAGATTTCTTCCTCAGTTTGTGTACTTCCAGTTGAGCCACACTTCCAGGCTTTCTTTTTGCTAGTTAATTTGAGGATGGATTCTCATAGACTTTTCTGCCAGGCTAGAACTCAGCCTCCCGAGTAGCTAGGATTACAGGCATGAGCCATTGGTGATCTAAAAAATATGATTTGCTGGACAAATAAATGTACTGGTAAACGGACAGTGGTTAAGTTTGTGCTAACAAGTATAAAACTCAATGGCATTTTTTATAAAAATTGTCTTTTAAGAAGAGGCCTTTAGTGATGTGGCAGTATAATATAAACATAATGAAATGTGGTGCAATGCATAAAATAGAAACACAGTAATATTCTTAAATATGCTACATGCTTATCTAATTCCTAAATATTTTTTTTTGCTGGTCGTGGGGCTTGAACTCAGGGCTAGAGCACTTTCCTTGGGCTTTTCTCAAGGCTACCACGCTGCCACTTGAGCCATAGCACCACCTCTACCTTTTTCTATGTATGTGGTACCGAGGAATCAAACCTGGGTCTTTGTGCATGCTAGAAAAGCATTCTTACCACTGGGCCAAACGCCGGGTAATATATCCTTTTTTTAAAAAAATACTCACTACATGTTTCTTACAACTGGCATTTATTATCATTTTCTACCTGTTCATTACTGACAGCATTAGCTAGTTTTTCTTTTGTACAAAGGTAGAAAAAGAGTATCCAGTTCTGTCTATCACATAAAATAATCCTATTTAATCTTTTATTTAGCCTTATAAATTTTATTTACTGGTCTTTCATGGTAGCTTCAAATTGTTTTATTCAGGTTTAAAAACATCTTGCTTTTTATTATATATATATTTTTATTATCTGATATATTGAATTTATTTGTATTTGGTTATTTGAAATTTGATAGGGAAGGGAGGAAAACCAAGATGGGTGGGGGGTGTGGGGGGGGAGGGAAATGGGTACCAAGACATGTGAAAGGATATCAATGTACGTGAATTAATGCACCTTCTATCATGTAACCCTTTTACTAATTACAATAAAAAACGCATATATATATATATATTTATTGTAATTAATAGAAGGTTTACAGTTATA
Source organism: Megascapheus bottae (assembly GCF_031878675.1). Lineage (NCBI taxonomy): Eukaryota > Metazoa > Chordata > Mammalia > Rodentia > Geomyidae > Megascapheus > Megascapheus bottae. The sequence goes on from NC_143509.1 coordinate 33,753,115, forward strand.
TTTGCCAGAGAGAGGGTGCATTACTTCACACACATTGATATCATTTCTCATGTTTTTGTCTCCATTTCTATCCCCCACCTCCCCTCCCCTCATCTTGTTTTCCCCTTCCCTTCCCTATTTCAAATAAACAAATAAACGTATATACAATATACCAGATAACAAGGTAAGATACTGTAACAATATGAGAATAACCAAGGAAAAACATCTTTCTTTAAACCATTTTTATTTCCTTATTTGTTCTGTTGTTATTTGATTATTTTTCTTACTATCTATGATCTATGGCTTGGTTGTTTGAGTTATAAAAATATAGCAAATTGTTTTGAAAACTCACCAGTCAATTTGTCACTTGAACTGACCTGAGAAGTTTAAAACATTAGAATCCTATTTTTTCCAAGGCTATTTGGCTCCAATACTTTTCATTGGACATTTACTATATATACTGCAGTAAAGCATATTCAGACAGTGATGTAGGTGAATATATCCACTCCAAAAGGATCTACTAACTGATATGATCTGAGTGCCCTGCCTGTCATTAGCACCCTGGGTACAAACTGGAGTCAAAGGGTATTATGTGAGGCATAGCCTGTGAATATTCCATGATTTTCCAGAAAAAAATTCAACAGGAAATATATTATCATACTCATATCAAAATTAAACACAGCTGAAGGAAGAGTGAAAGTGTACTAAGCATTTATTTGGTGAAGTGTGTTCATCTAGAGAAAGTTGGAGATGTTTGTTATGTCATATAATTAGGAGCTCTGGGAAAGAAATGGTATTGGAAGGCAATCTTGAATATTGAAGGAGAATCTTGAAGATAAGTCTTCAATTAGAAGAGAAATGGTGGGGCAGGAATGCTCATGATTAGGGAAGGATGCAAATCAGCAGGGTTAAGGGACACTCGGTTTTTTTGTTTAGATAATGGATGGTTGGAGATGAGTGACATGAAGGTAGGCTCAGATCACCGATTATGAAATAGCATGCTGAAGAAGTCACTATAGATTTCTTCTAATCAGATAATCCTTTGGCTCCACTGGAGCTTTCAATACATGGCCAGTGACAAGCATGCAACAAACAGAATATAATGTGTTCTCAGATTATAAATGGTGCTAAGAAGGAAATCTGAACAATCATCATCTCAGAGACCAGGAAGAACATCACTGCATAGAAAAAAGTGAAGAAAATATATATTTGTGATTTGACAAGTAGAATACAGGAAAATAACACCAAGAGGTAAATTGGGATGCTACAGTTGGTAATACTACATTCTGATTTTTTCAATTTTTTTGTAATTAATAGAAGGGTTACATTATATTCACCAGATAGAAGTGCATTACTTCAAAAATATTGATACCCTTTCTCATGTCTTGGTACCCATTTCCCATCCCCCACCCCATCCCTCATCGTTTTCCCTTTTTCCCTAGACAATTTCAAATAACCAAATACAGATATATCCAATATATCATATAACAAAGTGAGATACTGTAACAATATGAGATAACCAAGGGACAGCAAAAGAAATGAGAGATAACATAGTACATTAAGACAACAATCACTCATTATATGGTTTTTGTTTCTATATCCTGGTGGTCCTTTCATTTAGCGTCATACTGTATGGCCTTATGAATCTAGGTCTTGCTCTATTGTAAATCTCAGCTAGGAGAGCCCAAGGTTTCTACTGATTATGACAAATGAGGGAAACCATTGAGCCTATGTTCCTTTGAGTCTGGCTTACTTCACTTAGTATGATTTTTTCTAAGTCTTTCCATTTCCTAACAAATGGAGCGATGCCATTTTTTCTGACAGCAGCATAGAATTCCATTGTGTACAAATACCACATCTTGTTGATCCACTAATCAACTGAGGGACATCTGGGTTGGGTCCATATCTTTGCTATGGTAAATAGTGCTGCAGTGAACATTGCTGTGCTAGTGGATTTAGTATGTTCTTGTTTCTGGACCATTGGGTAAATGCCTAGGAGTGGAATTGCTCGGTCACAGAGGAGCTCTATGTGTAGTCTTTTGAGGAAGTGCCATACTGCTTTCCATAGTGGTTGAACGAGTTTGCACTCCCACCAACAGTGTAGTAGTGATCCCTCCTGGCCATATTCCCTCCAGCATCTGTTGTTATTAGTTTTCTTGATCCTGGCCATTCTAACTGGAGTGAGGAGGAATCTTAGAGTTGTTTTGATTTGCATTTCTTTAATGACCAGAGATGTTGAACATTTCTTCATGTGTCTATAGGCCATTTTTATTTCTTCTTCAGAGAAGACTCTCTTTTGTCCCATCTTTTAACGGGATAGTTGTTAATTTGGAGATTAGTTTTGGAGTGATATATTTTAGATATGAGGCCTTTGCCTGTTGTATGGTTAGTGAAGATCTTCTCCCACTCTGTAGGCTTTCTAATTAATTTACTAGCTATGTCCTTTGCCATGCAGAAGCTCTGCAGTTTAATGCAGTCCCACTTATCCAGACTTTCTCTAATTTGTTGTGATTCTTGGTCCTTATTAAGAAAGTTTCGACCTGTGCCAAGGAGGCCTAGTGTATCTCCTAGTCCTTCTTGTAAAGTTTTCAGTGTGTTGGCTTTTACCTCGAGGTATTTGATTCATTTGTAGTTAATTCTAGTGCAGGTTGACAAAGAAGGATCCAACTTTAGTTTTCTGCATGTGCTTAACTAGTTCTGCCAGCACCACTTGTTGAAGAGACTGTCTTTCTTCCATTCTATTTTTTTTGGCTCCCTTATCAAAGATTAGGTGGCCATAGGTCTGTGGTTTAATATCTGGGTCCTCAGTTCTATTCCATTGGTCTTCAGGCCTGTTCTTGTGCCAGTACCAAGCTGTTTTGATAATTATAGCTCTGTAATAGAGTCTAAAGTTTGATATTGAAATTCCTCCAGCACTGTTCTTTCTGCTAAGAAGTGTTTTTGCTATACAGGGTCTTTTATTATTCCATATGAAATTTTGGATTGCCTCTTCTATTTCTTTAAAGAATGTCATTGTTATATTGATGGGTATTGCGTTGAATTTGTAGATAGTCCTTGGCAAGATTGTCATTTTCACGATGTTGATTCCTCCAATCCAGGAGCATGGGAAGATTTTCCATTTCCTCAGTTCTGCTTTAATTTCCTTTTTCAGGGTTTTAAAATTTTCATCAAAAAGTCCTTTACATTCTTAGTTAAGATAATTCCTAGGTACTTTATTTTCTTTGAGTCTATTGCAAAACGAGTTGCTTTCCTGATTGTTGCCTCATTCCTCTCACTGTTGGCATAGAGGAAGGCAGTTGATTTTTGAGGGTTAATTTTATACCCTGCTACCTTGCCAAAATTTTGAATCAGCTCAAGGAGCCTGGGAGTGGAGTCTCTAGGATTCTTTAAATACAGAATCATGTCATCTGCAAAGAGGAAAAGTTTTACTTCCTCCTTCCCTATTTGGATCCCCTTTATGCTTGCTTCTTGCCTTATTGCTCTGGCTAGGAATTCTAACAGTATGTTAAAGAGGAGTGGAAAGAGTGGGCATCCTTGTCCTCGTTCCTGATTTTAGAGGGAATGGCTTTAGCTTTTCACTATTAAGTATAATGCTAGCTGTGGGTTTGTCATACACAGCCTCTATTATACTGAGGAATGTTCCGTGGATTCCTAGTTTCTACAGAGCTTTTAACATAAAGGAGTGTTGGATCTTGTCAAATGCATCTATTGAGAGAATCATGTGATTTTTGTCCTTGCTCTTGTTGATGTGTTGAATTATATTAATTGATTTGCTTATGCTGAACCAGCTTTGCCTCTCTGTGATGAATCCTGTTTGATTATACTGTATAATTTTTTGATGAGTTGTTGTAGACGGTTGGCCAGTATTTTGTTGAGAAGTTTACATTCTACAAAATCATGAGAAAGGAATGAAAACAACGAGCCAACTTTTTTGTTTACCAACTGGATAGAGGTGTTTCCTTACTCATTTAAATTACTGACAGCACATTATTTTCTTTCTGGAGAAATAGCTTCATATCGAGGGATTGATTCCTTGAGTATTTTTACTCTCTCTGACTCTCCTGGTAGTTGCACCTTTTTGAAAAAAGAAAATTTGTCTTGTACATTCAGATCCTCTTCAGTGACAGACAATGGGAATCAGCAGCTAAGCACAGATTGGGGATCTCCAGGTTTAGTTAGTGAGAGGCAGCATCAGAGGGACTTTATGGAATTCTGGCTATAATTGGGTAATGTGAGACTCTGTTGGGGAAGGGATTTAGAGCAGCCAGACTGAAGCTGAGTGAAGGAAATAGTGTGATTACCATGTTGCCATTGTTTGAGTCTGAACTACCTTTTTCCTACCTTTTCAAATTTCTGTCTTGCATACTCTTATGAAGTTAGTATCTTCCCTCATATATAAACATACAAATTTTGTAAATATACTAGAAAAAAATGTTCTGTAAATTTCCCAAACTACACTGTTCCATGCTGAGTATTTTCAACAAACATTGGAATGTCTTATTAATTCACTTTTTTATGTTTTGCTAAGCATATAGGAGGCTTATTTGGAATTTAGGAAATTTTAAAAAGAATTAATATATACTAAAATATAGCTTGTAATAATTTTAATATACTTTACAGTAATTTTTTGCTTAAGGAATTTAAAAAAATAATATGCTGTCTTATTTAAAATTTCAAAAAATATGTTTATTCTGTACTTCAGGCTTGCATTTTTTTCTTGATTTCCACCCTCTAGTTTGGACCTAACAACATTTGAAAAGTCACATTTCATAATATCAAATGCTCATTATTATGTCTTTGAAGATGCTTTAGAAGTTTGTATTTTCAATGCCTAACTTCTGATCATTCCATGTGCTTATTTGACCATGTATCTTTCAGTGAACATCTAATTTCTAAAAACATTTGATTTGACTGATAAGTATCGAATGTGTTCTATTTCTTTTCCTTTAATAATATTCCTTTCCATATCTGACCCATGACTCCATTGAGAAATCCACATAGTAAAAATATCCTTTTATCTTTATTTTGGGTCAGTTGAATTTTTATACAGAGTAGAAAAAGACATAGACAGTAATGTTCTCTACCTTTATGGAATATTTATGATAAGCATAGATGTGAAGATAATTTAAATATCTAAAGATTCCTTCCAGTATCACATTTTAGGGCTGTGCTCTAGGAACAAATCCTTTGAAATTTAAATTTGGAGTTAGCATGCTTTTTCCATAATATTTATGTCTGAAGCACAATCAGAAGCTGTCGATACAATCCTAAGCCATGTCTAGTTTGGTCAGTTGAAAGAGAGACAAAACAAAGGGCTTAAAAAATTAGAGACATTGTAAAAAAAAACTGCAAAAACCTAAAATGCTGTCTTTATTGAATTCTATGAAATGTTCTACCTTTCCCCTGTTCAACCTGGTATAACATGATTTGTCAGTTTTAGAAGGAATCCCTTTACTAGTCATATACTTCCCCAGACTTTTTAGAGCTTGAAACTACAGCTGTTCACTGTAGTGACTTCTCCTGGGTGAGCATTTTCCTGATTTGTTCTTTCTTAATTCTCTATTCCTCTGGGTTTCTGCTACCTTTCCGTGAAGTTGTATACTGCTTTTCCACATCTCTGCATTCTGAATGAACTAAGCAGAACGTTCTGTTTGGCTGCTTGCATTTGTACTGTTTCTGGATTTTATTTCTATCAAGATGTTTGAAATAGAAATTTCTTCTATTTGTGTTCAGATAAAGTTACATTTTATTTCTCTTGTTGCCAGGATCTGATAATCAGCAGTAAGCATAATCAAATGTTTTAATTTTATTTATTAGCAAAATGAGAGTGTGTCTGGTTGCCATATTATTCCTTGGGCTTATGTATATGGCAAGAATTTAAGTATGTTATGGATTTGCAATGATAACATTAGCCTCAAGGGCAATGTTGGAAGTGTGCATCCCCCAATCAATGTCCATTGAGGAGGGTCCTGGAACCACGCTAGACACCCAAATCCTCAGATGACTGAGACCCTTATAGAACTTGGCATGGAATGTACATAAAACCAACTCCAGATAACTTTAATACCTAACAAAGGTTAATGCTATACAGATACTCATTATATTGTTTTGTTTAGAAAAAGTGGAAAAGCTCAGTGTAAGCATAATATTTTTCTGAATAGTTCTGCTGTACATTTTTGGAACTTAAGGTTATAGAAAATTAGCATTAATGGGCATTCAAATATTTTTCAGTACATGGACCAATACATCATTATAAAGGACAAAGAATTGTTACTTGATACACACTGTTAATATATTTAATTTTGATTAGTAAGTTACCTTTTTTCTTTCTTCCATTCTCCTCCTATCACTTTTTCTTCTTTCTTTCACTCTTTTTCCATCCTTCCATCCTTCTTTCTTTCTTTCTTGTGCAAATAAGGAGGCTCATATTCAGTGCCTTAACTCTTGCTTGATCAAGGCTGGCACACTGCCACTTAAGCCATACATCCACTTCTGGCTTTGGGCTGGTTAGTGGGACATAAGAGGCTCACAGTCTTTACTGTCTAGGCTGTCTATGAACCACAGTCCTCAGACCTTACTCTCCTGACTAGCTAAAATTACTGGTTAAATCATCAGTGCCTGGCAAGAAATTATTTTCTTGATGTTATTTGTCTTTGTTTACATTATACCAATAAATACCTCCATTTTTCATCATAGATTGAATTTATAAACATAGAGCCTCAGAGGGATTTTCTTTTAATCCAAGAATACCCAGGGTAAAATACAGTTGAGTTAAACAAACTTAAAGTACTAAACAAGAAATATATTATTCCAGAGAACAATCCATCTCTGTCTTTTGGTAAATAGTTATTGCTGCTCTTTAAAGGTCACATTCAGAAACACCCAAAGCAGGTGTGCAGAAATAATTGTCAATCCTTCCATAACAGCTTGAGTACCACATTGCTTCTAAGCAGCTGTAATTTTCTTCTCATGGTTCAACCATTTTCTGGATGTAATTTTGCAATTAAAAATATTTTAGCATGCATTCTACCAGTTGAACCATTTACATATATGTAAGTATCTAAATGATAAAGTGCATACGTAAAAACATATAGGGTCATATGCATACATACACAAACATAGTGAAGTACAGGATATATAGTGAAGGCTTGCAATGGTGTAACTCTGAAAAACAAATTTACATTTCAAGAAAATGAATGTCAGGAAGCTGGAACTTGTGTTGTTAGGAGAAACAAGAAAAAGTCAGGGACAGTAGACCAACAGAGAGAGGAAAAGTAGGTGAATGGATTCATAATATTAAATGTGCATATGTAAAAATGGAATGAGGTAAATTGAGTGGATGGATAGTTTCAGAGAAATAGGAAACATTAAGATTCACTGTGCTCATAAACTGACAAGTTGAACTGAAACCCCTTTGTACAAATAATTAAAGATAATAAAGCAAGCAAGCAAGCAAATAGTGTTAAATAAATATATTCCAAAAACTTGAGACTCTGTAATTCCCTCAACTAATAGATTTTACATTTTGCTGAGTTTTAATCGGTTCATGTTAGGAGGAGATGAGTAGAGCAAGCTGGTAATGGTTCTGTGGAAATGTCCTCTAGAAAACTGAGAAAGCAGGAGATGATTTCTACCTAAGACCAATCACATTGAAGAAGGCAGACAAAGACTTCCTGATCTTATTATTATTTTGTCGATGGCTGGGCTTGAACTCTAGGCCTGGCACTGTCCCCAAGCTCTTCAGCTCAAGGCTACTGCCCTACCCCTGGAGCTGCAGCACCACTTCTGGTTTTTTGGTGGTTAATTGGACACAAGAGACTCACAGACTTCAATACTTTAGTGCTGGGGTGGGCTTTTAACTGTGATCCTCAGATCTCAGTCTCCTGAGTAGCTATGGTTACAGGCATGAGCCACTTTGCCCCTCTTATTATTTTAAATAAATTAGGATACTGGATTTTTTCCCCCTCCACCATGGCAATGATTTCTCATGTTCTTAAATCCAATGGAACTAGAACAAACCACAAAATACATCTAATCCAAATGAATTTCAAGAATATATTTAAGTGAACAACTGTTAAATGCAAAAACTGAGTCTACGAAAGACTAAATATAGGACTCCCCTATGACCCAGTAATTCCACTACGTGGCATTTACCCAATCTACCAGAAACAAGGACCGACTAAATCCACTAGAACAACGATGTTCATTGCAGCACTATTTACCATAGCAAAGATATGGAACCAACCCAGATGTCCCTCAGTTGATGAGTGGATCAACAAGATGTGGTATTTATACACAATGGAATTCTATGCTGCTGTCAGAAAGAATGACATCGCCTCATTTGTAAGGAAATGGGATGAGTTAGAAAAAGTCATATTAAGTGAAGTAAGCCAGACTCAAAGGAACATAGGCTCAATGGTTTCCCTCTCCTAGCAGAAAAAAACCTGGATACAAAAGGCCATATAGTATGAAGTTAAATGAAAGGACCTCCAGGATATAGAAACAAAAGCCATATAATGATTGTTGTTCTTAATGTACTATGTTATCTGTCATCTCTTTTGCTGTCCCTTGGTTATCTCATATTATTATAATATTTCACCTTGTTATCTGATATATTTTATATATGCTTAATTGGTTATTTGAAATAGGAGAGGGAAGGGGGGAAATCAAGAAGAGAGGGGGGAAGGAAATGGGGACCATGACATGAGAAAGGGTATCAATATTTGTGAAGTAATGTACCTTCTATTTGGTGAATATAATGTAACCCTTCTACTAATTACAATAAAACATATGAAAAAACTGAGGCTAAACTTGGACTATTCATTTTTGTGAAGTTTAATGTTACAATTGTGATCTGGGCATTGGTGACTTACATCTGTAGTAATAACTATGTAGGAGGATAAAGCTTCAAAGCCAATCAGAGCAGAAAAATCTAAGAGGCTTTTATCTCCAATCGGAGAACAAAAGCAGAAAGTAAAAGTATGGTTTCAGCCTTGATCAAGGAAGTCAACTGATAGCAAGAGATCCTGAGTTCAAACCAGCACTAATACCAGCATTAAATAATAAGCAAGAAAAGATAAATTCAAGAAACAAATAGTTCCTATGATTCAGAAAGTTGTTCAATAGACCACGCAAGTGGGATAATTAATTAAAAAGAGAGTTTCCTGAAGTGGAAATAAGAGTAGTCAATAGAGCCAGGCCCAGTGGCTCAAGCCTATAATTCTAGCTACTCAGAAGCTGAGATCTGAAGATTGCAGTTAAAAGACAGCCCTGGCACTAAAGCACTTGAAACATTTATCTCCAATTAACCACTAGAAAAAGGAAGTGGCACTATTGCTCAAGGGGCGGGGCAGTAGCCTTGACCTGAAGAGCTCAGGAACAGCACCCAGGCCCAGAGTTCAAGCCCCATGACCACCAAAAAAAAAAAAATAAAGAAGAAATAGGAAGAAATATCAACATCTCTAGTCCTAAAAGAAATGCAAATCAAAACTACATTGAAATTCCATCTCTACATTGATAATCCAATATCAAGAAAACAACACCAGATTCTGGTTGAATGTGGCCAAAAGAGAACACTACTATGCAGTTGTTAGGAATGGAAACTAGTTCACAGCTCTGGAAAGCAGTAGGGAAGTTCCTTAAAAGATGAAACACAGAGCTCCCCTATGACCTAGCAATTTCACTCCTGGGCATTTACCCAAACAATCACAAAAGAGGACACAGTATCAGCACAGCTAATTTCACTGCAGCATTATTTACCAAGCTAAGATATGGAACCAACCCAGATGCCCTTCAGTTGATGAATGAATCCAGAAAATGTGGTGTATATACACAGGGGAATGCTAAGCTTCCATCATTATTTCTTTATTATCTCATTTCTCCCCTTTGATTTATCCCATGTTGTCACTCTTTTTCATTTTAGTAGCCTGTGTGTTAGATATAGATTTATGTGATTGGGGAAGGAAATGGGAACAACAAAATGGTGAGACAAAGAGAAAAGTGTGAATGTATTAGTGATACTCACAATATACTATGTTGAAAATGTACTGTACAACTTGGGGGGAAGGGATATTGGGAAACAGCAAGGGAGGAGGTAACAATGTTCAATAAAAAAATGCACTCATTACCTTACTTATTTAATTGTAATCGCTCTGAAATAATCCTTCCAATAAAACAAAATTAAAATTTTAAATATCATGAAATAACAACCAAATTATTACCAGATTAATGTATACGTAGTTGTCACCAGATCATGAGTAAGGAAGATATAAAAATTTAAAAAGTGTTTTTTACTGTGAATTAGAAAAATTAAGTCTTGGTCTATGAGCATTTTGCACATAGGTTAAAATATCCAGTTGAAAAATAAGCATGGAGGGAAACCATTGAGCCTAAGTTCAACCTTGGGCTCTCCTAGCAGAGATTTGCAATAGAGCAAACCTTGATACATAAGGCCATACAGTATGACGCTAAATGAAGGACCTCTAGGATATAGAAACAGAAGCCATATAATGAATGATTGTTGTTCTTAAGGTACTATGTTATCTCTCATCTCTTTTTCTGTCCCTTGGTTATCTCATATTGTTACAGTATCTCACTTTGTTACCTGATATATCGGATATATTTGCATTTGATTATTTGAAATTGGATAGGGAAGGGGGGAAAACAAGATGGGGGAGGGGATGGGAGGAGGGAAATGGGGACCAAGACATGTGAAAGGGTAACAATGTATGTGAATTAATGCACAGTCTATCTGACAAATACCATGTAACCCTTCTATTAATTATAATAAAAAATATATGAAAAAAGAAAAATAAGTATGGAAATAGAGATTGGATACTTAAATATTGAAAATTTGACTCAGAGTTTGTGATGATAGAATATCTTTCCATTGTCCATTAGCATACTTAGAAATTAAAAAGGAAATCTTTATGATTCAGAACATAGAACATTGTCAACAGTATAAGAATGAATTCATAAGATACAGTGAAAACAATAGAGGCACAGTTAGTAAAGTCAATGGGCAAGAAACCATTCTCATGATTAGTCTGAAGTTATCACTGCAATTTCTGGTTCTCTTTTTCTGGAGTGAGTGTCATTTTCAGTGATATTTGCTACTACCACTCCATGTGGTTCACCACTCAATAGATCTATGACACAGATTTACTGCTCATGTTGGACACACAATGTACTTTATGACTGGAATTGTATTGAAAAATCATTTCCAAATGCCATTCATTACTTTTGCTTCTCTGATAAAATGATGACATTGAACAGTAAAAGAGGAAAAAATATTGATTTAGAAGTCTTTACTTATAAGCCAATAACATCATATTTGAAAAGATATGTTAGAATAAAATGCAAATGTGATTTATTCTTCCTGGTGGAGAAGTTGTTGATTAATTTTAAATTCGGCATCAATATTAGTATATAGTGAGCACTCAGTAAGTAATCATTGAACCTAGAATGAGTTTGGGCTCAGTTTTTAATTGATCCTTGAAACAAGTTGGTACAAACAACTTGTATGTCAACTTGATGCATATTTGTGTATCATTTTAATAGGCAGTATATATAGATATTTATTTCTATAAGCATATACTTTTACACAATTTACATGTGCTCACTATTGACAGCATTTATTGTCATAGGATAATGGGTTAGGAAGGGAAGAAGAGAACATGTAAAATCAAGTAACTTTTGACACACTAGCGCTTAATGTTTTTTTTCATATATTTTTTTATTGTATTAATAGAAGGGTTACATGATATTTGCCAGATAGAAGGTGCATTAATTCCCATACATTGATACTCTTTCTCATGTCTTGGTCCCCATTTCCCTCCCCCACCTCCACCCCTCATCTTGTTTTCCCCCATTCCCTATCCAATTTCAAATAACCAAATACAAATATATCTGATACATCAGGTAACAAAGTGAGATACTGTAACAATATGAGATAACCAAGGGACAGCAAAAGAGATGACAGATAACATAGTACCTTAAGAACAACAATCATTCATTATATGGTTTATGTTTCTATATCCTTTCATTTAGCATCCTACTATATGGCCTTTTGTATCAAGGTTTTGCTCTATTGCAAATCTCTGCTAGAAGAGCCCGTTTCTACTGATTATGACAAATGAGGGAAACCATTGAGTCTATATTCCTTTGAGTCTGGCTTACTTCACTTAATAGGATTTTCCATTTCCTTACAAATGGGGCGATGTCATTCTTTCTGACAGCAGCATAGAATTCCATTGTGTACAAATACCACATCTTGTTGATCCACTCATCAACTGAGGGACATCTAGGTTGGTTCCATATCTTTGCTATGGTAAATAGTGCTGCAGTGAACATTGTTGTGCTGGTGGATTTACTATGTCTTTGTTTTTGGATGATTGGGTAAATGCCAAGTAGTGGAATTTCTGGGTCATAGGGGAACTCTATGTTTAGTCTTTTGAGGAACTGCCATACTGCTTTCCATAGTGGTTGAACGAGTTTGCACTCCCACCAACAGTGTAGTAGTGATCCCTCCTGGCCACATCCCCTCCAGCATCTGTTGTTACTAGTTTTCTTGATCCTGGCCATTCTAACTGGAGTGAGGTAGAATCCTAGAATTGTTTTGATTTGCATTTCTTTTATGACCAGAGATGTTGAGCATTTCTTCATGTGTCTATAGGCCATTTTTGTTTCTTCTTCAGAGAAGACTCTTTAAGTCTTTGTCCCATCTTTTAGTGGGATGGTTATTACTTTGGAGATTAGCTTTGGAGTGATTCAATTTTTTGAGCTGTTGATATATTTTAGATATGAGGCCTTTATCCGCTGTATGGTTGGTGAAGATCTTCTCCGACTCTGTAGGCTTCCTAAGTAATTTACTAGCTATGTCCTTTGCCATACAAAAGCTCTGCAGTTTAATGCAGTCCCACTTATCCAGCCTTTCTCTGATTTGTTGTGATTCTTGGTCCTTATTAAGAAAGTTTTGACATACTGAGCTCCTGCCAAGATTCATGTACTGGCAGTGCAGGAGACAGTCCTGTAACAGAAATTGATCCTAAGTAAGCTTTAGGACCACAGAGAACTCAGGCCGAGAGGAAAAAAAAGGAAAAAAAGGAAGAATACCAGCGCAAAGAGAGCGTGGAGCTCTGCCGCGAAGCAGCCAGGAGACAAAGGCTCTTGTGAATCAGAGCAGAGAAAGCGCTCCACAGCTGCGCAGACCCAGAGCCACCCAGAGCTGTGCGAGCCCAGAGCCGACACCTGTCCATGCACGGACCTGCCAGCTTCACAGAACCGGATAATCCAGCAATTTGTGAGTAGCTCAGAGAAGTTTCCACTTCTGCTCCGGGAACGGCATTGGGAGGGAGCCCCTCCCCCACCAGTTGAGAGCAGAGCCATCTTGACTGCTGGCAAGGACCCAGGCCAAAGAAATTGGAGCCCCAGAGGTGTTGCTGACAGCACCACCTAACTGGCAAAGGAGATCCCATAGCCAGAAATCCAGTCCCAGCGCTGCTGAAGTCCATCCCCCTGTGCCGCCCCGCAGACCTGGTAAACAAAGCCACCAGGGGATCTTTCAGCTTTGTTTTACCAAACAAGCAATCTGATCCGAAAAACCGCAAAGCCAAATCACAAGAGAAAAAGACATTGTGAAGTGTTTTTTTTTTTTTTTTTCTATTTTATATCAGGAGTTTGCACTTGACATTTTCTTAACAGGAAAGCATCACTGCTAAGAGCATTTTCTTTTTAACAGTATATAATCTCCAAAAGACACATTTTCATATACCAATAGATTAAGATACTAATTTCATATACTTTCAAAAACTGATCTTCAAAGAATCAAACAAGAAAGTATGATTTTGAGCTTCAAATGTTGCTGAGGGAAAAAAATAGTAAGTGGAAGCAATGCAAAAAAGCAACATATATTTTAATTCCAAAGTGAGACAAAATTTTATGAGATATATTCTTCAAATTTAATGCATAGTAGCACTTAGAAGAGACTGTCAGATGAGGGGGGGGAGAGAGAGACACTGTGGAACTATAGTTTTTTTCATCATTCTTTTATCCCTTAGCTAAAATGAATTTTAATTTCTTATCTTAAGGATTTTGCTTCAATCTTTGCCAACACAACCGTTGGAGACACTCTGAATTTAGAACATGTAGTAAGAGCTAAGGAGCTCAGCTTCTATCTAGTAAAAGAGCAGCAGCCAGGTAAAAATCTTTCTGTACCGAGGCCCTGGCCTGTGACATTGTAATAATCACTTTACTTCTCTGAGTCACATTAATTACTCCAAACGTGGACCAAATGATACTATGACATAGAATTATTCTAAAAGTTATCCATATATATGTTTTAAGTTAATACTAAATAGTTAAAATAATAACAATTATAAACAATTTCAAAAATAATAAAATACTGCTGCTGATATGCTGATTACCACCTGAAAAAACTAAAATCCTAAATGTTGAAATTTGAAGGTCCTATATGAACTCTTTTCTATGTCCACACCTAAAAATCTCTAAGAATCAGAAAATATCTGCATTAGCATAAGCAAAACATAACCACAATGCAGCAGCTGAAGGACCACTTAGCAAAAAGAAGGTTTTCTTTTATGACAAGCCCTCTTTTTAAATTCGTGTGTTCTTCTATTTTCATGTTAACAATACAAAGATTAGCAGCTTATGGTCAATACCTGTAAACTGCTCTTGTGGGCCAGAGATGTAATTTGGTATCATAATTACTTAAATTCAAGTATTGGTTTTAGTCTTCAATTTTATGCATTTACTTTAGTTTTTTATTTTTATTAAATAATTTATTAACATTGCTTTTTACATCATATTTCAAATGACATATTTAATAAACAAGTATCCAAGAAGGAAATCTCTATATACAATCACTGACACTTAGATTTTAGAACACAATTGAAATTAGGCTGAGAGTTTTTATGACATAGATACATGTTAATCTCTGTATTAAAACATTATGTCTATACAGTATCAAATTTTTATGTCTATGTAGTTGTGTTTATATTTCCAATAGCATGTCCATAACATTGGGTATATGAATAATGAATCCTCGCTCTGGTACTGTTTGGATCTAATAGCCACATATAAAGGATACCATGTGCCTTTTTTTCATTTTATTTTTTATTATCAAGGTAATGTATAGAGGGGTTACAGTTACATGCACCAAATAGTGGGTACATTACTTCTCACACATTGATATCCCTTCTTATGTTTTTGTCCCCATTTCCCTCCCACCACCCCCTCCAAATCATCATTTTCCCCCTTTCCCTTTCCTAGTTCAAATAAACAAATAAATGTATATACAATATACCAGGTAACAAAGTCAGATACAGTAACAATATGAAATTTACAAAAGGGTAACACAGGAGAAGAGAAATAACATAGCACATTAGGGCCCTTCTATTAATTACAATAAAAATATGAAGAAAGAAAATAATAATAATGAAAATAATACTTGGTTGTAAAAAGGGGACTATGTTTTGTTCCTTTGATCTTGACTTGTCTCACTCAAAATGATTTGCTGAAAATGCCATTATTTTATCTTGTCTGTTGGCTATGTAGAATTCTATTGTATATGTATACCACATTTTTGTATCTATTCATTGCAGTAGGGCATCTAGATTGTTTCCAACATATGGCTATAGTGAATAGTGCAGAGTTGAACATAGATGAGCAGGTGCTCTTATCATATCCTGGGTTATGATTCTCAGTGTAGATGCCCATGAATGGTATGGCGGGATTGTAGGGAAAGTCAATTTTTAGTTCTTTAAGAAACCTCCACACTGCTTTCCAGAGTGGCTGAACTAGTTTACATTCCCACCAGCAGTGCAGTAGGGTTCCTTTTTCGCCACAACCCCATCGGCATCTGTCATTGTCTGATTTCAAAATCTTGGCCATTCTTTTTGGATTAAGGTGGTATCTTAGGGTTTTTATTTGCATTTCCTTTATGACCATGTATAATGAGCATTTTCTCATATGCTTCTCTGCCAGTTTGCTAAGTCTCTTTTGATAAGTCTCTCTTTAGTTCCCTTGCCCATTTAGAGATTGGCTTGTTGGGTTTGGGGGAATTAGTTTCTTGAGTTCCCTGTAGATACTGGATATTAAGCATTTGTCTGACGTATTATTGGTAAATATATTTTCCCAGTTAGTTGGCTGCCTTTCTACTGCTTTTATCTGTGCAGAATTTTTTTTATTTTTAGGTAGTCCCATTTATCAAGTCTCTCTCCAATCTGTTGTGACCCTGGGATTCTGTTCAGGAATTTTTTGCTGGTGCCTATGAGTTCCAGTGTCTCTCCAACTCAATTGGTAGCAGTTTCAAGGTTTCCAGTCTGAAATTGAGGTCTTTGATCCATTTTGAGTTAATGCTTGTGCATGGAAAAAGGTTATGGTCAATTTTTATTTTTCTACATGTATCTGCCCAGTTTTTCCAGCACTAATAATTGAATAGGCTGTGTTTGTTCCACTGTATGTCTTTGGCTCCTTTGTCAAATACAAGTTGACTATAGGTAAGTGGTTCTATTTCTGGATCTTCTATTCTGTTCCATTGATCTTCTGGTCCATTTTTGTGCCAGTATCATGCAAAAGGAGTTGTTTTCCTGACTGTTGCCTTGTTCCTCTCATTGTTGGTGTATAGGAAGGCAGTTTGTTTTTGAGGGTTAATTTTATACCCTGCTACCTTGCCAAAATTTTGAATCAGCTCAAGCAGCTTGGGAGTGGAGTGTACAGGCTTCTGTAAATACAGAATCATGTCATCTGCAAAGAGGAAAAGTTTTCCTTCCTCTTTCCCTATTCAGATCCCCTTTATGCTTGCTTCTTGCCTTATTGCTCTGGCTAGGAATTTTAATACTATGTTAAAGAGGAGTGGAGAGAGTGGGAATCCTTGTCTCATTCCTGGTTTTAGAGGAAATGGCTTTAGTTTTTCGCTATTAAGTATAATGGAGCTGTGGGTTTGTCATACACAGCCTTTATTATACTGAGGAATGTTCCATGGATTTCTAGTTTCTCCAGAGCTTTTAGCATAAAGGGGTGTTGGATCTTGTCAAATGCTTTTTCTGTGTCTATTGAGACAATCATGTGATTCTTGTCCTTGCTCCTATTGATGTGTTGAATTATATTAACTGACTTGCGTATGTTGAACCACCCTTGCCTCCCTGTGATGAATCCTTTTCGGGGAGTTCCTGAAGACAGTTGGGCAGTATTTTGTTGAGAAGTTTTTCATCAATAATCATCAAAGAAATGGGTCTAGATTTCTCTTTCTTTGATGAAACTCTGTCTGGTTTTGGGGTGAGGATTAGAGTGGCTTCGTAGAATGAGTTTGGCAAAGAGCCTTCGTTTTCAATTTTGTTGAAGAGCTTGAGGAGTATTGGTGTGAGCTTTGCTTTGAAGACCTTACAGAATTCAGCTGTGAATCCATCTGGCCCTAGGCTTTTCTTGGATGGGAGATCTCTTATTGCCATTTCGATTTCAGTGCTTGAAATAGGTCTGTTTAGTTGGATTTGGTCTTCTTGAAAAACCAACTTTTTGATTTATTAATTTTATGTATAGTAGTTCTTATTTCAATCTCTGATTTTTATTTTTGTTATTTTTCTCCTTCTAGTTGTTTTAGAATTGACTTTTTCTTGTTCCTCTATTTGCTTCAATTTCTTCTTTAGGTTTTTTACATGCTCTTCTTCTGTCTTTTCAATATGGGCTCCTGGTGTGATAAATTTGCCCCTTAAAACTGCCTTTGCTGTGTCCCACAAGTTCCTTTGTGATGTCTCTTGATTGTCATTACATTCAACGAAGTTTTGAATTTTTTCTCTGATCTGATCTGTAACCCAGGAGTTATTCAGAAGTGTGTTATTCAGTTTCCAAGTGTTTGAATGTTTTTTGACTTTTACTGCATTGTTCAGAACTAGTCTGATGCCACTGTGATCAGATAGAATGCATGGGATTATATCAGTCCTCTTGTATCTCCTTAAGTTTTCTGTATGAACTATTATATGATCTATTTTGGAGTATGTTCTGTATGCTGCTGAGAAAAAATGTATAAAGTTTTGCTGTTGGGTGGAAGACTCTGTGTATATTCTGTTAAGCCCAGCTGGGCTTTGGAGGCATTTAAGTCTATGGTGTCTTTGCTAATCTTTTGTTGAGTTGACCTGCCATTTGGTGAGAGTGGCGATTGAATTCTGCCACTATGACTTGACTCTGTTTGGGTCTATCTTGTTTTGTAATTCTAAGAGAGTTTGCTTTACGCATTTAGGTGCTCCCGTGGTAGGATAGTAAATGTTTATAACTGTAATATTCTGGGTATGGATTGTATCCTTTACTAATATGTAGTGGTCACCTTTATCTTTATGTACTGATTTTACTGAGAAGCTAACTTTGTCAAAGATTAAGATTGCTACTCCTGCTTTTTTTGCACAGTGCATTGGAGTGGAAAATTTGTTTCCATCCTTTCACTTGGAGTTTGTTTCTGTCTTTGGCAGTGAGGTTGGTATCTTGGAGGCAACATATGGATGGGTCTTCTTTTTTAATCCAATCTGCTGTTCTGTGTCTTTTGATTGGATTGTTCAGCCCGTTTACATTTATGGAAATTATGGAGAAGTGGTTTGTTCTTTATTATTATTAATTCTTTCTTCTGAGTTTCTTTCTCTCTTTTTTCCCCCTTTGTGTTTACTGATTTATTGGTAATTGCTTCTTAATGGGGATTCTTGCTGTTCTGCAATTTGTTCTTGATTATTTAATATTTTTTGTAATGCTGGTTTAGTGTGCATATATTCATATAGCTTCTCTTTGGAATGAAATATTCTTGTTTCTCCCTCAAATTCAAATGCTAGTTTCACTGGATATATCAGTCTGGGTTGGCAGTTGTTGGTCTTCAGGCATGAGTGATATTTTTCCAAGCTTTTCTTACATTTATGGTTTGTGTGGAGAGGTCTGCAGTTATTCTATTTTTTTTCCATTTTAGCATAGCTCTTTCTTTGTTTTTGCAGCATTTAAGATCAGCTCCTTAGTATTCAGGTCTAATGTTTTTACTGTGATGTGTCTAGATGAGTTCCTTCTAGGATCTTGCCAGCTTGGAGTTCTGAAGCCTTTGATAATGTGAGTATTTTCCCATTTGAGGTTGGAGAAGTTCTCTGCTATGATTTTGGTGAATAAGGGTTGCATTGCTTTATTTATAAACTCCGCCCCTTCATCAATCCCTATTATCGAAGATTATATATCTTGGCTGTATCTGCTAGGTCTTGGAGTTCTCTTTGATGAATTCTGACTGATTTCTCCAGACTGATAATTTTCTCCTCCAGCTCTTGTGTTTTATCTTTCATTGTTGATGTCCTATTCTCCATCTCAGTCAATCTCTTCCTTAATGCTTCCATTTTTATTTGCATTGTGGACACTGAGCTGATCATGTCTGTTCTGAGGACATTAATTTTTTCTTCTAGGGATGTATAATTTGTTTTCTATTTCTCTTTTGAATTCGAGGAGCTCCTTGATAATTTCCTGCTTTTGTTCCTGGAATTGTTTTGGAATTCTGCTTTAATCTCTTTAGTCATGTCCACAATCATCTCCTTAAATAGAGACATATTTCGTGTATCTTCAGGTGTCATTTCTAGGGATGGTGACGTCTCTCTCATCCCTTCACTCTTATTTCCTTTTGGGCTCTGTGTAGGACTTTGATTATTTATATATTTCATGATTTGCCTCTGTGATTTCCGCTGCATTTCAGTTGAAACTGTTGTTGTAGGTTCGCTCTGTAGGTAGGTGGCAGTCTTTACTTGGTTTGGGAATGATGGTTCTGGGAATCTGTGCAAACATGTGGTTCTCAGCAAAATTAGTTCCACCACTGACTAGGTCAGAGTTTGCAGCTTTTACAGGTGTTCAGCCTGTTCCCAGAGGCTGTGTGCCACTGCCTGGCTAGCTTTCAGCCCAACCAGTGGCCCCATAGTGAACAATAAGATGGAGTTGTGCACTTTGGTCTCAGATAGCCCTGTGGATGGCTAGTTTTCCTGCCCTGTTCCCAGGGGCGGGGCCCAGGCAACACATGGGCTCCAAGGGTGGGGCCACACCTTTCTGGTCCTCCTAGTTCGAACTCAGCCCCTGCTGCTCTGCCCTTCAGTTCCCTGCAGTGTTTCAGAGAAGTCCTTGGCTGCTTTGGATGAGAGTCTTTCTGTGATTTGGTGGGGGGGCCTTGATGTCATCTTGCTGGAGGCTTCCTGTAGGCAGGCGCCCCATTTAGGTTTGGGTCATTCAGATGCTGGCTCACAGACTTATGCACACCCCACCTGCTGTTGGAAGGCAGGGACTTAACGCCATCAGTCTCCAGTTTCAGTGGCCTGGGAGAGGAGGCTGTTGGGCAGGTGGGAGCAGGGACACCTCTGCCCCCTTTGGTGGGATGCTGGGTCTTAGCGCTCGCCTGTCTGTCAGTCTCCAGTCAATGGCCTGGGGGAGGGGACTATTGGGGGAAGGGACAGGATTCTGGATTCCTTGCTCTCCTTGCACTTGCCAGTCTTTCTTGGGCGGGGTGGAGGTATCTGGGTTAAGTTCTGTAGCTCACCACCAGCTCTGCTCTCCTAATGGGTTTGGGGGAACCCACTGGACTACTTACTGATTGGGTTTGGCTGTGAGCTGCTCCACGGTGTTCGAAGGTGGTTCGCCTCCCCTCTGATCTCCACCACCATCTGTGCTGCCCCTGCCCGGTCTGTGTGGGTTCCTGCATCTGGATTCTGCTGCTTGCTGGTGTTGCTGGAGTTTGAGGCTTCCCAGGCCCCATGCCCTCCGCTGTGGCTTTTGCGGCTTGGAGCCCTTGGCTAGGGGTGGGGGAGGAGTCTTGGTGTTTTGAATTCTTTGAGAAGGTTGGATATAAGCTTTATCTGGATTTCTTTTCTGGTTTGTGTACTTCTCTGTTGCTTCTTGAATTTGTAGTTGTGGGTTTCTTAAGATAGAGAGCTCATGGGATTCACTGATTCTCTCTATTTGTGGAAGAGAGTGGGGCTGGGTTCCTATTGTTCGGCACCATCTTGCTTCCTCCTACTTTAGGTTTTATGACAAATGATCCACCTTCTTCTCTTTCCTCTCTATTTGAATCTTCATGGCTTTGAGACTATTATAAGTATTAAAACATTTAAGTTCCTTAAGACAGAGCTTTCAGTAATAAACATCTGATGAAACCTTAAGGTGATCAGGTACAGATGTCCTATGCCTGTAATCCTAACTTCTCAGAAGGCTGAAATTTGAGGATCATGGATCAAAATCAGCCTGGGTAGGAAAGTCTACTAAATTTTCATCTCCAATTACCCATCAAAAAGATGGAAATGGAGCTGTGTTTCAAGTGGAAGAGTGATAGCCTTGAGTAAAACACCTCAGAGACAACACCTAGACTCTGAATTCAAGCTCTAGGACCAACACAAAAAAGCAGGGGCATGGAGATTTTACATAATTCATTAAACTACAGAACCAAGGATATTAACTTAATTCTCCTAGTAATGTAATTAAAAGGCATATAAACAATTTCACTAGTCTTAAGTGTAATCTAAATAATGTAAAATGGATGCCATATACATAGTGGAAGCTATACAGTGACCGAGTCACAAAAATAATCTATCAGAAGCAACAACAATGTCAACAAAAGAAAACAAACAAACAAAAAAACATGTTGCTTCTCTTCCAAAATCTCTTTCCTCTGAAATTACTAGTTTTTCTCACCTAGCTTGAAATTCTGTTGGGTGAAATGTATCTGATTCTTCAGAGTTCAGAGTCACTTTTTCAATATTTTAAGGTATATTTTTAATCATTTGCCTCCCAAATGCACACCAGAAAAAACCTCATCTTTCTATTATTAACTTTTGACCCTACTTGGTGGTTCTACTAAGGCTGGTAGGTTACTTCTCAAAAAGTCAAGGTTCTTGTGGCTCTTTCTTAATCGTGGATCTGAGCCACCTAATAGGAGAAATCCTTTTTATCTATTAGCAGAAAACAAAGTAAGGCTCAGAATGATTTGCACAGGATTATAAAATCAATGAAGTAGCAGTGTACACATGTGTCCCAGTTACTCCCTCATTCTCTCCCATTTCCTTCCTCTTGTCTCTACCCAGAAGTTACATAGTTTACTTTTATCAACGTGTACTACATGGAATAATAGAAATTATTATCATACATATTAAATAGCAAAACTGGATCAGATAACAGGTATTCCTTGGGTTCTCATCCTTGTTTGTCATGTTGCTGACTGCTACATGAATTTACATAAATCTTTTATGGTTGTTTTCTTCATTACCTGTTAAATATAGTTATTAAAAATAAGAGCTTCTTGGACAGGTTTTGAAATTTAAATTTCTTAAAACTATAAACATAACCCTAGAATTTCTGATCCATTATGGTTAACCTAAGGACTAAATAGATTAAAAAAAGCCTAAGAATATTTCTGCATGTTAGATGTAAGCATGCAAATGATAATAATTCACTAGGGTTTAGGAGTTTGGGTTGTCATTTCTATTTCACCATTAATTTTTTGGGTAGTCTCAAATATTCTTAGTGTCAGGGCCCAACTTTGTGAAAGAATATATTGTAAGAGACAAGACATTGTAGTCAAGTATAACCCTGAGCACTCTAGCATATATTCTACTAAGCAGATTATATTTTTCTCATTGCTTAGGGGTGAGAGGATAAAACAACACCATAGAAAATTGTGCATAGCCTATCTAAATCTGGAAATTTCATAGAAAATGAAACAGGTAAGCTGGATGCTGGTAGTACACATATGTATTTCTAGCTGCTTAGCAGGTTGATTTCTGAGAATTGAGTTTCAAATTTGGACTGGGAAAAAAGTCCCTGAAACTCTTATCTCCAAATAATTGGCCAAAAATTAGAAGAGAGAAAGTCATAGTGTCAACATTTAAAAAATATTTAAGTAAATATTTATACTCTTAACATTCATATAGATGGATAGATTAACCACTAGCTCTTCAAGCCCCCAGATTAATGAACTCAGTGGAGTTTATGGTGCATGATTTTATAAAGACTATACTAGGACTTAAGTCAAATATAAGATATACATATATGCCAGGCCTGGGCTTGAGCTTAGGGCCTGAGCACTGTCCTTGGACTTTCTCAAGGCTAGAACTCTACCACTTGAGCCTCAGCACCACTTCCGGCTTTTTCTATGTGTGTGGTACCAAGGAATGGAACCTGGGTCTTCGTACATGCTAGGCAAGCATTCTACCACTAGGCCAAACTTCCCGCCCAAATATAAGATATTTTTATTGTCATCATTGCACATTCCCTGCCATCCTCATTCCAATAATTATTACTGTTATCTTTTGCTTATGAACACCAGCTTTGGTCTTATATTTTTAATAAGATCTTACAAAGCATTTAGCAAATATTCACCTATTTTGTTTTTTGCCGGTCCTGGAGCTTGAACTGAGAGCCTGAGCAGTGTTCTTGGGCTTTCTCAAGGCCAGTGCTCTACCATTTGAACCACAGCCCCACTTTCTGCTTTTTCTGTGTATGTGGTACTGAGGAAATGAACCTGGATCTTCATGCAAACTCCCGCCCCGCTATATTCACCTATTGTTGATTTGGACTTTTTAAGTTTAACTTACCACTACTATAGAGTTCAACTATTTTTAGATAATAACAATAGGAACCAAGAGTGTCTGAACCATATTCTAGATAAGTTTCAATTTAGGCATAAATGATTTCACTTGTCATTTCATTATATTTCTTAGAGGAATTAATAGAATGATGTACCTAAACTCATTTTTATCTCATGGAGGAAGGTAGACACTGCGATTGGTATCCTTATAATTTAATAAGGTTTAGGTCAAAGTGCTTCCCCAACTGTCATTTTATTATTTATTTGTAACCATTATATGGAAGTAGTCTTGGTAGGTTTTGCTTTATCCATTTTTTTTGGGACAAGCAACCAAGAATCAGCAAGATCAAATGCTGATTTCAAGGACACAGTTAATTTTGTGTATTTTATGATGTTTTACCTTCATAACCTGTTTTATATTGATGTCATTCCCTTCAATGACATTGGCATCTGTAATTGTTATCTATCAAAAAGTTGGTCCATGTAAAAAATGAAGATTTCAAGTAGCAATAGATCAGTGTTGCTCAAAATGTGGTATATCATAGCATACAAAGAAAGCCACTGTGATAAATGAGCCAGCTGCATATTTCTAGTGAAGAATGACCAAAGGGTGGCTGGGGGTCAATAGCTAATACACTTACAACCTCTGTGACAAGACATGGTGCCATTGCCCTCCCATGGGGCCATGCTGAAACCCATAGGAAGTTGTGATTGATTTCACCAAAGATTAGAAGAAAACTCCATCAGTTTCATTTTCATAGATCGCTTTTTTTCATAGTGCCCATTACTAATGTCCTTTATTTAACATAAAATCTTAACAGACATTCAAATTCAATACTCTATTTCCAGATCTGCTCTCATCTGGCTTCAAAGACAACAAAGAAACTGTATGCCGGGAATAATTTGGCTTCACAAAATAGCTTTCTTTTTCCTTTGCTCTGTTAATTAAGGTCATGTCATTAAGACTTATTTGTGTTGATATTTAGTCTACTGAGGAAACTGTTCATTTTTTTAATTTAATTATTGTTCATATTTTATTTATTTAACATTTTCTTTGCTGCCAGTACTGGGGCTTGAATTCAGGGTCTCAAGCTCTCTCTGAGATTTTTTTTTCCCTCAATATTGGTGCTCTACTATTTTAGTCACACCTCCACTTCTGGCTCTTTGCTAGGTAATTGGCAACATCAGTCTTACAGGCTTTTGTGCCGAATTCTGGCTCTGCACTTTGATTTTTGCCTCTTAACTTCTTGAGGCAGGTTTACTTTTGTCTTTTATTTTTACGGTTTATGAAGTGTTTGGGATTATTTACCTCTGTTTGCAATGGTTTATAGAGAGATTGTGTATGGCAAGCATGAGCTTTGAATTCTAATCATATTCTTCATAGTGTATTTCTTTGTATGCACTTTTCTTATTTTCCTATTATAATATCCATATCTACTTCAGCTTTAGATTCCTCAGATATTTTATTAAATATCCTGTATTTAACATCCCAGGTCCATGTGTAGGAATGTCCATTTACTAAACAGTTGAACACCAGGAACCCTTTGATATACCCATGATGCAATAGGCATACACACCATGGGTTGTGATTTGAGCACTATATAATTTTTTACTATGTTAGGGCATACAAGGATTTCATTACATTATTGTAAAGCCCTAAGGATCAATGACTTAAAATATTTATTCAGTTGCAGAGAAGAAGCAAGTGAGAAACATGCAACTCAAAAAATAAAGTCTTGACATAATTCATAAAGGATTCTTGGATATTAAATAAGTACCCACAATGGTGGTTTGAAGAGCAGGAAGGATAAGGAAGAGGACTCAACATCCTTCATGATCTAAGGAAGATAAAAAAACTGTAAACATGTAATGTGATCTAGGGTATAGATGTTACATACATAAGAGATTAGTGACTTGTTATTTTCATATTAAACCTAGAGGATGAATTTTCTATGTGCAGGTAATGGAACACAACCTAAGCATTGCCTAATATTCTCCACATACACTGGATGATCTTTTGTACTCTTAGTATTCTCCACTATAATCTTTCTTTAAAAGCAATAAAAATTGACAGTTGTAAGATGATTGGATCAAGGAAATGTCATACTTATACACAATGAAATTCTATGCAACCATCAGAAAGGATGACATTGCCCCATTTGTAAGAAAATGGGAAGACTTGGAAAAATATCATATTAAGTGAAGTAAAGGAACAAAGGCTCAATGGTGTGCCTTATTTGTAATAATAAATACACATCTATGACTCTCCTCACAGAGGATTACAATAGCACAAAACCCGATACATAAATCATATAGGATGAGACTAAATGAAAGGATCTCTAGGATATGGAAACAAAAACTTCATCTCGTGTGATTGTTGTTCTTAATATACTATGTTATTTCTCTTCTCTTTTGTTGCCCTTAGGTTAAGCTTATATTGTTATGTATCTGACTTTGTTACCTGGTATATTGTAATATGTTTATTTGTTTATTTGAAATAAGAAAGGAAAGGGGGGGAACAAGATGATTGGGAGGGAGTAGGGGAGGGAAATCGGGACAAAAACATGAGAAGGGGTATCAATATGTGAAGAATGATGCTCCTACTATCTGTCGAATATAACAGTAACCCCTCTATATGTTACTCTGACAATAAAAATAAAATAAAATAAAATAGATTGACACTATCTCTAGTTAAAGCAGAGGAAACATATAAAAAAAGCAGTGGAGTACATTTTCTTTTCACATATACTTACATGTGACATGGGCTTCAGGGTGGTATATTGATCTAGGATGAGTCTAATTATATAATGATGATCTGGAGAAGATTACAATTAAATGGAAAATTCCTATTGCTTTGTGACTTTGTGTCTTAATGCTTTATGCCACTCAGTTGTTCAAGGTGGTGATGCTTTAAATAAACTTTCTGATCTGCCAGTGGCATGAAAACAATTCTGGATAGTATGTAGTGCTTGATTATGATAACACTAGCACTACTGGTTTAAGTATTAAAATTTTTGACATTACTTTAATGATGTAAGGCACATGCTTTGATGATATAAATGTACCCTTACACGTACAAAATTATTTATTATAAAGTAGGATATGGTGTTAGCCTACCAGAGCCCTCCTTCACCTCACATTCGCTTCTTGTCTTCAGTGTATCAGGAAGCCATGCCAAGCTTGTAGCCTCCAGCTCTGTGTCAGGATCCTTCCTCTCATGTTCATACAATGGTTAAATCACCTGACAATGTGACTCTCAGGACATAGTCTAGTCATTCAGCAATGAATAACTCTGTGACAGAAAGTAATGCACCATGTTATCAAAATCTCAAATAAAACTAAGGTCAATGGAATAGAAGTCACAGTTGCTTCTTTCTGTATATGTACAACAATGCATTCTTCCTATATGTTTTTTAACTTTATAAATGGAATCTCCCTACGATGTATTTTCAGCAATTTGATTTTTTCTTTCTTCCTTCTATTCCATAGACATCTTCTTTTACTTGAATATTGATGTACTTCACCCTTTTATAACCACTTCAAAGTACTACATAGATCAGATTTACTATAACTTCCTTTCAAATGCCTCGTCTTAAACATTTGGGCAAGTCCATTAGCCTGGTCTTTCTGGTCTTACTTCCTATAATTCTTTGCAAGCTCTGTCATGTGCCTAATTGTTCTGTGGACTTAAATGTAGGGTTCTCTGTTCTATACCAAGGGCTAGATCTCTACCAAGGCTAGATCTACAATTACTTTCAAATCAGATCTTCCAAGAGTCAGCCCAGGATTTACTGTGTCACTCAGGGTCTGAACTCTGCATATCAGCAGGTCCCTTTGTCCAGAATGCACACAGGGAATATTTACCAAGGTTTTTCAGTGCTGGCATTTATCTAGGTCAGAATTCTTTGTGTATGTTCTAGGAAATCCACATATATCACAGGAGTTGTTCAATCAAAACAAATTCCTTTGTCAAATAATATAGTACTACCTTATTTCCTCATCACAAATATTCACGCTGCACTGACTTATTTAAAAGTCAGAAAGTTCCTTTATGGAGGAAACTTATTTATCTTTGTCATACCTAGCATTTTCTACAATCAATTCTAAACCTTTTTTTAAAGCCCTAGCTCTATCTTATGCAATTCCATTATTCATAATTTGAAAACCCCAGATCTTGATGCATGCTTAAATGACTTTGTAAAATAACCATTAACAGCCATTGACAACTGAAGCTTGAATATCATAAAAATAATAGAGCTAATAATATCATTAAAATAATTGTGATACCAAAAGGATTAAATGAGTTCACCTACATGGTCATCCATTTGATTCATATATTAATTAAAAATGCCTAGCTATATTACCTTTCCTTCTAAGCAATTTTAAATTACTTGGTGGTACTAAGGAGCAAATTTTCAGACAAATCTGAGAGACTTTTATCTTTTCTTTTACCTTTCTCTTTTTTAACAAGTGGAAAGTGGGAAGTAAGGTGGAGGTAAGATTCAAGTGATAGAACACTATCTTTGAGTGAAAAAGCTAAGTGAACACAATGAGTTGAGTTCAAGTCCCAGTACCAGCACACAGAGTAAAACCAAAATATGATGTGATCATATTTGTTGCAACAAAATCACCCTTTACTCAATAGTAGATTAGATTCACAAAACAAATTTGGTTTCTAATAGGTAATTGTTTATGTTTCAAATAGATGGTTTATTGGACATTATATTGTAATGTCAATGCTAAAACCAAGACTGCAATTGTACTTTCTGACCCTGAATCTGATCTTTATTCCACTAAGTTGTCTCTACCCTGTTCTGGTCTAATATAGTTGTGATTGTTTTCTTCCAATAAATGTATCTTAATCTGGAGCACCTCAGGCCTTTTAATATTTGCTGTTTGCTTCCAGTAACCCAACAGTCTCTCAAATGCCTGTACGTTATGCACTAGGAATTACCTTGAGGTCATAGAAATTCAAGTTCAACTTGAATAATACCTTTAGAGTCAACTGGATAGCCTTGTATGTGCCCCAGAATTGGTAAAAAAAAAAATCAAGGGTTCAGGCCAGGCCCATAGGCTCATTATTTCTATGGCTTTAGAGAAGTGACTAGTGACAGCATGTGAAAGAACAAAAGCAGTGAGTTCCGTCTGATAGCCACTTGATCTTTTCCACTGTACTCAGCCTCCACTCTGGCCATAGGTCCTAAGTGAAATGAATGTGCTTGAGAGGGTTATTGTCTGCAGCAGCAGCATTTTATTTTGAGATCATTGACCAGACACATTTCCACCCAACAGAGTGATGAGTGCTTTGTGTTAAAGGGCTGAGTGGAGAGTACAGGGTAACACTGCCACACAGAACCACATTTATATTCCAGACTAGTTGGCAAATCTAGGAAATTAGCTAATGGATTCAGGGATTGAGGTTTGAATATCCTTAGAAGTTAATTTTACGTTAGGCTTCTAGTATAGGCAAAGAAAAAAAAATAACAGGGAAGGCCATTCAAATATCCATTCTGTGCATGAGTGTGAGTATGTGACTGTGTGTGTGTGTGTGAGTGTGTGACTGTGTGTGTGTGTGTGTGTGTGTGTGTGTGTGTGTGTGTGGTTAATTGGAAATAAGAGTCTCATGGATTTTTTCTATCCTGGCTAGCTTCAAACCATGATCCTCAGATCAAAGCCTCCTTATTAGCTTGGGCTATAGGCATGAGCTACCAGTTCCAGGCCAATGTCCATTCTTACTATTAACCATTTTAATCAACTCAGAACAACTAATTTTCATTTTCAAATTATTATACCTCTCATGCCTTACACAATGAGAACTGCACACTGAAGTATTAAAACACTAATCACTTTAGGTACACAGGATTTTATAGGGACAAAATCATAAGCCAGAATGTATTACTGAAACGTATGTTTTTAATTTCCTTGTAGAGCTGAGCCTATATGAGCATATAAATATGAAGAACGGAACTCACTATTCTTGCACTTGTCATTTTCTTCCTTAAATCAAGCAATCTTTTTCTGCTTCTAATTTACACCCACACTCTCCTCTTTTCAGCCTATTTCGTATATGTGAAAATTTTCCCCATCTTTCATAAGACTTCTCTTTCTCTGCTTTGAAATTTCTTCACCTGTGGCCTCTTAACCATGCTGCCTTGAAATATCTTGTAGAATTAAGGACATAGATGAAAGGGGGAAAATAAAGTAACCATGTTTTCCAAATCCATTCTGGCCCTTCACAATAGCCATCAATACACTGCGTATTGCTAATGCCACCTGTATTTGATTATTTCCTTCCTTTTAAGGTATAGCCTTCTTGAGGATAATTTTTTTCCATTGTAATAGTTTTAGCCCATTTAGAAGACCAGGTCTCTACATGTTCTATTAGAGGCTGAACATGAAGAGAAGACTTAATAACCATAAAATAAAAATTGCAGGGTCATCCAAAGAAAATGTAACCTGGCTGCATCCTTTCTTGCTTTTACTGAAAGACAGGTTATGCCCTACGTTGGCTGAAAATCCATGAGGATCCCTTAGTCTTTTATTATCGTCTACCTAGAGGGGAAGATTTTTTTCCACCTCTCTGATGACATTTTCAAAATAATTCTAGTTCTGTAATAACCTCTTCAGGGAGAAAGAAAGAATGCAATTTATGACATCCCTGTGATCATCATGTGGCAAATATGCCCTTCAGATTTTTACAATGACATTGTTTTAAAAGCCAAAACCTAGAGCTAGACCTCCCAAAGTAAAGATGATCTGCACTCGCTTTTCACTCACATGGAACATTATTTCTATGGTTGATTATGCTGCAAGATTCAAATCACAGAAAGGAAAGAGAGATTTCCTTTTTTTTCATAGAGTTAGATCTACATACCTACTTATCTTTCTTTACTTGAGTGTAAGAAGTGTACAAAAGTGTACAATTTGTTTTAGCAGCATACTATATACCCACAGACACATAGACACATACACGGAAAAACTCACATATATTGTGTGTTTCTTTACCTATGCTGGTATGCTAGGAATGAGAACTGTACTGACACAGTTTGGTTTAGCAGCATAATATATATTTGTTGATAGATAGAAAGATAGTTTTCCTCCCTTAAATAGGATAATTATTTTTTTTTACCGGCTCTTAGAATTGAACCCAGGACCTCAATACATACTATCCAAGCACTCTACCATTCAGCTTTATCACCAAACCAAGAAAACATTCTCAGATGATGAGTATACCTTTGAATACCCATTGATGTTTAGGCAAGGTTTGTAAACAGCTGAGGAAGGAAAGCCAAATGAAGCTGGCTGTGCATTAGCACCGAAGGCAAATGAAACAGCGGATGCTTAAAGTAAATGCATCTAACAAGAGTCCCTCTGGTGCCTCTTGGCTGGCCCTTTGGCCAAGGCATTGGGATTTATAACTGAAAATCTGAAAACTAAGTGCAGGAAGGATTTAGAAATGAAAGCTTGTAGCAAAAGGCAGAAAACAATAATGGCCACCTGAGTAGGCGGAACATTGGAATTCATCACCGGTGAATTCTAAGAGACAGACAGCTGGGAACCCACACAGCTTGTGTGGGAGTCAAAGATTTCTGCCTGGGACTTGATCAATGCTGCTTTGGTACTCAAGTTGTTGCTCTCCTCCCATGTGTTTTATTTACAGTCTCCCTTGATTTTAAAACGAAATCCCTTCACCGCCTCCTCATTTTCCCCCTGCTTCTGCCATGTCTTGCGTCATAGAAGCCTAAACACAGTTTTCTTCCAAGCAGCTCCTAGGCTAGTCCTGTCCTGTCCATGCCATATTTCTGGAAGAGCTCTGTTCCATTTATTGAGATGGAGCTTTGGCTTCCACGTTTCCTATGTGGGCTACTGATGGGATCAGGATTCGCCTGAAACATTAGCTTCAGAGCTGAGCTCTAATTTTTTTTCAAAAGTCAAGAATCTACAGTTACTTCCCATGGCTTCCTTTTTTAGCATTCATTGTGTGTGTATGGTTGGGGAGGCAGGACTGAGGTTTGAACTCATGATCTGTACCCACAGCTTCTTTGGTTAAAGCTAGTGTTCAACCACTTGAGCTACACCCTCATCTCCAGCATTTAATTGGCCTTTTAATTGCTTAATTAGAGTAAGAGTCTCATGGAATTTTCTGCCTAGCTGGCATCAAACTATGATCGTCCAGAGTATATAGGATTGCAGGCATGAGCTGCCAGTGCCCATTTCTGTTCAGTTTGAGAACATTCCACTATTATGCTTCATATTACTTCAATAGCCTTCTCTGTCGTTTTTGCCCTCTTTAAGTCTTATTATCCTTTACAAAACAATATGCTGTTGGCTGCATTGTGTGTATTCAAAGTATGAGGACTTGATCCAAGATTTACTGATACTGATCTGACCGTAGGATGTTTCAGAGGTCAACAAAGCAAATTGAGTTTGTAAGAGTGGGCCTTTAAGTCACACACACACACACACACACACACACACACACACGCACGCACACGCACACATATACATAGATACACTAAGTGCCTAACCAGTCCACACACTAGGAGGAGAGATTCTTATGCAACACATATTAAGATTTCTAGACTCAGCACTGTGGAAAAATCAATTTCTATTCTTTCAGTTCCTCAATCTATAGCATATACTGTGATGGACCAACTAAGATACACTGTCATTGCTGCTGCTTGTTAATAATTTTTATTTGATGAGCATTAATGTACGTGATAATGAATGTTTATCTACTCAGGGATATTTTGATCACCTATTTTATACAAGGCACTTCAGTAGGTAATGGAAGACACTGGTACTGGTAAATAAAATTGCCATCGTCTTTGCTCTTTGGATCTATCTCTAGAGGGGGAAGGAAATAAAACAAATACTATATATATGTATATGTATGAACATATATATATATATATGTGTGTGTGTGTGTGTGATAAGTATAATTATGCTATGTGATAAAACAGAGAAATGGATTTCTCTGAGAAATTTGAAGATAATTTCAAGTCTAACTGGGAGTGGATCAGAAAGAGCCAAAAGCACCAGTGCGGGTACAAGAACCTCCTCAAGGAAGGGACTTGAAGAATTTCAAGGTGACAACAAAGGCTAGCTCATTAGAAAGGACTGGCTATAAGGGAACAATGACATGAGATGAAATTAGAGAGATGCTCAAGTGACAGATTATAGTATAGAATTATAGGCACAAGTTAAGATTTTCATATTTATTCTTAGAACAATGGGAAGCTATTAGAAAGTTTCAACCACAGAACTGAAGTTATATGTGAGGATAGAGAGACTAGAATTCACTTAGTAATTCACTTTGAGGGCAATGTTGATTATCCTAGGGTGAGTGACAAGATAAAAGTTTGGAGATTTTATTTAAAGTATCTTTAAGAAGTTGTGGAAATACCTCAATGATTGATTGGCATGAGCACGCTGAGTGTCAAAGGTCACATAGAGGCATCCAGCCTGAATAGCAAAGATGATACAGTGATTTGATAAGAGAGAAAAAAAGCAAGAAGTGAAGGCAGTTCAGGAATGATGGAAGATGGAGCGCAATTTGAGCGATTCAGGTGTGGACAAGTACCTGGATGCTGATGAGATAGTGACATGGAGATAGTGAAAAGGCAGCTGTATACATGCCTATTTGGAACTCACATGAGAAATATCATCTAGGGACTTGTCAGAATGTGCTCATGTGTCATGGCTGTACATGGAATTGGATACAGAGAATATTTGGTGTCCAAGTAGATTAGTATGAATTCTGGTGGCTCACACCTGTAATCCTAGCTACTAAGGAGGCTGAGTTATGAGGAGTGGTTCGAAGCCAGCCCAGATAGAAAAGTCCCCCTTAAACTCTTATCTCCAATTTAACCACTCAATTAGTGTGTTTACTCAATGTATGGAAAAAGGGTCCCTTCTAATTTAATTATTATATTTATTTGGAGACAACATGTACAATATGACTTGCATCTAGTTTTATTTTTAACAATACGGTAGAAACCATTGTCATATTGTTGATGAGGATAGTAAGAATAAGAATTCATGATCCAGACATATTATACTCACAGATTTACTGAATTAAAACACCTTTCTACAATTACTTCAAGATAATAAAAATATAAAATTCTTGTTTGCCAGTCCTGGGCCTTGAACTCTGGGCCTGAGCACTGTCTTTAGTCTTTCTCAAGGTTAGAGCTCTACCACTTGAGCCACAGCACCACTTACAACATTTTCTGTGTATATCGTATGGACTAATCAAACCCTAGTCTTCATGCATGCTAGGCAAGCACTCTACCACTAGGTCAAACTCCTGGCCCTAAAAAGAATTTTAAAAGAAATTCAGTGTAATGCATGTAAAAGACATTGTGTTGGGGAAGAGTTGAGCTCAAAACAAGGTATTCTGGGAAATATGTGACTATATATTTTATACTCTGCACTGAATATGTATAACATCTTTTCCTAAGTTGTTTTTTTTAAACTGGTGTTCATGTTTGTTCAATCATTAAAATCAAGGCCACAAAACTAGATTTTATTTATACTCTTGTTGCTTTGTGCACAATAACCTTCCCTCTCCCATTAGATTTATGAGTTCTCTGAGGGTAGGCACCAGAACATAGTGCAGGGAAAACAAAATAAACTTTGCCACCTGACAGACTCGGGTCATAGTTTAAAAATTATAATGTCCATGAAGTGTCGAGTAGAGTGACAGATACAAATGAGCCAAATGCTGAAAGCATGGGAATTTTATTATTTCTATGTATCCTGTGCATCCCAATGCACTGAAGAGGAGATTAAATAAATATTTATTAGATTTGATACTTATGATACTGTAAGTGATAATAAATTCTTCATCTGTTAATTGTTCCAATTATAATTGTTAATATAATTTGGGAGTCAACTGTCAATAATGTAAAAGAAAACAAAAGTCATCTTAGCTTGGGACTAAATGAGATATCCTGCCTTGCCTTAAACCTATGCAAATGTCACATCAGAAAGCGACACTCCTGGAAAGCACGAGCTCCTTGAGGACATGTTCTGTGATTTCTTTAAGCTACCATTTCCATTGTACCTAATCTAGCACAGCACACATGGTATTTATACAGTGCTTACTAAAATAAAATAAATAAATTTGATGTTGATGAAGAGGAGATTTCATGGTCTCCAAAGACATTAGAAGTTTTCTTTCCAAAATTACAAAATGTCACGTAGTAACCTGACATTCTAACTTTTTAACCACTGTGCCAAACTCTATTCTCAGTACCTGTGGTTATAGATAATTTATATGCATACAAAACGGGGTATATTTCATCATCCTTCCAAAAAGTGTCATGGAAACAAAGTGATTTTGAAGTTATGTTTAACACAGGATGAAGCAAAAAATAATTCTTAGAATGAAGCCAAGGCTAGATAAATATATTTTTATCATCATGACTCATGAAGCTTAATA
Organism: Megascapheus bottae; assembly: GCF_031878675.1. Taxonomy (NCBI): domain Eukaryota; kingdom Metazoa; phylum Chordata; class Mammalia; order Rodentia; family Geomyidae; genus Megascapheus; species Megascapheus bottae. Next base: position 33,788,127 of record NC_143509.1, read on the forward strand.
TCTTGAAACATAAGTGATAACATCTTATGTAAATGGTTCAATCAAGCTCAAGTATGTGGAAACTTGATACATTCTAATATTATAGAAATTGATCATTTTCAAATTGTGTCATTTTCAAATTTTTAGAAATATAGTAAGAAAGGTGTACCATATGCATACTAATTTTCTTTTACTGAGGCATTTTAAGAGCAAGATCTTTAAACCCCTTGAGTCTATATTGTCCTTTATGTTCTCTGAAGGATTATTTGCCCATAGTAGCTAATTTTTTGGACAGAATAATAGCAGCACTTGTCTTTTCTGTATCCGGTAAGAGTTTAAAATATAATATTTCTTCTCTCATCTTATCTTCCACATTCTCAAGCTTAAAACTTAAATAATGCCTTCTCTATCTACCTAACTATGGAAATTCCATTCTTGCCAAATCTTACTTCTAATACCACACCCTCAAAAAAAGGATACAAGCAGGTATATACTTAACAGACACTTAAATCCAGTATACTCACAGAAGTGCTTTCCTTTCCTCACTGGCTCCTTCAGGTTTTCTATGGAATGAAACACTTAATTTAACATCTCTAGAACTTGAGTGAATATGTAAACACTAAGGAGTCAATTTAACATTGGAAACACAATTATTTACAAGGATGCAGCAGTTAAAATAAATATGGTGTAATAGAATTAGAGTGTAAGTCTTGGGCCTAGAAGCAGTCTCTGATATTAGCAGCTGATTTTTGTCAGACTTTGTTCTGTCATTGTTTTCAATGCATGGAAAAGTGCCTGCTTGTCAATATTTGCTAAATGAATGAAGTAATTAACCCCAAAATGAGATATCATTGTTATCCACAATGATTTTCCCAAGAATGACAAAAAATAAATTTCTGAAAATTAGATACCTGAATTTCAAAATCTGATAACCAATCCATTAAAATGGCCTATAAATACAGATCCATTTAGGCCAGATCTTTGATACAAATGTGCCTTGAGAATCAACAGTTACCTTGCTTCTCCTGTGCTCATTTTTCAATAGAGAATTCATTTCTAATTATTTCCTAGAGGGTGATAATTCACATTTGACTTCCAGCTCCTGTGTGTCTAAAATAATAAAAGAAAAACAGCTAAATAATAAGAGAAAAATAGGTGTAAGATTGGGAGAAATGGCACTTCACAGGTTCACTTGGATTTTTTTTTTTGATCCTTGCCACTGTTCAGTTAAAGGGAAAGAAAGTGGCATTCACCTTTCTTCCTGCCTTTGAATACATTCAGTCTCTTCACTGCAATTCTGATTGAATGGTGATTATTTACTGACCCATTTAAGAAGCAGCCCCAAAGCTATGTGGTTCTCTTCTTTGTACATTTAGTTAAACTTACTGACCTTAGAGAACTCGTAGTGCAATGCTTTTGCCTGCTCAGTCGGTAGCTTGTAACTGGTCCATTTTGGGACAGGCTATTTCAGTGGGCTTCATAAAAGAGCCACCTGCCTGGATATTCAGGGAAGCTGAGTTTTGTAGATAGGGTGCTGCAAAAAGCAACCTGAAAAGACCATCATAAAGCACGTTCTGATTTTTGCTTTCCTCACAGCCTCATCTGGAAAATGTGTGCCTGCCAAGTAGTGCAGACCCGGGAAATCAGTATAGAAATGGGAAACAAAAAGAATTGGAAAAAGGAAAAAGGGAGAAATTGCATTTCAGAATGTGCTCCTGTCCTGTGAAAAGCAGGAATTTTCACACAGTGTATCAGTTTAATGTCATTACCTAGACAATACAGGTAACAGAAGACTTTTGCCTCCCCCCCTCCCATCTTGGGGCTTGAATTCAGGCCCTGGGCACCGTCCTTGAGCTTTCTCAAGGTTAGTGCTCTACCACTTGAAACACAGCTTTTTCTGTATGTGTGGTAACCAAGAAATTGAACCCAGGGCTTTGTGCATGTTAGGCAATCACTAAGTCAAACTCCTTGCCCAAACCGAAGACTTTTTACCCACACGTGGGTAAGCACATACAGTTAGACTATTATATTACCTGTAGATGAGAGATCCCATTCCAGAAGGTAAGATTCATACAATCAAGGATGTCTTGCCATACATTATTAAGCCCTTATTTGGGCTCAGGATTTTCTATCTGCCAGAGCAATTTTGCTGCACTTTTTCTTTAATATTTAAAAGTGTTGTGTCCCAATCAATTAATTTTTGGTTCAGAATTTGGCATACAGTAAATGAGTAAATGTTTTTCAGTGCATCAACAGCAGTTCCCCCTACACGCATACACGTGCTCTCTCTCTCTCTGTCTCTCTGTCTCTGTGTCTGTCTGTCTGTCTGTCTGTCTGTCTCTCTCTCTCTCTCTCTCTCTCTCTCTCTCTCTCTCTCTCTCTGTCTCTCTCTCTCATTTATTTATTCAACCAAATAAAAAGTGTAAGTTGGGAGATAAATATATTCATGACTATAATCTTTATTTTATTCTTAGATTCTTAGGAAAGACTGACATTTTTCAAAGGTCACTCAATTGAATATAGTAGTCAAAGAATGCAGGTATTTGGATTGAAACCTGTTTTTCAGATTGAGATGTTTTCACGGCTGCCTTGTTGAATAGTATACCCTTACCCAATGAAATAATAGAAATCTTGAGGACGGGAATTTAGCCTAGTGATAGAGTGCTAGCATAGCATGCACAAATACCTGGGTTCAGTTCCTTGGTACCATATACATAGCAAAAAGCCAGAAATGCTGCTGTGACTCAAGTGGTAAAGCTCTAGCCTTGAGAAAGCCCAAGGATAGTGCATAGACCCTGAATTCAAGGCCCAGGACTGGCAAAAAAAAAAAAGGAATAATAGAAATCTATCTTTAAACCCATGACTGACCATTAATTCCATATCTTTAACATGCAAAAGTAAATTTGTGTTTGATAGTAACTTTATTTTCTTGTCTCTGTCTGTCTCTGTCTCTCCCTCTCCCTCTCCCTCTCCCTCTCCCTCTCCTCCCTCTCCCTCTCCCCCCCCCCCCTCTCTCTCTCTCTCTCTCTCTCTCTCTCTCTCTCTCTCTCTCTCTCTCTCTCTCTCTCTCACTGTCTGTCTCTTTCTTTTTTGTCTTTGGCTGTGGGGCTTGAACTCTGGGCCCTGGGAGCTGTTTCTGAGCACTTCAGCTCCAGGCTATTGCTCTATCCCTTTAGCCACAATACTATTTCTGGTTTTCTGGTGGATAGTTGGAGATAAGAGTCTCATGAATTTTTATGCCCGGGCTGGTTTTGAACTGAAATCCTCAGATCTCAGCCTTCTGAGTAGCTAAGATTACAGGTGTGAGACACTAGTGCCCAGCTTTTTGTTCTCTCTTTATAATTATTTTTAAGTAGTTTCATAAGGGGGTTCAATTTGATGTGTCAGTGTATGAGTATAATACTTTTTGATCAATGTCTCCCTTTCCATTGTTCTTCCCTGTCTCTCCCAATTCTACTATCCCCTCAATTTTCCTGGCTTCACTTTCACTTATTTCTATTAAATTGCTAATAACTTTGAAAAGACATGCAGAGAGGAAGTAGTCAATATGCTATATAAAATAAGCTGTATCTAAAGAGAGGAACAGTGAGGGCTAAGCATATTTTACTATAATTTTTCACTATAATAAATCAGGCAATACAGTGTACAGAAAATACAAAAAAAATGGAATAATGAGTTGAGAGATGGTGGAAAGAAATGCAAAAGGGTGTGGCAAAGTTACCAGTGGTTTATTTCAAATGCAAAGATTCTAGATTCATGGAATCAACCCGAAACAAGGAATTGGGTACAAGAGTACACAAAAGTAAACTGCCAAAAGAAGGAGTTGAATAGAGAAAGCTGAAGTCCACCATTAAAAGAAAAAACCTGGTCCATCTCAAGAATGAGTACATGCTCCAAAATTTCAAATTTCCAGGACTGATCTCAGGGACACAAAGAGGCAATTTTGGGACAGAATCTGCACATTGCCAGGTTGCTATCCTCTAATTTTAAGTGAGTGTATGAGATGTGGCCCATTTTGCTAAAGTCTTCAATAGATTTCTTTTTCCAATCCTGGGGCTTGAACTCAGGGCCTGAGCACTGTCCTTGGGCTTTCTCAAGGCTAGAGCTCTGCCACTTGAGCCCCAGCACCATCTCTGGCTTTTTTGTGTATGTGGTACTGAGGAATCAAACCCAGGTCTTCATGCATGCTAGGCTAGCACTCTACTACTAGCCGCATTCCAGCCCCCAATATTTTGTTTTAAAGTTGTAATCAGGATTCAGTATTTATGTGAAGGATCATTATGAGATTCCCATTTATCATACCTCTTTCATAGGAAGAGAAATATATCATACAAGGTACCAGTCACCAGGAAGCAGGTAACTGTAGACAGAATGTTGAACTTGCGCTTCTCCAAGTCTGATGGAAGAAGTGCCCATACCTCAAGATATTTGTGTTGTGTTCAAATCTGTGGTAACAAGGGTATTATCCATCACATTGCCAAAACAAGTGTCATGAAAATTTCCACATGCATTGCTTTTAATTTTCAAGATTTTTCTACTTGCAAGAAATTTACATAACCTAACATTTACTAATGAATCGCCTCAGTATTTTACTGTAAATTATGAAAAATACACAGCTGAGTTCTGAGTTTAGAGAGATGTAAGTCTTTTCATATTCGTTGAATAATCTTGTAGCTCTTAAACCCTCTGAGCCTCAGTGACTCATCTAGAAAACATGGTAATAATAATGACTTGCTATCTGAAGCTAAATTACATTTGGTGAACCAATGCAACAGCAATACTCACAAGACAATATGGTTGGAATGAACTTTACCACATGGGTTGACTTGGGGGACAAGGAATGTGGGAGCCAAACGAGGGAGGGCTAACAATTTTGGACAAGAAATTTACTCATCTCCTTATGTGTGTAACACATCTATATCACCTTAACAATAAAATTAAATTTAAAAAAATCCTATATAAATGTACTGTTTGCCTGTATGTGTGTCTGGATGTAAATAAACTAAAACTATTCCCTACATTTGAAGGGCCAAAATCAACCATCTATACTGCAGGATAGCTGTGTAAGCATGGAAAACATTTACTTAATCAGAGATTTTGTAATTAGCAAGCACATAAATATATATATATATATATATATCACAAGTGATTTGAAAGCTGTCTATGATCTGTGCTGGTAGCTGATGTCTGTAACCTTAGCTATTCAGGAGGTGGGGATCTAGAGCCATAGTTTGAAACCAGCCCAAGCCAAAAAAAAAAATATCCACGTGACTTCACCTCCAATATGATCAGCAAAAACATATGATGTGAAGCATAGCTCAAATGACAGAGAACCAGCCAACCAAACTAATACCAACAAGCACTGGGCCCTGCATTCAAGCTCCTCCCCATTGTTGACTCTAAAGGCTGTGGTTGCTCATTTCTAAACAAGGCATTATGCTATCAAAATGAATTTAATAACGTACTGCTCTTAGAAGGTGAAATGGTCTACATCCAAAATAATGATGTCCACTTACTTTACACATTTCTTTGTTGAGTCGAGGTTAAACACTGCTTTCTAGCTTCCTGGAATGTGACAGAAAAGAGACTTTTAATTCATGGTTTGTTTCTTCTTCCCCCACCCATCCCCAAGGCTAATGGGCATGGCATCCTTTAATTTATAGCAGGATGTATAACAATATCTTGTCTGCTTGCTAATTAATCTTTGTGAAATAATTTACTCTGAGACTTGCTTTCTTTGTAAAATATCACGTGAAAGCACTTATGTCTTCCTGATTACTAAATATAAAAATCATCTAAAAAACCCTATATAAGTAGGGGTAATATTTTATTTCACTTTCTGACAATTTGGTAGAATTTAAAGACATGATAGAAGATGAAAAGGTGTTCTGAGAGCTAGAATCAAGCTACATAGAGTAGAATACTAATATCCATAATCAAAATTACATTATAGAAGTTCATTGTTAACATATAAAATCTTAATAATATCTACTACATAAAAAGTAGATTACAACACAGTGTGATACTATGATTATATTTCTGTTAAAATATGTACTTGTAGAAAACATCTTGAATAATATTCACCAGTATATTAAAAGATTATGTAATGAGATTTGATCATTATTTTTCTCTATGATTTTACATGCTTTTCCTAATAGCATATATAAATTTCATTCTCTGAACAAATAATAATGTGAAAACTATTTCCATCTTAAACCATAGAACTGGAAAATAAGCTTTCAAATGCACAGGCTGACAAAAATACTTGGGTTTCTCACATGCACAGTTTCAGACTTTCAGATGAGCTGCACTTTGTAAGGACTCCAGGAACTTCTAACCCTTTGTGATGCATCAGATCTTCTCTGTGGTAAAATGTGGATATAATTGGCCCTGAAGAAATTAAGGCATTCCTTCTATTCTTACAGATGAACCTGGGTGTTTCAATCTTCCCCAAACTACTGCTGAGATCTTACATAAACTTTGTAGGTGCTAATTATTTATTTTGGTCTCATATTTTCCGATAGGTGAATTTTAATATGGTGGTTATATGTGCATACATATATCTTATTGTATCAATATATAATTTTCTTGTCCACAGTTTATGGTACAAATTCTGTCAGTCTCTTAAGACTACATTAGAACTGAGGAAGACTATCTACCATAGTATTTTAAATAATCTCTTTCAAATGTTTCTAGACCTTTGCTATGTTTAAATGTTTTATTTTCACATGTATTCTACTATATTGCCAGCATATCCCATGTGTTGCTTATTGTAAGGCTTATCTGAAGACCTCAAACTATAGTTAAAAACAGACATTTCTAGCCCTCCCTGGGCCTCCTCTTTGTCTTTCCCTTGCCATATCACTCACTATGTGCTTAAAGGATGAACAAGAAGTGCTGAGGAATCACCAGTAAAATGATCTTCTCAGGAAAAATAGCAATAGAGGCCAAAAACCATGATGTGAATGTTTGGGAAGGAAGGAAATAAAGTGAGATTGCACACATGAGCATGCATTTGCTTTGCATTGACCCAGGAATCAGAGTAATTGTGAGGTTTCAAAGCATTACTCTACAAATGACTTGGTAATTACAAATGGTAAAGCAAACCTTAGGGAGAAATCTGCTGGGAAACATCTGAACCAAGTGGTGCAACATCATAAATGGTGGAAAATTGGCCAGCATGCATCCTTCAATTTGATTCAGTGTGAAATGCAAAGTATCAAATCTGGAATAATTTGTCAGGAATTTTTCTCCCTGGTACTGGGCTTGAACTCAAAGCCACTCTTGTGTGACTTTTTTTCTTTTTCTCAGAGCTGATCCACTGTGACTTGAGTCACAGTTCCATTTTCCTGCTTTTGTGGTGGTTAGTTGGGGATAATAGTCTTACAGACTTGCCCAGGCTGGCTTCAGTGATCATCAAATCTTAGCTTTCCAACTAGGTAGCAAGATTTCCAAACATAAGCCACCAGAGCCTGGCTGAGAATGTTGAACCTTAATCTAATCAAACTGTTAGATTTAGCTTGCAGTTCAGAGAAACACTAGAGGACTGAGGAACAAGTTAATAATCATTAACATGGTACAATGGCTTTGTCTCTGAAAAGTTGATGTAATAGGGAATAAATGGTGGAAGACTACTCTGAATGGAACAACTAAAAATGCAATATAGAAAGATTATTTGGATGAGAAAACACAGCTACCAAAAACATTCTTACAACTAAGAATATATAAACATGATTTTCAAATGGGAGGGTATTAAAGGATTTTTCTTTTCAGTGCTGAGACCTGACCTATGACCTCACAGAGGTAGGCAAGTATTGTAACACTGATACACACCTTGAGTTTTGAGCATTGTTCCATTTTAACTTTGATCATGGTATCTTGGCTACAGAGAAAAATCACATGTATTCTTAGAAAATAATTTTCTGTATTTTACCTTTCTATTGTTTGACACTGTTCGTATTTAAGGGGAATCTTGGGATGGGGGAGGGATGCGCTCAGGCTTGGTGGCTCATCTATGAAGAAAGAAGAGACAGGAATATCAAAGGCTGGCCCTGCGCAAAAGTGTGAGAACCTATCCAAAGAAAAACTAAAGAAAAATTGAGGAGCATGGCTCAAGTGATAGAGCACCTGTCTAGTAAGTCTCAAAACATGACTGGAACCCAAGGATGCCTCCCCTGCAAGAAATGAGAGAGGAAAAGAAAGTGAAACTCCCAAAGCAAAGTCTTTTATGAGAATTCTTGGTATTCTGATTGCAACTGAAAACTCCAATTATAAAGGCAGGATCTTGAGAGTTTTTCCTATGTTATTCTTTTCTTTTAACTGCTTCAGCAAAAACAGTTTGAATACTCTTGTAAATCTGGCCCTTTCTTAAGGGATTTATGGATTTTTTTCAGTCTGTTTATAACCTCCTGTAAAGCTTCAGGAACCTTTTGGATTAATCATCAATAAACATTTACTAAGTACTTCCCGGAGTTCAAGGTACTCTACTAGTCACAATGGGCTTAACAGTGTTCAGGGTAGACTCAGTCAATGCCTCGGGTGTCAGCAAAACGATCCTGTTCTTTATCCAGTAATGAGATTATTTTATGTCATCTCAACAAGGAAATTCAATCCAACAAATGAATAGGTCCCATGCAGAAGGCTGCTCTGCCAAGAGTAGAGGAGATTGCTCAAGGGCATGGGGTTCAAAGAGCCATGGAGAATATTTACTGGGCATGTAATCCAGGGACAGGCTAGGGTTGGTCTGTGCTTTAACCACAGATATATCAGGCTCAACCCCTTTTCCAAGATTTGTGGCAAGTCCAGCCCTATCCTCAAGATAACTGTGAATTTCTGGGAATTATAGACTCCTAAAGTCACTTCAAGCTCTTTATCAACTGCCTGTGAATTAATACCTCCCCCAGGCAATCTCCATGGCTCTTGTTTCTTCCATTTCATCTCAGTTCCATGACTGTTTCCACATGACAGCACAGGAACCAGTCTGGCTCTGGTGGCTCAAGCCTATAATTCTAGGCACTCAAAGCATTGAGATAGGTGGATCATGGTTCTTAAGCTGGGGCAGAAGAGTCTAACAGACACTTCTCTCCAATTAAGCAGCCAGCCATACAAGGAGTGTGGCTCAATTGGAAGAGTTTGAAGGTGATAGCAGGGAACAAAGCATTTTGTATTCCAGCCCTGAAACACAAAAGGAATGTTTAGGCTCCAAGGACAGAGATGGTAGAGTGATGGCTTGAGTACATAGAGCAAAAAAACAGCAAAGTTCAGGTTCCTCGGTTATCAATTCACTTTTATCATATATGAAATAACTTAATACAAATAGTTCTCAGGCCTAGCAATCCAAGGATGAGCTCTGGGAATCATAGTTCAAAAAGTCCATGGGATTCTTATTTCTCTTTAACCATCAAAATTCTGGAAGAGAATGTATTATTCAAGTAATAAAGCACCAGCCTTCAATAAAAAAGCCAAGTAAGAGTACAAGGTTCTGAGTTCAAACCCCAGTACAAGTACTCACATACATGCACATACATACAGAGAGAGAGAGAGAGAGAGAGAGAGAGAGAGAGAGAGAGAGAGAGAGAGAGAGAGAGAGAAATTAATAGTTCCAGCAATTTTTATAAATTAAACTGCATTTGTATCTTTAAGGAAGGAAAATCTATATTCTTTCATGGACCTGAGTGAGATGTACTGGTTTCCCTACCTTGTACCTAGAGGCTAACAAAACAGCCATATGATTACTACCCAATAGACTGAGGCATATGAGGTAATAAAGGAAACTTGATTTATCTTGACACTTTCATGTAGTTCCCCTCCAACCCCCCCCCCCCGAACCTGAAGCGTTTAAGTAAGTGATTAGAAACTGCACAGTGCCAACCATGGTAATTCCCAGAAAACTCTCTTATGCCACCAGAGGAGTAAAGGCTGGATGAATTCATTGTAGATGAAATGCAACATGAGCCATGGACATACAGCTGGGAAAAGCTGAGACCAGGGTAGAATCCTGCCATCCCAGGTAGAGTGGAGTTTCTCATAGAAATATCCAAGGGGGAAATCTAAGGCTGGGCACTGTTAGGATCTGGTAGTCTTCCTGATATTTAGACTTACTTTTCAGAAACAACCATAGCTCCTTCTGCAATGGTGGGGGGAGAGGGAGAAGCAATTTAATGTTCTACCAAAGTTCTGAGATTATTAAAACCATTTCTCTAATGTCTTTATTATAATAGCTATCATTCTGAACATCCCACATAGCACATCATTGTTTCTTAAGATTTCTAATGCATCTTAATCAGACATTTGCTTTCTTAACCACTTTTCAAGCAATTTCATAAAATGATATTTCTCAGAATCTTTATTTTAAATAGTTTATTAGGTAAATGTCTGAAAAATCACTGAATACCTGGGTAAGGTAAAAGTTTTTGACAAACAGAATTGTGAGTCTTCTGTACATGAAAAGATTGTTTATCTATGTTCTCAGGATGAGATTATGCCACCGGGTACCAGCTATGTTCCCCCTAGATGTGTGTTCTTGTGTATAAATACATATAAAACATATACATATTATATATATTCATATAGAGGGACAATAGTTGGCTGGGGATATGAAGGTTTCAACAAGGTTTTCTTAAATATATGAAGGTTTTAATGATTCTTATTAATAACCCCTGTATGTATTTGAGATAGCATCATTATTTATATGTGTAGTAGAGTTAAATTTTTAAGACTTTCATTCTCCAAAATTATTCTCTCTCATCTCCAGAGTTCCCATGAAGAGAATAGACACACTTCTCTCCATTCTTTTATGGTTCTATATATGAATATCAAGGCCTAGCACATGTTAAACAAACATTGTACTATTGAGTTGCTTACCATATGAGTTAACAGAATATCAGAAAATTTAGACCAACTGCTGAAGTAATGACAGCAATCATGTGATGTGTAGTTTCATTTGAAAAACAATTGACTTTCATCTATAGCCTGTACATATTTTTCATCTTTTATAAGAGAAAGACCTTAGAAAAAAAGAAAGATTTATGTGGCTTGTGGGTTCAGAGAGCTCAGACTGTGGTTGACTGGTTGCATTGTTGTGAGACTGAGGTGAGTCCAAATACCTTATCAGTAAAGTACTATAGTGGCACAATGGAGGTTACCACTTGACGCAGGACAGGAAGATTCTGAGCCATGGTCGTAGGTGAACTATTTTGTTCAGCTAGGCCCTGTGTCCTAAAGTCTCTACCACTCCCAGAATAGTGCTGCCAGCCAGTGTCTAAGCCTCCTGCCCGTGATTTGCATGGGACATCTCATATTCCATCCATAACATTCCACCTCCAACTCAAAGACCCATGCCTATCTCATAATGTAAAACACTGATTCCACCTTCAAGAGTGCACACAATCTTGAACCATTCCAGTATTGTTCCAAGACTAACATTTTCTCTGAGAATCAAGGTTGCAAGCGATTCCTATAAAAATAAATATAAAAACAGTACATCCATGATACAATGGTACATAGTAAAATTTCCATCTCCAAATAAGAATAGAGACAGGCAAAGGAATTCTGGGAAAAAAACAAGACTGGAATCCCAGGGAAGCATTAGGAACTGTAGTTTGTATCATATGTAATATAGTGGAGCATCACAGTTAACTTCTGAACTTGAATGGCAGAATGAAGAGTCTGAGACCAGCCTGGGTGGTAAGAAGACATAGTAAAACAATCTCCATATTTGACAGGGAAGCACTTCATGGCACAAAATTACCTCTACTTTGCCCACTGAAGCAGCCATGTCTTCTCTTGTTTGGGCTCTGCTCCTCGCTTGTGGCAGGTCTCACCACAGTCCACATTCTTGATAGCTTCTACTTTCCAACACCTCTATTCTTGCTTAGTTTTCCTTCAGTTTCCATCTAACCTGTTAGGAGTTGTCTTTCAGAACTTTGACCATAGAGCATATTGTCTGGTCTCCACGTCCTTTTTTTTTTCTTTTTAATCTATGTAGAAGCTGTACAACCCTGTAACTCTTTTATGTTCTACAAATCCATCAAAACGTAGAGAATGCCAAGTTCTCTTAGCAGTTGAAGCAGGAACCTAATGCCCCTTGGGCCACAGAGACACAATCCTCTGCCTCCCTAGATGGCAGATGACCATGGAAAAGACTTCCCTGGTTGGTCCTATGCAAGTCATGTGCCTTAACAACTTTTTTCTCATAGTAAAATCTTCCAAAAAATTAAAGTCTTATACTGTTGAGTCCTCCAAAAGTGACGCCTGGCAGATTCTTGAGATGTCTTTATTGGTGATTGTCTTAATGCCAAGTATTTGGCTTTGCTTTAAACTATCCCTAATCAGCAGCCACATTCTCCTTTGCCTCAGCTGTATAGGTACTTCCTTTCTGGGAAAAGTGCCAAATCTTCTACAGTAGTATCTGCTCACAATTCTCATTAGAAACTTGGCTAGTAACATCTTGCTATAGCTATGCTACAGAATGAGGGTTGAGCTGCCTTGAAACTTCCTCTGCCAGCTGAGAGTCCATCATCTTTATATTCAGCCTCACACAATGTCTTAAGACACAGGGAAAATGTAATCAAGTTCTTAGCCAGATGGACATACAAGCCCTCTGCACTTTGATTCCTTGTTTCCCTTTCAAGCTCATAAGCGTAGTCTTCATACATTCCAGTTATCATTCTAACCTTCTGAGCTTTCACTAGAATTAATTATTAAGCCAAACTTACAGCATTCTAGTTTTGATCTGGGTCATAGTTACAATCTTCTCTAAGTGCCTCCAACAAAATAATTCCAGAAGTTTAAGATTTGGAAAGGAAGATTCAATCAAGAAAATAATACCATTTCTCTGGTACTGATTTCCTGTTTGTCAAATTAGAGATGGACACGTACCTGGGAGAGGTAACGTGAAGAATGAAATGCTGATTTTGCTCTACAGTTTCAGAAATTTTAGTCTATGATTGCTACATCCATTGCTGTGGTCCTAAGGCCACATGGAATTTCATGGTGGCTGAATATATGGTGCAACCAAACAGCTCAACTTATGCTGGACGTAAGCAGAGAGATAAAAGCAGGGGCCCAGGACAAGCATATAATCCATAATCTACTTCTTCTAAGTAATGTCTTAGTGTTTCTAACTCCCTCTCATACTAGTGCCACAAGCTGGGGATCAACGACAGACATGAACTTATGGAGAGCATCTCATATTATCATATAAAATTTTCAAGTATCGAACTATCTTTACTAAATAACTTTTAATTCCTTAAAAGGAGGAACTTAAGCTGCTGCCAGTGGCTTACTCTTCTAATCCTAGCTAGTCAGGAGGCAGAGACAGGAAGATCCAATTCAAAACCAGCCCTGAAGGGAAAGTCAGTGAGACACTTATATCTGATAAATTACTCAGAAAAAGCCCTATATGGTGGTATAAAACACTAGCCTTGTGTAAAATAATCTCAGGGAGAGTGCTCAGGTCACACGTTCAAGCCCAGGACTGATGAAAAAAGGAAAACAAGAAAAAAGAAATTAATAATGTGGAACTGGATATTAGAATTAAGTAAAAAAGCAGATGTTATGTGTAGAGACAGTTGCTAAATTCCATCTGTTGCTTCTGTTTCCTCTACAAGCATGGCTTAGATTGTTTTAGTATATTTAAAAGTATGCACATGGGCTGGAAGTTTGGCTTAGTGGTAGAGTGCTTGCCTAGCATGCCCCAAGACCCAGGTTCAATTCCTGGGTACCACATGGATAGAAAAAAAAATCCAGAAACGGTACTGTGCCTCAAGTGGTAGAGCTCTAACCTTGAGAAAGCCCAAGGACAGTGCTCAGGCCCTGAGTTCAAGCCCCAGGACTGGCAAAAATAAAAGTATGCATACATGGGGAACTATTTCCCCCCATAACTTTATATCTTACACATAATAGGATCAGAGGAGGATAGAGAAAAGGCTAAAAGTTTGTCCCATCACATATTCTCAGGGTTATTTCAAGGAGTTCTTGAGGTTGCAAGTCGAAATGATGAAGACTGAGCTCTAACATGAAGAAGTTTTGATCTGTGCAATAGCTGGAAATAATTCATAAGCTGTTAGATTGGAACAGTTCTCAATAACTGAACAATCTGCAGCTCACAGAGTAGAGCAGATGTCTGTAAGTTCCAAATATATATACATATATATATATATATATGACATATTGGTGAGATGTTCACATTAATATTCAGAGCAGGGAATTAAAAGATAAATAGCTATTGCTAGGTTTGCCCCATCTACTTTCATAATTTAAAATAACTACTCCAACTTTATTTTATTATAGGGATAATGCATAGAGGGGTTACCATACATTTGTCAGGTAATAGGTATATTACTTCTTACACATTGATGCCCCTTCTCATGTTTTTGTCCCTATTTCCCTTCCCCTCCCCCTTCCTCCAACTTGTTTTCATGAACACTAATCCTAAAAGTCTGTCTCAATATTATCAAATAAAGACTTAGGACTTCGTATTGTGAACTGAAATGGTATCTCAGATATCTGGGAAACATGACAGTTTTTGAAATATGCACAGCAATTTTGTATAGATAGTGACCGTGACCTAATTGTAATTTCTAAAGAAAACTATGTCTAGAACAGATCATCTGTTTGCCAGGAGTAAGTTAGGGAAAGAATTCTACTTGAAGCAGGGGAAGGGATAACATTTTCTTTATCTTTTTCATTAGGTTCAAGGCTACCAATTCTACCAGAAGGAGCTAGTTCTCTTCCATTTGAAAATATGCTTGTTCAAGACAGATTTGTTAACAGTACCTTCTTTTCAGAGCTAAAGTCAATTCATGAGTCCATTAATAAGATTCTATTTTTTAGTGTTATTTCTGAGCTTATTATGTATTCTGGATATTAGTCCTTTAGCAAATGGATACTAGCAAATATTTTTCTCTCATTATGTAGGTTGCCTGCTTATTTTGAAAATTATTTAAGACACAGAAACTTTTACGTAGTATATCTCTTATTTGGAATTTGGCTTTGGAATTTAATCTCCAAATAGAATGTCTCTTGATAATTCAAGTTAAGATAATGTTACTAAATTCATGCAAATTATTTTAATAAAGATTTTCTTGATCCTCTTAAGGCTTAATTGAATTATTGTTATAATTTATTCTATATTTGATGTTATTATAAAGTTGCAATACTCTTAGTTTAAGACTGAGTTCATTTTAGATAGCTGTAAAATTCTCAGTGTTAGCATGATGGTGAGTGCCTGATTCTCGGCAGAATGTTCAGGCAGAACATTTAGTAGTGTCATTGGTCTTGAGTTTGGACCATTCTAATAAGAGTGAAGTTAGTTGCATTTAATTTCCAATTTCCTTTTTTTTTCTTTCTTTTTTTCTTTTTTTGTGGGGCATAGGGCTTGAACTCAGCTTGGGTATTGTCCCTGAGCTCTTCAGTTCAAGGCTAAGGCCCGACCCTTGAGCCAAGCCTCACTTCCTGTTTTCTAGAGGTTAATTGGAGATAAGAATCTCAGGTCCTTTTGTGCCTGGGCTGGCTTGAACCTTGATCCTCAGATCTCAGCCTCTTGAGTAACTAGGATCATAGCTGTGAGCCACTCTGCCCGGCTTCCCTTACTTTTTTTTTTCTTCATATATTTTTTATTGTAATTAATAGAAGGGTTACATGATATTTGCCAGATAGATGGTGCATTAATTCCCATACATTGATACTCTTTCACATGTCTTGGTTCCCATTTCCCTCCCCCTCCCCCGCACCCCTCATCTTGTTTTCCCCCCTTCCCTATCCAATTTCAAATAACCAAATACAAATATATCCAACTTCCCTTACTTTTTAAGAGCAGTTACCCACCGCTTCTATCGTCTTCGATTGGATATTATTTCAGGCCTTCTGCCTAGTTTTGCATGGTGTAGTTTATTTTCCTATTCTTTAATTTCAAGTGTTCTTTGTATGTTTTAGGAAACAGTTCCTTATCAGAAATGTCTGTTGGAGTTTTGTTGTTTTTCTTTCTTATGCATGGCTTGCATTTTTCTTTTCTTGAATAGACACTTTTCTTTCTTAGAATGTTTATTTAACCTTCAAAATCTCATGATGTTTGTTTAATTTAACCAGTTTTAAATGTCTTTCTGATTTTGGAAAACAAAAATTTCATTATACATCTCACTTGATTCACTTTGTTGGTCTGAATTTATATATCTAGTCTATAATACTTTAGATGTCTAGTGGTAGGTTTTAATATGTATATTAATATAATCCTACTTTTTTCATGAAACGTTAGTTAAACAGATCAATTTTTATCGAGTGTGCATTCAGTAAATGTAGTAAAATTTGTAGGGAATATTATAACCTGGTATATTTTTTATATTTTATACTATTTTATATAATCTTCAAAACTACATCAGATTGGAAATATTATTATTATCCCTGTTCTGTGAATAATAAAATGAGTCAAAGAAAAATAAATTTCTAAATGTCCTACAACCTATGCCTAGTGACAGAATCAATACTGATACACTAGCAATATGGGCAACAAGATCAGGGCTAAATCATTACATCTCATATTAGCCTGTTTTGTGCTGCTCTTACAGAATATTGGCATTCTTGAATTGATTTTATTGACCCACCTAGTCTTTCTTTTCCTGTCTTGCAGATTATTCTTTGTTAAGAAAATCAGTGTTCATTTGATATTAGTGATACATTTTGATGAAAGATTTGAAAAAAAAACTCTTTACATTAACTTATTTTTCCTTAATTGCACTCAGAACTGAAGTAATTTTCTTTAAGCTCAGTGTTGGAAACCCTCTCTCTCTTTCTCTCTCTCTCTCTCTCTCTCTCTCTCTCCTCTCTCTCTCTCTCTCTCTCTCTCTCTTTCTCTCTCTTTCTCTCTCTTTCTCTCTCTCTCTTTCACCCCCCCACACATTCAGTGATTCAATTCTTTTATGATATTAGGAATTTATTTTTATGATATTAGGAATTTATTTTTAGTCTTCTTTAAAACATTATCATTCACTCTTTCTAAAGTAATTAAAAGACAGAGAGTACAACTTTAGTAAAAGGAAAAATCAGAAGATATGCATTTTAAGTGTTGTTTAATAGCTTCTTTGCTCATCTTATAATTGTTGTTACAGTTCACTTACTGTGATTCTAGTCTTTTTGTAAATTAAGTACTTCAGACTTTTCCATACCATTTAAGTAATAGTCTTTACACTGTTTTTCATTAAGAAATTAACAAGGGAAAGAGATTCCTTTAATACAAGCAAATTATTTTTCAGGCAGTTAGAGAGCAATAGGATTACATCCTTCAGGAAATTTACCAGTCATTTTCCTATCCAGTGATAGAACAAATGAGAGAAATTACTGAAGTATTTCCTAATCTTTCATCTTGTCATATTAGGATTTGTTTAACTACCCAAATTCAAAAATCTTCTTGTGAAGAAATCAATCCCAGAAGTGTAGTAGGTCAGGTATACTAAGAAAAGCAATGGGCCATGAACCAGGGCCCTGTGGTAGGAAAATGACTTGCTGAAGATAGACAAGTTGTAAAAGGCCTTTAATAGGAATGAGTGTCCCATAGACCATTATGGCAAATGAGTATGGCCTCCAAAATTGATCCCATCACCGTTATCATAAATATCTGCTGGTGATTTTTATTATGTCAACAAAGAAATAATTTAACAGTCTTCTACCCTGACCATTGGAGCCACCACAAAATCGTGTACCACATTTCATGAAACTGGTATTCTGCTGGAGAAGAGGAGAGACAGGAAACAAACATATCAGAAGTAAGCTGATATTGGGATTTTCAATAATGATAGATTGTGGGAAAAATAAAACATAGCATAAAGATGGACAGTCTGTTCTATTTTTTAAAATTAAGTCCATAAAAACACTAAATTAATTAATTAATTAATTTTTGTGCTGGTCCTTGGGTTTGAGCTCAGGGTTGAAGTTCTATCCTTGACAATTTTTGCTCAAATTCTTCCACTTGAATCATAGTTCTAATTCTGCCCTTTTTTCTTTTTCTTTTCTTTTTTTTTGAGTTTTATTGGAGGTAAGAGTCTCATGGACTTTCCTGTCTGAGATCTCTTCAGACTTGTAATCCTCAGATCTCAGCCTCTGGAGTAGCTGGATTATAGATATGAGCCACTGGCAGCCAGCTGAAAGTAAATTTTCCATAAAATATAAAAGATCTTTTATATCCTTATAGCATGCATATATCAAATATACATAATACTAGAACCCATAGATTATTGTGATCTACTTGGAGTAACAAAATCATTTAAAGTCACCTTGTGCTCTTCAGATTTCAGCTCTCTTTATTTTTAATTTGTGTTTATTTTTTGAGTTACCCAATCATTGTACCATGTTACCTTGTTGTTAATAATATAATTCAGTCCTGCAGATGTAATATGTTGTATAGGTGAAGTGATAAAGTCTTTTGGGGTCTTCTTTGTTTTGGACATTCCATGTTGGTACATATTCATGTATTTTCCAATGCTGAGTGTCATATTTCAGTAGTGAATATTCATATATCTTCAATCCTTAGAGTCACATTTCTCTAGTGAATATTCATATATTTGTCTTGAGTGACATATTTCACAGTTTGAATCAATGACAGTGATAATAAGTCATCCTTTTCTCCACTGGCATTTGGGTTGTTTATGTGTTTGGTTGCTCTGGCTTGTAGCATAGTTCTGATCATTTCTAGATATGCCTTTCCCTTGGCATGTAAGGCATTCCCAGGGGCATGTGCCCAGGTGTGGTGTTTTGAGTTAACAAACTATGCCAGCTCCAACTTTCTCAATGAGTTGTTTGCTTTTTAAATTCATAGTACTGCTTCACACTACAAATGTGAACATGTTGAAACAGAATGTTGTGTTAAATTAGATACATGCAAAGGACCTACAGTGAGGAAAGCAAGCCCCCAGGCAGCAAGAGGTCTACCACTTTGGAGAATTAGATAGTGCCCAGTGTTGGGGATGTCAGTGAGAGATCAAATCTGGGCACCCACTGGTAAAATCACAAGCAGCAAAGGAGACCCAAATTAAAGCAGAGCCTGCTTTGTTTAATTAGTGAGATGGTCATAAGAAATTGTAAGGGCTGAAGAGCCTTCACCTCCGTGTACCCCGTGCCATAACCCCAGAGACACGTTTATGTATGAAACTATGATCAGTTATCTCAGCTTCCTATGTGTTTTTTTCCTTATATACGACAATGTTTAGGATTTGTTAACCAACTCTTCATGACAAAAATAATTTCATACTAAATAATTGTAGAAAGCTCAGTAAATTCATGTCATCTGATTCATTTCTGTATTTATGATGTATCCACACTAGAAAATAAGGTAATTAAGATAAAATAGTTGGTCACAATAGTTAAATGAAAAGACATTAGAGAAACATATACTGCACTTTGCTTTGTAAACGAGTTACTGTTACTTGCATTTTTCAGTACATTTGTCTGCATCCCAAGAAAACTCCATTTTAGAAGATTAGATAATGCTGCGTGACTAAGAGAAAGGCATTTCTCTTGATGTTAAAACTTGTAACATATTTTAGTAAATTTTCTTACTGCAATGCTAAAAGAAGATGTACTCAAAAGATACTTAAATCTAAACTTCACCCACAGTTAAGTATTAATAGAATTCCATCAAATATTAAAATTTTAATAGGAAAAGGCAATACCATAGTATAGAAGTTTTAAGCTTTGTGAAGTATAATTTGATTAACAATAAGAAAAGATATTGCACCACATTTTTGATGTGGGTATATAATGCTTATACTGACATACATACATACATACATGGGCTAAAATATAATTTACTATAATATGTGAATGTACATGAACATAATATATTATAGTAATCTATTCCATTATACTGTATTTTGTTGTCCCCCTTCCTTCATGCTTTTTTTGCTTTCTCCCTTCCTCCTTTTTTTTCTTTTCTTTCCCCTTCCTTCTCTTAATTTCTTTCTTTGACATTGCTAAAAACCACAACTCTGACATAGAGTACATACGTATTATATATAACCACATCATGCATGTAGAATACATACAATTTTCAACAAGTTAATACTTTTTGACATACACACACACACACACACACATATATATATATATATATATATATATATGAACTTTGGAAGTTATTTAATCTGCCTATTGAAAACTAGGGTCAGAAATATCAGATCCTTCATGTAACTTCTGAGAGATAACATGAGATTACATATACAGTATTATTTTATCCACAATTTCCCTTCCCACTAATTCATTTTCCTCACCACCAAAAATACTACGTGGAAGATTCTAGAAAAACTTCACATGGGGCCAGAAGTTTGGCCTAATGGTGGAGTGCTTGCCTAGCATGCACAAAGACCGGGTACGATTCCACATACAGAGGGGGAAAAAAAAGTTGGAAGTGGTGCTATGGCTTGAGTGGTAGAGCTCTAGTCTTGAGAAAGCCCCAGGGCAGTGCTCAGGCCAGAGTTCAAGCCCCAGGATTGGCAAAAGAAAAAAAAAACTTCACAAGTTTAAAAATGCATGCTCTTGTATGTCACATGATAAAAGGTCACCATTCTGCTCGTTTTGCCTAGGACAGAGAATTCTCAATGTGGAAGCTGTGTATCCGCTAGTGACTTAGTTCACTCTAGCCATCCTTTTGCTATGGCCTAAAAACATTAACCTCGAGGGGAAAAGGTTTAACTTAGTTCACCATTGCTTTCTATGGCCAGTGGCTCCCTGACTTTTAGGACTGTGGCAAGGCATTACATCTCGGCAGGGATTCCATGGTAGAATTCACCTAAGAAAAACCAAGGAGCCAAAGAAAGGGAGAAAGGAGAGGCCAAGAACAAAAATGTCCTCTTCAAGTGCATGTTTTTGATGGCCACCACCGGTTACTTCTCCCAGCCACACCCAAAGTTTCCACTGCTTCTCAGCCTCTCACTATCCTATGTAGTTACAAATCTTTCCAGTAGTTAAATCCATTGCTGAGATAAGAGCATTCAAGATCTGTTTCCTCTCAAAGGCCCTACTTCTGATCATGCAGGGCCCTCCTTTCCACACTGAGTTTCATCCAAATCGAACGGTAACCATGCTGATGTTTTGATTATCTTGTATCACCATGCTTATATGAAGTAACCCTTTCAGTAGAACTTGCAAAACATTCATAGTCCTTCCAGCAATTCAGAGAGGTCAAAGATAAGCTTATCATCATCTACATGTCTTTTTAGAAAAATTAGATACTGAATTCAGTATAAATCCCAAGATTTAGATACGTATTCACTGTGTATTCAACATGAAGAGAGGAAAATTTATATAAAAAGCAACCATCACAATTTCATAATCAGTAGTAACTTCTCTGTAAATGTGTGACTAGTAAATGTTAGTCATCAGTGAATGTGTTAATAGTTATAATTCGAAATCAAAGGAAATACATGGAATATTTAAAGCTCATTTAAATAAAATTTGTTATCAAACATCTAACTTGAATCTGAATTACAAAGTGGACCTTTAAACATAATCCCTCATAGAGTGTCTACCATTTTCAACTGTTTCATTTGCATAGCACAGGCATGTGAGCAAAAGAACTTTCAGTTCATAAAAACGATGCTTTCAGAAGAACTGGTCTTCAAGATGGTTAAGTAGATGGAGACCTGGGGTCATTCAAGTTGTGCTGGACCTTTCCATCCCCCAGCTCTATCTGCAACTGAAGCTTCTCAGGGTAAGCTGAGTTTGGGGACTGCGGTAACGATTCCCAGCTGTCAGTAAAAGTCTTCTTTACACCAGTGGAATTGGGGGTAATTCCAAAGGTTCTGGAGAACTCAGAGAGCACATGCGCCCCCTTTTAGGTTCTCCATGACAGCAAATCATTGCCCTGCAGAATGGTAGCCTCAACGTTTGTCAGCAATTCCTATTTTCACTTTTATTTTCAACTTGTAAAAATGGACTGAAAAACAGGCAGGATTTCTGTGTGCTAGCTCCCTGTTTTCAGGCTGTGACAAATAATTCTTAAAAAAAAAAAAAAAGAGTCAAGCAGATTGGACCAAGCTAAATCTACTGCTGATTGGATCTGGCTTGTGAGGTCCCAGTTTAAAACCTGTGATAATTCAGCCTGAAGGTTCACACTTGCTGATATCAGAGGAAGGGAGGGGCTGAGAAAGAATTAGATTACTGTGAATTAGAGTTTCTTAATGTATTTGTAGAGACCTCTACTTCGAACACTGACAATGAATAATGCATGATAATGGCACGAATACTATTGTGCTTTAAACATAAATGTAACCACCACATTAAAATAGCTTCTAAATCCTCTCCTTGTTCTGAGTTGCAGAACAAATTTGCATGCCCCAATTACCAACATTCTGGCATGCATTTATGAAAAAAAAAGGCTTCGACAAAACAATGTGTGTGTGTCATTCAGTGAAAAAAAAAGTGACACAACATAGTTGCAAACTACTAAATGAAACAATGAATTTTTAATTTTGTCCCTGACAAACATTTGCTCTTCTCTCATTTAATCAGGAGTAAAGATATCATCCTATTGGTAGATCCTGTTCCATTATTGTAGTTCTTTAGAAAAGATGAGTCTTAGAAGAATGTTTCACTTAGAAATATGTGACTATCCTGTTCACTTTCAGCAGTTCAGATTCCCCTATAGAGACTCTAAATCAATATGTCCTGGATAATCCTGCATTAGCTGTGGAAACATTATGGTATATGTGATTGTATCTAAATGGTACATTCTTATTCATCATCTACAGGTGCAACAATAAATATACATATGCAATATTTCCCTCCCCTTCTGTTGATTTGAAGATGTATGGCAAGGAATGATCTTATAGTTCCATTTGCATATTTTTCTCTCTTTTCCACTCTCATGTTTTTCATTATATCCATTTTGAGCTACAATTAACATTCAAGCAGCATTACTGAATTTACTAGTAATTGTGTTCTCCCACTTAATATACAGTACTGTTTATATATATATGTGTGTGTGTGTGATATAGCTCACATGTATATACACATATTCCATATATGAAAATATATTTATATCCCAGATGTAAATATGTATGGGTTATGTGTGTATATATGCATTTAACACAGATATAGAACACATAGATATAGATATAGATATATGTACTTATATATACAAAGTAACATGTATATATGCATATAAATTCACATATTATAAATCTGAATGGGATTGTTAAGTAGTTGACAAAGATAATAATTCAGTAAAAATTACTGAAATCTCTTCTAGGCAATGGTGGCTTACACATGTAATCTTAGTAGCAATGAGGCTGAGATAGTTGAATTAAAGATTAAAGAAGACAAATCTAAGAAGTCTCATTCCATTTAACCAACAAAAAGCTGAAAGTAGAGGTGTGGCTCATATGGTAAAACATCCACTTTGAACAGAATAGCTAAAGTATGATGTCCTAAATTGAAGCCTTAAAGTAGTCATACATACCCCCCACATACACACATACATGAACTCACCTGTTACATACATACACAAATTATTGAAATCTCTGTATGAAATCTTTGTGTGATTTTACCCCTTTATATTGTTCCTGAATTTTTAGTCAGTACTTATTAAGTGCGAAGCCCATGTATGTGGGATAGATGATAAGGTAAATCATTATTACGAGGATGTATATTCATAAGTGCAGTCCACTTTGAGAGATTTCCTATAGTTCTGCTATTCAAAATATAAGTTGCAGGAGATCATTGCAAACATTTACATCAGTATACAATTTCTTTGTAATGCCATTATTATTCTTTAATGAGCACTCCTTATTCAGTTGTGGCCAGTCCTTTTATTAATCAAAATAACTTCATTCACAATACACAAATAAGTTATTGACATATGAATAAGAAAGTCTCATTATACCTTCATCCAGGAAACATGAATTCATCTAAAATTCATACTTTCATGATTTTAAGCAGAGAAACGTCTTTAAGAGTAATATTACTTCCCCATATCCTCCATAGTGAAAGTGGTAGAGTGCCTGCCTAGCAAACATCAAGGTCCTGAGTGCAATCCCCAGTACCACCACAAAAAGAGGAGAAAACATTATTTCTCAAAACTATCAGAAATAAGCATGCTGGCATGCAAACAAAAATATACAGTGACACCTATAAAAGTTAGTTCTGCCACTTTCTTTCTTTTTTCTTTTTTTTTGTCAAGCTAGAAATGAAGGGATGGTTAGAGTGGTAGAGAACTAGCCCTGAACATAAAAGCCCAGAGACAAAGGGAAGGCCTTGAGTTCAAGCCTCAGTACTA